>NW_022436968.1:3815685-3822058 GCF_009761245.1 Sapajus apella | reverse complement strand
AAAAAAAAAAAAAAAAAAAAGAAGTAAAACAAAAAGGAAGTCCCAAAAGGCCAAAATGTAGAGCAGGAATGGTCTAAAGCATTATAGACTTTATTTTATTTAATCCTCT
This sequence comes from Sapajus apella, assembly GCF_009761245.1. Classification (NCBI taxonomy): domain Eukaryota; kingdom Metazoa; phylum Chordata; class Mammalia; order Primates; family Cebidae; genus Sapajus; species Sapajus apella. Next base: position 3,821,949 of record NW_022436968.1, on the reverse strand, counting down.
CAATCTTCCTACACAATATGTAACATTATTATTCCCATTTTTCATAGGAGGAAACTGATGCTTAAAGAAGTTAATTATCCAACGTCATAAAACTACTAAGTATTAGGAATTGTATCTGTACCTCAGCACTACACTTCTAGAGCATGATTTTTTAAATTAAATTTTATTTTTGCTTAAGCTATGCGTAAATATAATTGAAATAATCAAACAGTTTCATAAGGTTTGTTTTGAAAACAACCATTCCTAGCTCCTTCCATTTTTCACACCCTAGAGGCAACTACTTTCACTCCCCTCCTCACCCCACCCAGCAAATTTTTAACGTATTTCCCTCAATTTTGCTAAGTAAGGTGCTTGAATTGTTACTTTGTGGGTTTTTCCTATTGTTATCTCAATCTAGAAAGTGAGGAATTGGCACTGTTTTTCCCTCATTTCCTACTCCCACCATGAGCTCTTGCCTCTCTGCCCATTCTCTCAATATATTCATACCATGATTTTCATTATATCTAATAGTGATTGTTCACATTATTATGAAGAGGCAAATGCTATTCATAGCTAATACCTGTAAATCACAGTGATTACTTTTTCTTTCCTACATGACCTCCTTTTTGGGGGATCTACTTTTGTTTTGCTTTTTGGAAGTATTGTCTTAGTTATCTTAGTGCTTTTCATTTAGTTTTCTTTGTATTTATTACTAATTTAAATTCTACCTCAATTGTAGAAATCTCCTTTTAAATACATTCAAATGCATTAGGACTCTAAAAACTTCTCTTCAAGGAAATCTGATTTGCTTCCATCTGGATTAGATGCTCATCAGCATTAAAAATCAAATAGTTCTACAAGGTTTGCTTGGAAAACAACCATCCTTAGGTCCTATCTTCCATTTTTCATGCCGTAGAGGTAACTACTTTCTCTCCCACCTCGCCTAGTTGATGGATACTGCCTTTTTCATAATCCTGGGGACTCTCCTGGTCATTTCTAGTCTTGGATCTTGTTTCCTGATTTCTAAGTCTTCCTCCTTCTCCGTTTGTTTCCTAGTGAAAAACATAACTCAGTAGCTTCTTGAAAAAGAGTACAAAGGAAGTAAATGTTTTGAGGCGTTGTGCTATGATTTGACTGTCTCCCTCAAATTCATATGTTGGAAACCTAATCCTCAAATTTATATGTTGATGGCATTTGGAGGTGGAGCCTTTCGGTGGTAATCAGGGTTAGATAAGGTCATCAGGATGGAGCCCCCATGATGGGAGTGGGGGCTTTATAAAAAGAGGAAGAGAGACCTGAGCTGACATACTTTTGCCCTATTGCTATGTGATGTTCTTGTCATGCTGGATGCAGCAAAAGGGCCCTCACCAGATACGAGTGCTGTGCTCTTGTATTTCCCAGCCTCCAGAATCATATGCTAAATAAACCTCTATTTTTTATAAATTACTCAGTCTGTAGTATTTACTCATAACAATAGAAAATGAACTAAGATACCTTATGAATCTGAAAATACCTTTATTCTACATAATACTCTTTCAAGGCATAGAAGTCTCTTTCACTGTGAGTTTTGAAAACACTGCTCTTTTAGATTTAGATATTGCTATTGAGAAGACAGATGACACTCTGATTCTTCATTTTTTATATTAAACCTGTTTTATTCTGGAAGTTTGTAGTCTCATCTTTTTGTCCCTCTTGTGCTGAATGTTTCAATTCTTCAGTACAAATTTATAGAGTGACTACTATATGCCAGGCACTATTCTAGGTATTGAGGATATATCAATGAACATTTTATGATGATACTCTCAGGTGAACATAAATTTCTACCCATCATTCTGGTAGTTGGTAGGCCCTTGAACCTGAGATTGTAAGATTTCAATGTTACAAATTTTTAATGATTTCCTACCCTCTGTTCTCTTCTTTTAGTAATACTATTATTTCATATTGGATCACAGGGACTGATCCTCTAATTTTCATACACCCTTTCTCCTCAACTCTCTTTATTAGTCTTTTTGCTTTACTTCCTAGGAGAGTTCTTCATCTTTTATCTCTTACATGAAATTTCTTATTTTTATGTCACATTTTTAACATCTAGGTTTTTTTTTTTTACCTCTCTGAATATTTTTTTAATAGATAATCCTGTTATTTTATATATTTTCTTGTTTTTGAAGACAAAATAGTTTATTTTTTAAATTGTTCTGTTGGCAGAGCTTGTTTCCTTCAAGTTGTTTTCTTCTGTTGGTTTTGGTTTGGTCTCTATCTTTCATTAATAGGCTTTCCTTAAATATCTAGTTATTCCTGCCTATCTAGTTTTATTTTAAGAATGCAGCATTAAAAAGAGGATGTTTTGTGTGCATGAGGGCGCTCTCCATTGGGTTTGCAACAGGATGATGTGGCATGGCCAACGTACTGGGCCAATGTCAGTATTTTTTCTTTCAGGCTGATAATATTTCTCAGGCAATATTTCCAGCCTTCTCCTAAGGAAACGTAAGCCTGGCTAAAAATATTCTAGAAGCTAAGTGAAGGAAGAAGATTGAGGAAGTTGCAGTACACAATTTATAAATATATACTTAATCCCCAGCCTGCAATATTGTAGCCTGCCTCCTTTCCTGATAACCCCAATCCAGAGTCCCTGTATTTGTTCTTGTCACCAAAATAAGAGGCAGTATCCCACCTGAAAAGAATAGGAATGGGGAATTCGGTATCCATCAGCTTCTTACAGAGAGATCTCACCAAATCTGTTTAAGCACCACCCTCATTCCTAGTTCTTAAGATATCTGTGCTTCTTAAAAAAAAAAAAAAAGAAAAAAAGAAAAGAAAGAAAAAGAAAGGAACAAAACAAAGCAAAACAGGGTCTCTCTATGTTGCCCAGGCTAAAGGGCAATGGCTCTTCATAGGTATGATCAAAAAACACTGCAGCCTTGAACTCCTAGGCTCAGGTGATCCTTCCACCTCAGCCTCCCAAGAAGTTGGGACTACAGGCATGCAACACCGCACTCAGCTATATACTCCAATTTTTTAGGGCTCCATAATGTAAGTTGGGTTGGTTATCATCAAGCTAAAGATTTAGCTTTCTTGGTTGTCTTAATTCAGTTACTACTTGTCTATCTGCTTCCCAGTTTCTAAAGTTTTATTGCTGTTGTCTCTTATCTCATCCCCTTTGTCCCTGTGAATTTATGTTTTGTTAAAAAGTATTTCATTGTTCTCTCAACTGGGTTCAGAAGGAAAGAGATTCGAATGTATGTGTTTAGTCTAAGATCTTTAACCAGATCCTGAGCCATTATTACTCTCTGTGTTGTAAGGTAGTTGGCAATGTTTGTTCTCACTGTTCTGGAAAGACAGGTACTAAAACTAACAAACATAAATGCCATCACTAAAGAAATATGTTGACCACAGTTTGGACAAAACATTCATCAAGACCCTCTATCATTTTTTTGTTTTGATTCTATGCTTACCAGAAATCTTCTAATTATATGAAACTCGACATGTCCAAAGTAAAATTCTTAATCTTCCATCCAAACTATGGGTGCTACAGTGTTCTCTTATTACCATGTAATAAGATGGTCACTATCCTTTTCGTTACTCATGTCAGAAATATAGGAGTCATTCTAACACCTTCTTCAGCCTCTTTATCTTCCCATCACTAAGTTCTGTCGTGAATATTTATGACATGTTTACTTCTTTTCATCGCTACTATGAAGATCCTAGTCCGAGTTACTAGCACATCTCTCATAGACTTTTACAATTGCCTCCTAAATGATCTCTTTCAGCAACTCCCTGGTCCATTCCCCACACTGCAGTTATAGACACCTTTGAAAAATACAAGCCAGATGATATTCTACACAATCAGCTTAAAATCTCAAAGTTGCCTATGAATAAGAATGGCCATCATTAGCAAGGCCTGTAAGAGCCTGCAGGGATTGGCCTCCTTCTTTCTCTGGTTTTATCTAGTGGTACTCCTCCCTTGGTGTCAGCTCCCTGGCCAGGTTGCCTTTCTTTCTGATCTTCTTTTTGTCTGAAGCTCTTTCCCCCTAAAAGCCCCTTCAGGCAGAACAGTTCTCTTCTACATCTGCTGCCAGTGCCTAACTGCCCTGTTCATTGGCTCTGGTTATTATTGCTTACTCAATCCTTAGGTTTCTGTTCAGTGTCACTTCCTCAGGGAAGCTTAGTGAGGTCAGTCTCCTTTTGAATTTACACATACAGAAACATGCTTCATTTCTTAATAGCATTTGTCTCACTTATTTATTAGGCCCTCTTTTTATGTCTATTTGATTAATATCTGCCTCTCCCACCAGACTATAAGTAACATAAAAGCAATGAATACCTGTATTATTTCTTACTACTGTATTCTAAGGACTTAATTAATTGCTGATTTTCCCTTTTTTTTTTTTTTTTTTTTTTTTTGAGACGGAGTTTCGCTCTTGTTGCCCAGGCTGGAGTGCAATGGCGCGATCTCGGCTCACCGCAACCTCCGCCTCCTGGGTTCAGGCAATTCTCCTGCCTCAGCCTCCTGAGTAGCTGGGATTACAGGCATGCGCCACCATGCCCAGCTGATTTTTTGTATTTTTAGTAGAGACGGGCTTTCACCATGTTGACCAGGATGGTCTCGATCTCTTGACCTCGTGATCCACCCGCCTCGGCCTCCCAAAGTGCTGGGATTACAGGCTTGAGCCACCGCGCCCGGCCCTGATTTTCCCTTTTAGAGTTGGTTTAAGAAGGAAAAAAAAAATATCTTGCATGAAGTCTTCCTTAAATTCAGAAAAATTTGAGTATACTATCACGCAGCCTTTCTTTTAATGATTGAAGGTCATTATTTTTTCAATGCTGTAATATAGCCAATTTCTTAGTCTTTTGAGTGTATAGGGATGTCTGCTGCTATGTTAAATAACCTTAGACTAATTGTCCAAGAATAAAACGAGATAACTCTAAAGTTTTCAAAGGGGAATTTTAGTTTTTTAATGCTCAGCAGAAGACAAGCAGACAGTTCAATTACCACCTTCAAATATAGGAATTACTTAATAACAATAATTATTATTGTTATTACCATTATTATTACTTATCACCCATCAGTAGTAAACAAGAGCTTTAAATGTATTACCCCATTTAATCCTTACAGTAACCTCCTGAAGTAGCTAACTGGTAGTATAATATTTCCACTTTACCAACGAGGAAATTCAGGCAGGTTAAGAAAGTGGTTAAGAAGCCATAGGCCCAAGTGATTGAGCTGGCATTCCTATCTCAGGCTGTCCAGCTCCAGAGCCTGCTGGCTTAATCCCTTTCATGAAAATGCAGATAAGCAATTCTTTTCCAGGAGGCAGACAGTTTCACCAAAGAAATACAATTTTAAATTTGAGAGAACCTTCATCTGGACAAAGAAAGAACCATTTAGAAGCATTCAACATTGGTGTAAACTACTTTTAAAAATAAGTTATATGTCTGTTTTAATTAACTAAGAAAAATAGAATGGACCAGGCCTATAGGCCAGAAGAGTCAGTCAATCAAATCTCAAAAGATGAGGCAGGAACCCAATGATCTTTTGACATCACCTCCAGGTCTCCAACTCTGAGACTGAGTTATCTTTTGTCTCTAACCTTTTCCCTGGATGAAAGTTTCCCTAATGTAGTCAACTGTTTTATCTCAGGGTAGCTTATCCAGGGCAAATCTTGCTTTATTGAGTTTGGTAGTCACTTTGCTTAATGACTTGCTGCATTAACAACTTGGCATTCTCTTCATCCACGGTCAGCACCTACCCAGCTTAATTACTTGCTTTGTTGACATTATGCTGTCTTCAGGGAAACACTTTAAAAACCAAAAGTTAATGTCTTAGTCCTTGTGTGCTGCTATAACAATACATGAGACTGGGTAGTTTATAATAAACAGAAATTTAATGGCTCACAGTTCTGGAAGATGGAAGAATCTGAGTTCAAGGGGCCAGCATCTGGCAAGGGCCTTTTATTATATCATTCCTTGGTGGAAGGGCAAAGAGAGGGTGAGAGAGAGACAGAAGGAGGCCAACTTGTCCTCATAAGAAACCCATTCCTGCCAGGCGCGGTGGCTCACGCCTGTAATCCCTGCACTTTGGGGGGCCGAGGCGGGCGGATCATAAGGTCAAGAGATCGAGACCATCCTGGCCAACATGGTGAAACCCCATCTCTACTAAAAATACAAAAATTAGCTGGGCGTGGTGATGTGTACCTGTAGTTCCAGCTACTCCAGAGGCTGAGGCAGAATTGCTTGAACTTGGAGGCAGAGGTTGAGCCGAGATCGTGCCACTGCACTCCAGCCTGG
>NW_022436968.1:3805940-3815585 GCF_009761245.1 Sapajus apella | reverse complement strand
AAAAAAAAAAAAAAAAAAAAAAAAAAAAAAGAAACCCATTCCTGTGATAAGAAACCCCAAACACACTCCTGTGATAATGGCATTAATCATTTATGAGAACAGAGCCCTAATGGCCTCATCACCTCTCACTAGGCCTCACTACCCAGCATGTTGTATTGGGGATTAAGTTTTCAACTAATGAACTTCAAATCACATTCAAATCATAGCACTTAACCACCTCTACTCTTCATACCATTCCATCCCTTCCTGACCTGAGTATAAGATCATAAATGATACTAAGGAGAAAGATACAGGAAAAAAAAATTAAAGAAATTAACATGATTGTCATGAGGATTTTGGTGAACTAAAAAAATATGAAAAAGATGAAAGAAGATACTACGGCTCAATAAATCAGAAAGGCAAGGGCCTGTAAGAATACTGTTAGAGGCCAGGCATGGTGGCTCACGCCTGTAATCTCAGCACTTTGGGAGGTTGAGGCGGGTGGAATCACCTGAGGTCAGGAGTTTGAGAACAGCCTGGACAACATGGTGAAACCCTGTCTCTACTAAAATACAAAAATTAGCCGGGTGTGGTGGTGCACACCTCTAATCCCAGCTACTCAGGAGGCTGAGGCAGAAGAATTGCTTGAACCCAGCAGGCAGAGGTTGCGGTGAGCCGAGATCGCACCACTGCACTCCAGCCTGGGCAACAGAGGGAGACTCTGTCTCAAAAAAAAAAAAAGAATAGCATTAGTAAGACTATTGTTTAGAATTATCATGAGGCTTACTTAAAATGTGATAAGGATGCTTTAAAGAAATGGATTATATTTGTAAACACAACAAGAATCCAACTTTGGCCAAGCACAATAGCTCACACCTATAGTCCCAGCACTTTGGGAGGCCACGGTAGCTGGATCACTTGAGCTCAGGAGTTCAAAACCAGCCTGGGCAACATGGTGAAATCCCATCTCTACAAAAAGTCCAAAAATTAGTTGGACATGGTAGCTTGTGCCTGTAGTCCCAGCTACCTGGAAGGCTGAGGCAGGAGGGTTACTTGAGCCTGGGAAGCAGAGGTTGCAGTGAGCCGAGATCACGCCACTGCACTCCAGCCTGGGCAACAGAGGGAGACTCTGTCTCAAAAAAAAAAAATAATAATCCAACTTTATGGGCTAATGGGGTGTGTGTGTGTGTTAGTAATAGTGTATGTAGAGGAAACTATGCTAGAATTGGGGTCCCTCCATCTCTTCCCTGGACTTTCCAAGGAGGTACTGCTGACTCAGGCCCTACTCCAGGGAGCCCTTTACACTCTAATCTCCATGCAAGGGCCACTGTCCTCGTCATGTAGTGGGCCGCAGGCCTTAGATGACTCATACTTGCTTTTGGAGAATATTTGTCCAAAGGCCTTAAAACTGTAAAATCTGTGTGCTCAACCTAACTAAATGCCATTATGTCTCCCTGTCTTATCTAAAAAAAAACTTCCCCCAGTCCTCCCTCTACTGGATTATTAGAAGAAGGAGAATAAAGGATGAATTGTATATCTGTTTAGACTCTAAGCAAGTTATCTGCAGGATTGCCTTTGGTTTAGATAACTATAAAAAACTCCCGCAGTAAGGAGTTTAATCTGTTTTGTGGAATTTGAGACCAAAAGGTCAGAAACACTTCCATAGATCAGCCTACCCATGGGCTTCTGTACCGTTTTAATAAAAGAGAGCACTCGATATATATAACCAGTTAGCAATTTTGACAGGACAATGCCAGTGGCCCAAAATGACCATATGTTAAGATGCATGTGAAGATGATTGACATTATCATTCTCAAAATACACTAAAAACCCAGTTTTATATGATTTATTAGTCTTTGGAATTGTTAATGTCTGTTTTATCCCCAAGTTCACTGCAGGCTGTGTCCGTTCAATAACATGAATGGTGTCCTGAAAACAATCACACGCAATACCCTGCTCCTCCCACTTCACACCTGTAATCCTTCCTCGGGCTATAATCTTTATGAGGTCAAGGGGGTTTTGACTCTTTTCACTATTGCATTTCCAGTATTTTGCAGAATCCTTGTGACAAAGTAAATGCTTGATAAATAGGTGGATAAATAAAACAAATAAATTAATGTCTTATGAATTTTCTTACCTTTCTCAGGACGCTGAGAACATTATTTAACCCTTTTGCTCCCAAATCTGGCTGTACTTCAGGATCACCTTGGGAGCTTCTTAAAGAATAGAAATTAGAGCCAGGCATGATGGCTCACACCTGTAGTCCTAGCTACTTGGGAGGCTGAGGCAGGAGGATAGCTTGAGCGAAAGAATGTAGTGCACCATGATTGCACCTGTAAATATCCACTGCACTTCAGCCCGAACATAATGAGGCTTGATCTCTAAAAATAGGTCAAAAATTAAAACAAAACCCAACCCAGGTTTGGTCTTCACCTCCAAGCACTGCAGATAGTAGTTTACAAAGCTCTTGCGAGTAGTGTGATGTGCTGCTAAATTTGAGAGGCAACAATTTAACCTATCTGGCCTCAGTTTCCTCGTCTGGAAAACAGTTGGCCTACCCCCTCACAGAATGTCATTAAAATCAAATGCAATAAAATGCAAAGTACTCTGGCAAAGAAGAGACTGTGTATGATTGTGCAAGGTAGGACAAGAATGGACAGTGACCAAATGCACAGCCTGCCAAGGAGAACAAATGCACAGTTTCGCAACCCAAGTGCTTCTCTGTGACACATACATAACTCATCAAATTCTAAGATTTGAATAGGATCTGAATGTTTTCTAAACAAATCAACTCCTTACCTCTTTGCCTATGAAACTCCCATATGTGTCTTCTGTACAACTTGGAAAACAGCACCTATTTTAAAAAAAGAAGCATGGGGAAGTTATTAGGAAGACTGAATTGTTTTGGAAAAGATCATTCATTCCTCATTTTATTTCTCTGCTGCTCAACTTTCATAACCGATAATTTCAACCTCATGCTTAATCTCCAAACTTGCATCAACACAAGTGTTGGAGACACGATCCATGCTCTGACTGGATTCCGTGGATCTCCTTTATTGTTTCTGTGTGCTTATATCCCACTCTCCCAGCTTCCGCACACTCAGCATCTAACCTAACTCACCAGGACGCACTGAGGGCCAGAAGTGGAGTGGGGTAGAGTTAATGTCCCACCCCTCACCCCAGGGCAGCAGGTAGTCAACCCCAGAATTATAGAGGAGTATGAAAACGCAGATTATGTGCCTTGATGCAAAGTAAACTGTACAGTGTCAATTACACTCCAGAGCTCCATGGAATTAGGCTGAGAATGAAACTTCACCTGCAATTGGACCCTTGCTTCGCTTCTTCCTCCTCCTTTTCAACTTCCCCCACTCCCTTACTGGTTTCTCACTTAAGAACTTCCTTAATAATTATGTGTCCAAAAATCTTCATCTCAAGGTCTTCCTCATAACTTCTTCATCCTCCTCGACTCCAGTTATTATATTTTTAAAAATTCATTTATATTTGTCTGATTACAGAGAGATGAGTGTGTATCCATGTGTCCATAATAGTTAAGTCAGTTGATTTCTTCTTTTGTGAGCTCACATCCTTGGCTCATCTTATTATATCAGGTTAGGTATTTTTATGTATAATTTACATACAGGAAAGTAAACATATTTTAATTATATAGCTCAACAAATTTTTTACATATGTACACACCCAAGTAACCAACACCCAGATCAAGGCATAGAACATTTCTAGCACACAAAGGCTCCCCAGGCCTCTTTCCAGTTAACAGTAACCACCCCCAAGTAATCACTATTCTAATTTCTATTGGTATGGATAAATTTAGCCTATTTTATAGGCTTATAAATGAAAACATCCTGTACATACTCTTTTGTGTCAAGCTTCTCTCATTCAACATTATGTTTGGGAAATTTATCCAGGTCGCATGTATAGTTCATAATTTTTCATTTCTTTGTGGTTTTTCATTATACGAGTATACCACAATTTATTTACCTATTCTACTGTTGATGGAAATTTGGGTGTTTGACAATATGGAGCCTTTATAAAGAAGGCAGCTATGGACATTCATTCTTTACATGCCTTTAGGCAGATGTAGACAGTCATTTGGATGTATACCTAGAACTGATGTTGCTGGGTCATAGGTTATAGATAGTTTGGCTTTGATTGGCAGTGATAGCAAACATAGTAACTCTATCATATTTGTATAAATTTCTGCCTAATTGCTTGCCTTTTAAATAATAGAAATCTTTTTTTCACAAGTTTTATTGCAGCATAATTTTCACATATACAATTCACCCTTTTTAAATGTAAAGTTTCCAGAAATATCATTTGACCCAGCAATCCCATTACTAGGTATATACCCACATAATTATACATCATTTTACTATACAGACTCATGCATATGTGTGTTTATTGCAGCACTACTCACAATAGCAAAGACTTGGAACCAACCCTAATGCCCATCAATGATAGAATGGATAAAGAAAATGTGAAGATATACACCATGGAATACTATGCAACCATAAAAAATTAGTTCATGTCCTTTGCAGGGACATGGATGAAGCTGGAAACCATCATTCTCAGCAAACTAACACAGGAACACAGAAAACCAAACACCACGTGTTCTCACTCATAAGTGAGAGTTGAACAATAAGAACACATGGACACAGGAAGGGGAACATCACACATCAGGGCCTGTTGTGGAGTAAGGGGTTAGGGGAGGGATAGCATTAGGAGAAGTACCTAATGCAGATGACGGGTTGATGGGTGCAGCAAGCCACCATGGCACATGTATACCTACGTAACAAACCTGCACGTTTTTCACATGTATCCCAGAACTTAAAGTATAATGAAAAAAAAAAATTGACTAGGATTATAGTCATTTAGCCACCCCCAAATTAAGATAAAGAACATTGTCATCACTCTGGCTCAGTGCAGTGGCTCAAACCTGTAATCCCAGCACTTTGGAAGGCTGAGGCAGGGGGACCACTTAAAGTCAGGAGTTCGTGACCAGCCTGGCCAACGTGGTGAAACCTTGTCTCTGCTAAAAGTAAAAAAAAATAAAAAATTAGCTAGGTACAGTAGCATGTGCCTATAGTCTCAGCTACTTGGGAGGCTGAGGCAGAAGAATCACTTGAACCCGGGAGGCAGAGGTTGCAGTGAGCTGGGATCTCGCCACTGCACTCCAGCCTCGGCAACACAGCGAGACTCTGTCTCAAAAAAAAAAAAAAAAAAAAAAAAAAAAAAACTTGTTTATTCTTTCAGGTAAACTCTAGAATTTTTCTAGAAAGTCTCATAAAAATGACCGTTGCTGTCTCTGAAAATACAGATATGTAATAAATCACAAGTCTTAGCTCTTGAATTGGACAGGTCAGCCTAAGAATCCCAGTCACTTACTGGCTGGATTACATTAGGCAAGCCGTCATCCTCTCTGATAATCAGTTTTCTCTCCTGTAACATGATTATAACAATGGTGCCTATCTCATGGGGTTGCTATAAGAAATGGTGAGCATAACTAATACAAATGAGGCCTTGTCATTTGCCCAGCACTATACTAAACACTTTGTAGTGACATATTTAAATCTCGAAACAATCCTGTGAAGTATGTATTTTCCTTGTCCTGGTTTTAAAGATGGAGAAACTGGAGCACAGGGAAGTTAAGTCAGTTGCCTGAGGCCTAGTTCAGTGAGCCAGCTACTCCAGGGCTTCTCTGCTTCATAGACAAGGGGGTGACGCAGGGCAGCACGGAGCACAAGCCTAGCTCGAAGAATGCAGAAAGGCTAACTTTCATTGTCATCATTCAGCTTCTTTATATTCTCAATAAAATTGTATAAATGTCTTCATTTAGGTCGTGCACATTTCTTGTTAAGGCTACTCATAAATATTTTATGCCCTTTTGTTCTGTTGTGAATGGGGTATCTCTTTTTCCTATTATGTTTTCTCTTTGGTTTTTTTGGAATGCAGCAAAAGCTTTTGACTTGTATACATTGTGTAGCGAAAAATACCTTAGCGGCACATTAGTACCATTTAAAATCCCCCTCCAAACAGCAATTTTAAGTATGTATGCTCTTTTTTTCTTTTTTATTGTTTCTTCAAATCCAAACCGATTGAAGGTACTGAAAATGTATGCTCTTTTAATATCAAATGAAATTAGTAGATAGATAATGAGGAAAAAATGGAGGTTAGAAATAACATTTTAGATTTTTTCACCCTGGTCAAAGAGGAATAAAGAGAAGAAAGAGAAGAAAAAATTAATACACTCATCTGAGAGTAGTGCCCCAAATGCCACAACATATTACACCTCCCTCAGAAAAACTATGCTCAATCTTCTTTTTCATGTGATATCTTAAAATAATATTTACAGTTTAAATCAACTAAATAAAAATTTTAAGGTCTTCTCACCAATTGAAGAATTATGAGATAAGCAAATATTTCTTCCTATTTAGATGTTCATGTTTTATCGCTCGTGTTAATCTAATCAAGAAAACAGAATTCTTTCTCTTTTTTTTTCCTTTCAATTTCATCACATTCTTGGAGTAGGAACTCTTTCTTTTGAAAACTTGATTTCTCCTAAACAGAAAGCCAAATTTTGTACTTATTGAGGGGGAAAAAAAAACTCTGGCAATATATTCAAAGGTTTTGGCCTTTGTATAGTAAATATATTTGAAAGTGAATATGTCAACATTCTTGAGAACATTTTAGCGCCAGCCAAGATACGACTGTGTCAAAGAAACATAATGACTGCTCTGCTCTCAGTCGGGGAACAAATGGGAAAAGATGCTTCATTCAAAGTTTAAAAGTAGAATAACTTGAGGAGAGTTAATCAAAGGACTGTTTATAAAAGGTGCAGAGGTATAGAACTACAGGGGATGGGGCAGCACACTAGGGCCAGTGTCAAATGAAAGTGTTGCTGCATCAGACCAAAAGGCAGGGGTGGAGAAGTAGTGGAAGGCCTGCAGACAAAGCCATGGTGTGAAGATCCCAAAGGACAATCAGGTCCAAACCCAACATGTGAAGCCTAATGTGCATTCAAAGGAGGCCCACTTACAGCACAAGAAAGGTTGGTGTTTCCTTACAGTCACTCCATCCGTGGCTCTTAACATTTAATTTCACTATACACAAGAAAACTAGTTAATGTATTATTTAAGATCTTGAGTTTGCAAACGATAAACACCTAAATAAAACTGGCGTAAACAAAAAAAAAAGAAAATGTATTTGATCACCATTAGGAAATTCAAGAGTGCAGCTGGCTTCATATGTTACTGGATTCGGAGGCTCAAACAATTTTAAGTGGAGAACACTTATTTCCCGTTTTCTTTCTCACGATGAACAGAACCTCGCACCTTCTCTCAGTGTGCTCATTTATTTCCCCCTAAGGTAGGAAGAGTGATCTGGGTCTGCAAGTGTGTTGGGGTAGAGGAACAAGGGGGCGCTAAGATGTAGCAGAAATTCAGCTCACCAAACTGTGAGCCATGGCTTGGGAGGGAGTTATCCAGCTGGGAGTTTGGGAAAGAAACCGGCATCTGGGCACGGTTTAGCTCTTCTGGTGCCCTTCATTCTGTCTGATCAGCTTGTCTGTCTTATCGTCTGCCTTCCTTTGTGCTAAGCAGTCCTCAATGGTCCAAAGATTCCAGCCATCTCAGTGGCCAGTTATAAATTAGATGAATTAAGGAGCAGAGTGTTAGAAAGTTCTTTTGGGCAGCAATCCAAAGCCTTGAGCTCGTCAGCTTCTCAGTCATAAAACAATTTCTTTTCCAGTTACCTAGCCTGCATTTATCTCTAAATTTGTTATGAATTTAGGTAAAATAAGATATCATATTTGGACCCCTAAAAATCCCATCAATGGTATAATCAGAATACTTTTTTACTCCTTCCACCTGTCAAATGTTTTCCTAAGCTTCATTTCCAAGCAGGTTCTCCTCATTTTGGGGTAAAGGTGGCAAAAGGAAGTTCTAGGTTTACACTGATCTTGAAGCTCACAATTTCTGTAAAAAGAGAGTGACGCATAATAACACTAGCAAATATCATGGGGAAATTTTTGAATTGGTCAGCTTGGGTGACATGTCTATCCTTGGACAAGCATGGAGTACATGAGCATGGATGACTGGGCTACTCTAGCTGCTGGAGAATGAGCCAGCCTCACCTGAGCCATATGGGATAAGAGTGAGGAAAGGGACTACACTTATGTGCAGACTGAGCACACAGTAACTGGCGTAGTCTCAGTAGATGGCTAAGGGAATTGAAATGCTATAATTTTTTTCTTTATATCAGTGGTTATCAACCTTGGCCACACACTGGAATCATGTGAGAACACACTACCCTAGACCAATTAAATCAGGAAAGCTCTTGGGGATCAGCAGTTTTACAGTTATAAGGTGTTGCTGATGTACATGCATACATGCAAGGTCAGCAAACATTATCTTAAGTAGCACCACATTGATTAATCTGGCGCCAATAAAGGATGACACTGATCGTGTTCCATCACTAGCTTTAACCTGTTATTCAAAGAAGGAAGTCTGATGGTAGATGAGGATTCTGGGAAGACGGAAGTAACAGTAATGTAGCTTTTGAATCTTTCTATATTTTACATTAAAACAAACAGAACAGCTGGGTGCAGTGGCTCACGCCTGTAATCCAAGCACTTTGGAGGCCAAGGCGGGTGGATCACCTGAGGTCAGGAGTTCAAGACCAGCCTGACCAATATGGTGAAACCCCATCTTTAAAATATATATATATGTACATATATATATTAAAAAAAAAACAACAGAACAATGAAATAGCAAACCCAAATTCCCATGAACAATATATGCAAACAAATTAGCTATATGGCAGCCTCCAAAATCACAAAATAAAAGCAGGTGGAGGCAAACCACAGACCGTGTCCATTAGGTGAATGAAGCATAAAGTCACTAGGTGTCTGAAAGATGTGTGACAAAGTGGCCCACAAAAGAGTGGACCTGAGAACAGCAGCTCCCTTGCAGGACGGGGCCCACCCAGAGGAAAAACTGCAGGAAGTAGAATCTAACTGACCAGAGAGGGCCAATAAAAAACAAAGGAAAGAGGTCACATCTAAGTGTGGGAGGGAACAGTCATGAATTCACAAAATAGTCAACTTCAAAATATGGAATATCAAACACTCAACTTTTTAAAATGATTACCTCTGGCAGTAAAATTTCTAAAATTTTTCATTTTAAATGTATATACTTCTTGTGATTTAATACTTTTTTTCCCAGGAAGCATGTATTGCAGTAACATTGAGCATGTATTTGTAACATCTATGATATTATGTACATACGTATACACACATGCGCATGCGCGCGCGCACACACACACACACACACACACACAAACACACACACAATAGTAAGACACAGTATTCAAAAACATGGGTATGGGCCAGGCGTGGTGGCTCATGCTTGTAATTCCAGAACTTTGGGAGGCGAGGTGGGTGGATCACTTGAGGTCGGGAGTTCAAGACCAGCCTGGCCAATTTTGTGAAACCCCGTCTCTACTAAAAATATAAAAAAATTAGCCGGGTGTGGTTGCATGTACCTGTAATCCCAGCTACTCAGGAGGCTGAGACAGGAGAATCACTTGAACCCGGGAGGTGGAGGTCGCAGTGAGCCAAGATCATGCCATTGCACTCCAGCCTAGGCAACAAGA
>NW_022436968.1:3797769-3805840 GCF_009761245.1 Sapajus apella | reverse complement strand
AAAAAAAAAAAAAAAAAAAAAAAAATGGGTATGAGCTGCTTATATATCCAGAAGGCAGTGCAGGTTGGACCCATCTGGACATCACCAAAGTGAAACCCTACATATCTTGTGAACCCAAACCAGCTAGTGAAGAAGAAAAGCAGAATTTTTCAAGGAAGATTGTATGAAAAACAGAAGTTGCTTGTGTCTTAACCTTCACAGTATTGTCCAGACATTGTGAGGGCAATAGATAGTAATTATGTGAATGAATGAATGTAGAATGTCAAAGAAGTTTAAGTCTGTTTTCAAAAAAAATCAACAAGAAAAATGAAGTAAGCATCAGGAGAATTAAAAAAATAATAATTTTTGGCTGGGCGCGGTGGCTCACGCCTGTAATCCCAGCACTTTGGGAGGCCGAGGCGGGTGGATCACGAGGTCAAGAGATCGAGACCATCCTGGTCAACATGGTGAAACCCCGTCTCTACTAAAACTACAAAAAATTAGCTGGGCATGGTGGCGCGTGCTTGTAGTGCCAGCTACTCAGGAGGCTGAGGCAGGAGAATTGCCTGAACCCAGGAGATGGAGGTTGCGGTGAGCCAAGATTGCACCATTGCACTCCAGCCTGGGTAACAAGAGCGAAACTCTGTCTCAAAAAAAAAATAATAATAATAATTTTTTTTAGAATTTTTAAATTTAGAATTTAAAATTATAATGCTGAAGTAACTCAGTATAATAGAGTTGCCTGAATAAGTAACTCTAAAATTGGGTCATGATCTTTTCACCTCTGTTTACAAACATGTGAGGCACTCCATGAACATACATAATTTCTTATTAACCTCCATATGTGATTCCAGTTTTCTCTCTTCCTGAAAACAATTTCAGCCTGGGAAATCGAGGCTGCAGTGAATTGTGACTGTACCTCTGCACTCCAGCCTAAGTGACAGCAAGACCTTGTCTTAAAAAAAAAAAAATTATAATGTAACTGAATTGAATTAATCCATTTAGGGATGCATTTCTTCCCAAGGGAAACTACAGAGTTATTCCTCATGAGTAGATTTCATTATTCCCACACCATCAGATCTGGGGTATCAGCTAACACGTTACTGCACTTATCACTGTGAATTACAAAGCCTTTGAAAAATCCAGTTACCCATTTCGATAAAGAAAGACACGTACTTTTTAGGGCAAATAACCTGTTTTGTAGAAAAAGTTATTACATGAAACAGGCAGTTATTTTGAAATCCAAGCTCCATAACTTCTTATAAAATGAGATCAATCACTTCACATATATTAAGTAACACATCAAAAAGTGTAAATCAGGCCATGCCTTGTGGTTCATGCCTGTAATCCCAGAATTTTGGGAGACTGAGATGGGAGGATTGCTTGAGACCAGGAGTTTGAGACCATCCTGGGTAACACAGTGTGATTCCATCTCTACAAAAAATAAAACAATTAGCCAAATATGGTGGTGCACAGCTGTAGTCCCAGCTACTCTGGAGGCGGAAGTTGGAGGATTACAAGCAGAGTAGTTCCAGGTTACAGTGAGCTACAGGTGGAGCCCCAGTGGGTGCCAGAGTGAGACCTTGTGTCCAAAACAAACAAAAAAACCCAAAAAAGTGTAAAGAGCTTATAAGTGTAAAATGCCTGGCCCATAGCAAATGTTCAGTGTATTAGCATTTATCACTATAGGCATGATTTGTGTGGCTATTGTTGCAATCATTACTAAACGTTACTTCTGAGTCTTTTGGTTAAATTGTTTTCGGAAGATTAAGAAAAGACCAATTGTTTGGGTTTTTCTTTTTTTTTTTTTTTTTTTTTAGTTGCCAATTATGTTACAAAGTGGATTGTAACTGTCAGGTGAGCACAGTGTGGTTCTTGTTAATTTTTAAAATTGTTTCACTATACAAGCTATTTATAATCAAACAGTGCTTGGTACAAACAACTGTTTCATTGATGTTTAATAGTTTTAAATAGATAGATACTGCAAACAAAGTGAAATAATTTTGGTAATTCCAGAAACCAAAACCTGGGAGTGAGCATGAGTACTGAGTGCTGCGTAAAATTTACAACAAAATCTTTATCAATGAGGAGCAAGATAACAGAACCTTCTATATGCAGGATTCTAATGGACACCCTTCTGTATTACAGTGGATCTCACCAAGTATCTTCACACAAAATCGTGGTTTTGAGGTTCTGGACATAAAGTAGAAGAATCCATCATCTCAGAGTAAGCTTAGGTTTAGGCCGTAAAAAATGAAGGCTTGAAGAACAACAGCCTTAGAGAAAAGAAGACCATGAAGTAATCTTGTGCATATATTAAAGAATCAGCAATATAATCATTATAACCTAAATGGATAGACTGAATGGCAGATCTATTTCACTGAATGGTAATATAAGGAAAGATATCTGCATAGAAATAATTGTTCTTCTTGACACCTTCTTTTTCTTTTTATTAACCACACCTTTGGGAGTGATTTAGAGGTAGTTGAAACCAACTAGCCTGGGCTGAAGGATGTTTCTCAAGGCTGTCTTTCGTTTTGGTTAATGGGAAACCATATGGTTGCCATTTCCTTTCTGAGAACTGCTGAGTTAGTAGGGAAGGAAGTAGATGTTCAGCTGAGTTCTGGCCTGTGGGGGAAGGGAAGGGCTGAGCCACAGCTCCGAGAACCAGCTTCTGCTTTTGTGAGGTTTAGTTTTCTGTGTCTGATTCCTTTTTATAAAATGTCCATATAATTAGTGTAAACAGCTCTACCTAATCCCTTCTCTGGGGGCAAATGATTGCTGAGTGGCAAACTTTCTTTGCCCAAACTATGGGCCGTGACTCTTAATTGGTTTCTACCCCAAAACCTAAAATGCAATAAAATAAAAAATAAAATAAAAAATCTTTTGAAGATCTTGTCAAACCTTTAAAAAAAAGAAAAAGAAAAAAAGAACTCTGCTTTAAATATTGCTTCTGTGAGAGTATTTTGCCTGTGTAAGAAAATACAGCTTTGAGGCCGGTCACAGTGGCTCATGCCTGTAATCGCAGCACTTTGGGAGGCTGAGATACGTGGATCACAGGGTCAGGAGATCAAGAGACCATCCTGTCCAACGCGGTGAAACCCCGTCTCTACTAAAAATACAAAAAATTAGCTTTACATGTTGGCATGTGCCTGTAGTCCCAGCCACTCGCGAGGTAGGAGAATCACTTGAACACGGGAGGCAGAGGTTGCAGTGGGTCGAGATCGCGCCACTGCACTCCAGCCCGAGCGACAGAGCAAGGCCCCGTCTCAAAAAGACAAAAAAGAAAAAAGAAAAAAGAAATCACAGGGTAAGGAGATCAAGAGACCATCCTGACAAAAGAAAAGAAAGAAAGAAAAGAGAAAAAAGAAAATACAGCTTTGTGTACAATCCAGTTGATGTGTTACGTCCTGCCCAATAACCATGGTAGAATCAGTTTCTGATCTGGATTGGGATTGAGGTTGGATGCTGGCACTGCCATTAACTGGCATGTCTCATCATTTGTTTTATTTGATGTTGAAATCATGCTTATAATTTTATTTTACACCACTTTCCAGTATGACATCAGTGTTTCTGGCACCTTGGGCTTTATTAGTTCATGAAATGGAAGCTTCTGTTTCCTTAGAAATGCCTTGACTCTCTTGCTAATGGGATAATTTTTGTGACTCTTTCTAGGGCTATAGTATCTATGCTGTTTATTTGCAAATATTGGGGAGCTGGTGGTTGATCTAAAACTACTCATCAAGAATGGGGAAAAAATTAAGGCTTCTGACACTTTTCCCAACATTTCTGTTACCTCCGCCAAGAGTTAACTAGATGATTCTTTAATGCCCTACTTTATCCTAATGTTACTATTTTATTTCTTCAGTCTGTTTTGGACTCATAATTACACGACTGCAAGTTAAGTCCAAACATTACCTTTAGGCTGGAGAGCTCTGGGGTCAAGATTGACTAGACTTAAAACCCAGTTCGGCCATTCTCTAGCTATGTATGCTCTGGTGAGTTTCATTACCTGTAAAACGCGAATTAAAAAGGGAAAAATACTGAGTGTCTACTATTTGCTAGGCACGAGTTGGACAATTTATGATCCATTTAATCAATCCTCTGCGAGGCAGGGATCCCCATTTTATTATGTCTAAAAAATCGTAAGAAAAGCCAATTGTCCTAAATGTCTCACAAGTAAATAGCCGGAGCCTAGGTTTGTCTCTAAAGCACATGCTCTTTTCACCACACGACATAAAGAAAACTTTATTGATTTTTCAGATTATAATGTTTCAAGCGTTTCCACTGCTGTTGAACAATTCCTTGTAGATGTACAAAAACAAGTGCAACATAAAAGAGGGAAGCAAAATGGGGAAGGTGTGTGATCTGAGGGAGTGGGTAAGGAAAAATGAGAAGCCTGCAAAGGAATTTACGTGTCTATCTGCTTAGCATTACACAGTGCAAGGCCAGGTCCAACATTTGTGTTGCAGTCCTGGCTGCTTACGGGTTGCTGGATGACTTTCTGTAACTTACCTCATCTTTCTGGATTTCAACTCAAGTATGCCTGAAATGAGGCGGTTGAATTGATCTCCAAATTCCTTTCTGGTGCTAAACTTCCAGCCTCGTAGCCACTGACCCCTTCACCATCCCGGCCTGTTTTCCCTGGGTTCCGGACCAGCCGCCCTTGCCCGAACCCGATTCTTACTCATCTGCGCGCTAACGTACTCACAGGTTCTAAACTCCACCGTTCCCCGTGGCCGCGGGACTAAAGGACCCGGTAGGGGCTCAACTCAGAGCAAAAAAAGGCAAGAAAACTCTCAAGTTGGATACTGAGAGGCAGAAGACCGCAGCACGAAGGCGAGGCAGGACAGAACTGACGACGCGCGGCGGCGGTGGGAGCGGGCGGAGAGCGGGCGGGGGGAGAGGCGGGGCCGAGAGCGACGCGGGGGGCGGACGCCCGCGCCGACAGCCCGCGGAGAAGCAGGGAAGCTCCCCGGGCTGCTGCGGCAGGTTCCCGCCCCTTCGCTGCCCTTCCCCCGCAGCAGGCGGGCGTGGCGGCTGGTGTGCCGACGCAGCGTGACATCACAAGGGGCGGGCCGGGCCGGGGGTCTAGACGGCGCGCGGGCGCGTTCGTCAGTCGCTGTTTGGGACGCAGGGCGTGCGGAGTTCTGTCTCCGCTCCCGTTTCGCAGTCACAGCCAGTTCCTTCCCGGAGCCCGGGACGGGCTGGGCGCGCACCCGTGTGAGTGAGCGGGACTCAGGGCAGAAGTGTCCCCTCACTGCGTTTTTTTTCTTCCTTTTATCCAAAGAACGGGGCAGTTCGCACGCTTGCCTTCCTGTCGCCCGGTTGGGAGCGGGGTTGGTGTGCGGAGTGGTTCGCCTTTTTTTCTTTTGAACTTGTGAGCGCTTTTTTTTTTTTTCTTTTTTTAGGCTCAGTGCCGTCCGGGCTGGTTTCCCCGGTCCCTGACTAACCGCTTTCTGCCTCTTCTCTCGCCACCCCTGCCCAAGGTCGCCCCTCTGCCCTCGCCCCTGGCCCGGGAGGGTGGGAGGCTTTGACCCCGCCCTGCCCACTCGCGTCTCCGCAGCCGTAGCCGCACCTGCCCCCAATATGAATAGGGTCAACGACCTACCTGTTTTTATAAGAGATATTAAGCCCGGACTGAAAAACTTAAATGTCGTCTTTATTGTACTGGAGATAGGTAAGTGGGGTTTGCAGCCCACTCCACCGCCCGCTGTGCGTCCCGGGGCGGGAGACTGGCGCCGCCGCTGCGTGCCGAGGGCTCCCCTCCCCCTCTCTCCTCCCCCTCCCACGTGGCTCCAGTGGCCTCTTCCCGAGATTGGATCCTACCTGAGGCGAGAGCCCTGGTCGCTGCGAACCCTCCAGATGTATTAAAACACCGGAAAAGGACTTAGCCTTTCTGGATGTCCTCATTATCTAACACCCGCTCCCTTTGATTTTTAAATCCTCACAGGACGCGTGACCAAAACCAAAGACGGCCATGAAGTGAGATCGTGCAAAGTAGCAGATAAAACGGGCAGCATCACTATTTCCGTGTGGGATGAGATCGGAGGTCTTATCCAGCCAGGGGATATTATTCGGTTGACCAGAGGGTAGGTGTGCAAAAAAGTCGGGGGACATAACAGTCTGCACAATCGGGATTGGTCAGCTCCAGGGATCTTGGCAAACCCTGGAATTCCCCGCTTTTTATGCGGGCCACTCCTTTGGTGTTAACTTTGGATGGTGGGCAGCGCTAGGTTGTAACACACCTTTGCAGTGAAAGGCAGTCGGTTTCAGACGGGAAATCCACGCCTCCACCCCGGTTTACAGGTTAAGTAGATTTTTAATTCTTTTTTTTTTTTTGAGACAACGTCTCGCTGTGTCTCCCAGGCTGGAGTTCAGTGGCGCTATGTCGGGCCGCTGCAGCCTCAGCCTCCCAGGTAGCTGGGACTACAGGCCTACGCCACCACACCGGACTAAGTTTTGTATTTGTAGTAGAAACTAGGTTTTACCATGTTGGCCAGGCTGGTCTCCAACTTCTGACCTTAAATGATCGGTGGCCTCGGCCTTCCACAGTGCTTTAATTACAGGCGTGAGCCACCACGCCCAACATAGATTTTTAATTCTATTGAGTCAATGAGTCTTTTTAGGAGATTGATATAGTCCATATTTTTTCTTTTTTATAAGTTATTTTCGCCACTCATTTGTTTCCCATCCCACCTCCGTTTTTAATGACTTGAAATCCTGGCCAGTATTTTATTTATGTTACCTAGACAATGTGGACATGAAATTATAGGTAAAGGATTTAGTATTTTCTGTGATATGTCAAATTTGTACTTGGAGAAAGCGGGAAAATTTACAGTATCTAGAAGGCTCATTCTCCAGAATGATTTCTTTTGTCTTCTGTTGTAAGGTGGAGGTTGTACAAAATC
Source organism: Sapajus apella (assembly GCF_009761245.1). Classification (NCBI taxonomy): domain Eukaryota; kingdom Metazoa; phylum Chordata; class Mammalia; order Primates; family Cebidae; genus Sapajus; species Sapajus apella. Next base: position 3,798,950 of record NW_022436968.1, on the reverse strand, counting down.
CAAAAGGATACACAGAAAATGTTTGGCAGAAAGACATCTGCAGTACCTTCATCCAGAAGAGTCAGTTGGCAGACTGGTGGCTTTAAAAAATAGTTTACAAAAAAAAAAAAATTTACTTTTTTTTTTTTTTTTTTTTTTGAAAAATAGATTGCTTTTAGACATTTACCAGATGTTTATCTTAGGAAGATAAAAGGTCAGAAAAGAGTCTTGAAAACAGAATTTGAAAGCTTTTGAGATCAATAAAATTGTAATAATTTATCAGAACTGCAGGGAAAGTGGTGGAGATTGATGTTGGCCTAATAAGTAGAATCTCAGAAGTATTGGAAAGCACTGAGAGTATGAGCTTAGAGCTCCTTGTTGTTACCTTACAGGCTTTACAACATCTTCAGGAAGTGAGGTAAAGTGTCATCAAAGCAGGAAGTGAGAGTCAGGACTTAGACATTTTCTTCTCATACACTGACTCACGACAGTAATTATGTTTTTTAAACTTCCACATCTTTAAAAAACAAAAGAGAATTCGTACTTGGGGAGGTATGGTGAGGATTGGAGATCTTGGCTCCCCAAATATCTTTCATCCAATGATTTAAAGTATTTTTATGCCAAAAACAGCATCTTATTTCAAGTATTTCATGTTCTGTAGTCACAGTTGTAGGTGTTTCCATCAAAAAAATTATTGGAAAATTAAACTAGTTATGGTATCTATAGAATTTTTAGAACAATTACCTGGGAGTACAATTTAAAGGAAAATTCAAAACTAACTACTTCAGTATGACCTTGAAGTTACTACACCTCATTCTTCAGCTTCCCCTTCTGTGAAATGGGAATAACTATACCTTATTTACTAAAATAAGAACCTCAGCTTGGGGTCTGGCCCATTCTAAGGCCCTTAAATTCTAGTTGAATCTAAGAAAAGTAGCTTTGGGCTGGGCGCGGTGGCTCAAGCCTGTAATCCCAGCACTTTGGGAGGCCGAGGCGGGTGGATCACGAGGTCAAGAGATCGAGACCATCCTGGTCAACATGGCGAAACCCCGTCTCTACTAAAAATACAAAAAATTAGCTGGGCATGGTGGTGCATGCCTGTAGTCCCAGCTACTCAGGAGGCTGAGGCAGGAGAATTGCCTGAACCCAGGAGGTGGAGGTTGCGGTGAGCCGAGATCGCGCCATTGCACTCCAGCCTGGGT
>NW_022436968.1:3722991-3797669 GCF_009761245.1 Sapajus apella | reverse complement strand
AAAAAAAAAAAAAAAAAAAAAAAAAAAAAAAAAAAAAAAAAAAGTAGCTTTGAAGAAAAACATACCTAACATCTAAGTAATGCTTAGTTCAAATATCAACATGCTTATCAGAGTACCTTACAAACTTACCTCAGTGTTCTCATTCCTTAAAGTGAATGTTAAATATTTTAATTGTAACCATTCAAATTTTTCTCAAAATATGCATTAATTTTTATTTTAGTAAGGTGAAATGTTAATGCACTGTCTCCTAAGCCACTGTTTGTATAACTTAAGGGTGGTGAATGTTGTCTTTAATAAATAACCCTTATTAAAATAAAGAGAACTGTATAATAAGTTAGTCATGAAGTTACCATAGTAGTTATACAAAGAACCATTATAACCAAACCTTTATTGATTTTATAATATTAACTTACCTTTTTTTAAAACATATCTGGGATTATTTTATTTAATGATGCTGTCTGCTTTCAATGTTGTCGGAGTAAACAGTTGCCAGCTTGTTTACTACAAAGCCAATGTTGTATTAAAAATTGCATGTTTGGAAAGGCAGATGGGTAAAAGATTTGTGACCTTAGTTTTTTTATTTAGCACTTTAAAATTCTACTAGATCGTTGGTAGCTTAGGAATCCTGTGTCTTTTATGAAGGCAGAAGGAAAACTGTTACATCAGTATTTGACTAGCTGTTAAATGCCTGTAAAAACATTAGGGTATTTACATATCCTGTGGCTGAAAAATAGTTTCTGTTTAAATTTCTGCAATTAAAAGCTTTTCTTTTGTTAATTGACTAAAATTAACTAAATCATTGGACATAATAATGCTTGCTTTGCAAAGAGACTTATTTTTTAGGGTTTGTTATAATTTAGATAATTATGTCAAATTTCAACAGAAGTTTTGTATTCTTTTGTAAATAGCAAGTTATCAAAGTTAGATTTATTGTATTTAATTTACTATGGTGAACAGACGGCTTGGTCTTCACTTGCACCGTAATACAAAAAATATATAGTGTGAAGATTTACTTGATTTAAATAGAAGAAAATAAACATATTTCTAAAGAACGTTTATTTTCTCTCTAGGTATGCATCCATGTGGAAAGGATGTCTGACACTTTATACTGGAAGAGGTGGTGAACTTCAAAAAATTGGGGAGTAAGTATTAAAATGCATTTGTATAATCGCATACATTATAAATAATATCTACGGAATAATTGGTAGGTATAAACTGTAAACCTCTTCCTTGGCTTTTTTGACTAGTAAACTGAATGTTTTTGGTAGCTTAATTGAAAAAATAACTGTGTGTGTACAAGTTTAACACTTGTTAGTGGTGTTTCCTATGGTTGAAAGTGTCCATTTTTCCTGGCAAAGAGCAGTTGAGGAAGCCGCAGTTGAGGCCAGCCCTAGTGGGAGCATTTCTGAAGGCTTTAGAAATGTGCATTTTTACGTGCCACAAGTGCCATTTGGAGTAGATTCTCTCTTCTAGTGATTCACCAAATACAAAGCTTTGATTCACCAAGTTTCAGGCCATAAGTTTAAATTTTCTTTTTCTGTGGTTATGGGTGAATATGTACTCATGTTAAAAGGACTTGCAGCGATGAAAACTGAAGTCCTCTATTTATCCACAGTCTAGGTGCGGTGCAGGCAGCCGCAATGCGAGATTCCATACACTACTACCCTGGTAATGATCTCCACCCTGACCTGGAGGAGCCATCCTCTCTAGGGGTGTAAGGTAATTCAGCCTCCATGTTAGCCTAGACATTGGGTTGTATTCATAAAGTACGGTATAGGCGATGAGCCAAATCATCAGTCCATTCTGTTTGGTTAATGCTCAGCCATCTACTTAATGCCTGTCAAATTGGAAGATATTTAAAGAGAGAAGCCACAAATGGCACCAAATAAAAAAAGGAAAAGTTTTTTTTTGCACTGAGGGAATAAAATACTTATTTGGAGAAACTGTGGTTAATAATAAAGGAAAATAAATGATCATGCTGGGTTTTAAAGATCAGAAACGTTTAACACTTTGCCTTTGTTAGAGGGAAAGTTAGGATTCACTCTGAGTAGTGTTAATGGGGTTATGTGTTTTGAAAGGTCTGTTACTGAAAGGTTCAGGATTCTGTCCTGACCTTCATGTATTTGTACAGAGGTGTTGATAACAGAGGTTAGTTGTATGAAGAACTATTAGAGATAACTCATTTCTTGATGACTGCTCTTTGTCAGGGTCAGTCTAGGATTTACCCAAACTGGTTCTGATTTGTCTTCTTTGGTAGGGTGAGGAGCTAATAAAATGCTTCTGTGTAATGTTACTGCACATTATATGGCCAACTTACAAGAAGCGCTTGGATAAACTGGTGACTGTGTAACCTGTTGTTTTTATTTATTGCCTAGAAACCACTCTTAACCCTAAATGATTATCTTTGCAGATCCACAGTGATTGATCAAAAGAGGGACTGAATGGGAGTGGGTGATGGATCGATGCAAATCCATTACCACTGCTGGAGAAACCATCCTGGAACCCTAAACATGGTTCACTCTCATGTTATTTTTCCTTTGATCAACTTTTGTGGAAAAATGGGACAGAGATGTGTTTGTGTCCTTGAGTTTTGATATGATTTATTTTTTTCAGCACTAAATAATTTAAATACAAAATAGAATGTTATATATCTTGTAGACAGTCAAATATTTGATGTTTTTATGGGACATAATTGTTTAGGAAGTTTTTGTTGTAAGTGAAGAGTTAGTTTGTTGCTCTTAATTTGTTTGACACGTAAGTTCTTCAGTCCTAAAAGCTGGAGATGTTTTATGAAGAAGGGTTGGTTACTTTATTTCAGAAGTTATTTAATTTGTTCTTTATTTTCTTTCAGATTTTGTATGGTTTATTCAGAAGTGCCAAATTTCAGTGAACCCAACCCAGATTATCGAGGACATCAGAACAAAGGGGTAATTGTGTATACTTTTATGATTAAGCTAATTTTTGACTGTGTTCTAATTCTATGACTAGGCTAGTCCTGTTAATAGTATAATGAAGAGAACTTTTAAAATAATAATTTTTATTGGATGTTTTGTGAGTACATATATCTGAGCTGTCATCTACTAGATACATATATGCCATTTAGCACTTTGGGGAGTGGTGAGTTATTATCAGGAAATAGGATGTAACAGAGCTTTGAAAGGTTTGGAAAACATTTAACATTTTAACCTTGAAGGACCTAGGAAAAACCTTGTAAAAATTTGTTAATTAAAAAAATCCAAAACTTTAAAAAAGAAAGGATATAATAATGTTGTAATAATGTAATTGTGTTTTTATTCTCACTTGGTTAAATTAAAAACTTTTTTTTAGGCACAGAGTGAACAGAAGAATAATTCCATGAATAGTAATATGGGTACAGGTACATTTGGACCAGTGGGTAAGATTTTGTTTGTGTGTTTCATTTGTGATCAGGTGTAAGAATTAAGAGAGTTATAAAGATTCAGATGAAAACTGTCTTTAGGCATAAATTCGTGATAAAGGTGAACAGGGAATCCCTGAATGGCAGATTTTCTAGAAGGCCGATAGACTCTTAAGCCAGTTTATTGAGAATTCTTTCGTAAGTTTTGGTGATGTCTGTGAAGAGATACCATGTTATTTTTTCTAAAATTGATTTCTACAAAATTTCTGTAATCTAGTGAGTACTTATAGTAAATGCAGAATTGTTGGTTATTGTGGTGCACTGAAAGCCCTTATCTTTAGAATAATAGTTCACCTTAATTTTTCACGTACTAGGAACTGCTGCTTTAAAAGATGAATCAAGCCCTTTAAAGCCTAGTGACCCTCAAATGTCATTTAACATGACCCCTAGATGTCATGTTTATGGTCCTTGTAGCCCTGTTAAAGATCTTTTGAAGTCTTTTTTCTTAAATATCTGAGGAGGAGTCTTTTGTGATTGGAGTTCATTAGGATGGCTCATGTTTTGGTTTTTGTTTTGTTTTTGAGACAGGGTCTCACTCTGTCACCTAGACTGGAGTGCAGTGGTCTGATCTCAGCTCAGTGCAACCTCCACCTCCCCAGGCTCAAGCAATTCTCCTGCCTCTGCTTCCTCAGTAGCTGGGATTACAGATGCACGCCATTCCCGCCCTGATAATTTTTGTGTTTTTGATAGGGATGGGATTTCACCATATGAGCCAGGCTGGTCTGGAACTCCTGACCCCAAATGATCCACCCGCCTCGGCCTCCCAAAGTGCTGGGATTATACGCGTGAGCGATTGCCCCTGGCCAGCTAATGTTTTATTTTACTTGAAGGCTACACGTCTTGTCACAGCTGATCACAGTGTGGGAAATGCTGTCTTTCCCTTTAAAAAGTTAGAATAACATTGTCTGTTTTTAAATATTAATCATATTTGAGCCAAATTCCAGTACTCAAAACACTATTTTGTGTTTTTCTTTTATAGTGTAGGCAATGCATTTTTAAACTCTGTTTCTAATTTTGATGCCCAAGTTGGCTTTTTTCTCTCTATTAATACAGCATCAAATTAACTAATATATCTATAGCAATACATTTGGAAAAACTTAGAGCCCACATTGAGTGTTTTGTTTTGTTTTGTTTTGTTTCAGTATAAAAATAAAAGTGTGCTTCCCCTAGTATTTTTAAGCATTAATAACATGTGTTGGAACTTAAGATAGTTGTACTTCTATAGATGATTGTGGACTACTTCTGCAAATAGTGATGGGTTTTTGTATTCTTTTTTAGGAAATGGTGTTCACACTGGCCCTGAATCAAGGGGACACCAGTTTTCACATGCTGGCAGAAGCAATGGCTGGGGACTTAGAAATCCACAACTACCAGGAACAGCTAATCAAACAGTGATGACCACAATAAGTAATGGCAGGGACCCTCGGAGAGCCTTTAAAAGATGACCTAGGCCCAATACTCACATGTAGTTTTTATACTACATGCCCTACTTGAACACTTATTGCACTTTTATTTATTGTTAACTGTGAAAAGTATGTCCTTTATTGGATTTCCTTTTGTATCCTTGGTTTATTAAGAAGAATGGTTTGTTTTTATAGCAAAACTGTTAAGCTGCTCAAGTCTCCTATTGAAGAATGGGAACACTGAAAAGTAGGGGCATTTATTTTTAGAGCAAAAAGACTGTTGGAGAGCCTCTAAAAAACCTGCACCCATTTCATGGGTGAGTTACTTAAGACATCAGCTTTATAGCCTCTATGAGTCTTATCTTCTGTATAAGTTTTGTAATATTTAACACAAGGCTTAATGGGAGCTGTTCTTTTGTCTTGTATTCAGATATTGCCAACTAAAGCAATAACCATCAAAAAACACAAGAACTTGTCAATGCTAGCTGTAAGTTTTGAGTGTTTGTGGCTCTCGGAATGATTGACTTAATTGAGCGACTGCCATTAAGATTTTCCAAGGACTGACTCGTCCTAAATTTTTGTTGTACTACCAAAAAACAGATTCCTTATCAGAATTTGGAATAGAATGTGATCTATATTGCAACAAGTAATTTTAAAAGAAAGCTACGTTTATTTTAGAGTAGTCTTCCTAATATGTATTATCAATATCAACTTTGTGGATTACATTGGAAGAAGATTGAAACTGGGGCCTTGGATATTTTTTGAAACCACCATGTTAAATATTGAAGTATAATTTGAGGGAGTTATAAAGTTACAAACATTGATCTGATTATTTTCAAAAATAATTGTGAACATACTGGAGGTGAGTCAAATTGAATTCATACAGTAACATGCAGTCTTAAGTCCCAGTACTCAGCCTGGAGTAAAAATCCTGGGTACTAACTTTGAGAGGCATTAGTGTGTATGTTGTCAAAGTTTCTGAACACAGTTCACATAGCCTTATTAGTAGAAGTTTAAGAAATGGCTCTATCAAACAATTACAGCTTTATTCAGAAATGTAAAGGTGGAATTTATGTACATGTCATAAGTGGTACCCACGTCCCTTTTTACTGTAGGGTGAAGAACTTAGGATTTAACTCTTTTTTAATATTATCTCTTGAATAAAACTTGTGTTAATGTTAACAAACCTACTTAATTTTTGCTCTTTCAATGACTTCCAGTGGAGAGCCAGTACATCTTAACTACTGTTGTAGTGATGGCATCAACCTCATGGTTACTCAGCCCTGCATTTGTTGCTTTGTTTTTTTCCCACTTCAGATCACAAAATAATTAAGTAGATTTCGTTTTCTGAAAACTCCATAGCACTTGAATATAAAAAGTTGTGCCAGATTGTTTGTTCTAATTTAGTGTATTTTTAACAAATATTTCAGTACACACTATGTATTAGGCACTGTGGAAAGTGTTAAGGGATAGACAAAATACCAAATAATCTTCACAAGTTTATTTGTGGTCTATAGTACTTTTGTAACTGGGGTTACAAAAATTATAGAATCTTTTTTCCTTTATTCATGTGCATATTAACGATTATAGTTAATTTGGCTTTGTGATTAATGTTTTCTTAAGATTTTCACATTACAGAATACCTCAAAAGAGGTAATCTAAGGATTGGGATAGAGAGTATATTTCATAAGATGGTAGATGTTTAGAATTAAAAAACACTACAAATTAGTGTATGATTGTTTTATCTAAGATAGGAGCAACACTTTATCACTTTGTGGGAGAATATGGCATTACAGGTGATTTTAAAAGAAGAGATTTTGGAGTTTTAGAAAATTAAAATACTGTCAGGTATGCAATTCTGGGCTTCCAATCCTGGCCTCCTTGTCTCCTCACCTGTGATGTTGGGTGAGTTATTACACTTGAAACCTCTAATCCTTAGGTTCCACAACTATGAAAACAACAGTATCCTTTCTAGACTTGTTTAAGATTTCCATGTAAGTAATTATAATGACTTCTGACACGTAATAAGCAGTCAAATATTTGTCATCTTATACCCTAAGAGCAGGAAAAAATGCAGAATTCAGTATGAAAGTATTGTTACCTTTTAACACAGTGGTCCCCAATCTTTTTGACACCAGAGATGTTTCCTGGAAGACAGTTTTTCCATGGGATGGGGGGATGGTTTTGGGATGAAACACTTCCACCTCAGGTCATCAGGCATTGGTTAGATTCTTGTAAGGAGCATGCAGCCTAGATCCCTTGCATATGCAGTTCACAATGGGGTTCGTGCTCCTTTGAGAATCTAATGCCACTACTAATCTGACCAGAGGCAGAGCTCAGGCAGTAAGGCTTCCTCGCCTGTCACTCACCTGCTGGGTGGTCCTGTTCCTAACAGGCCGGAGTTGATACTGACCTAGGGGTTGGGGACCTCTGCTTTAACATATTGTTAAATAGAGAAAGACCTAAGCTTTTACTTTTGTGTTTGACACTTGCTTCAATAATGTAACTTTATTCTGTGTTTTTGTCATTTATTAACAAATTTCTTTTTTCTTAAGGGGAGTCTCCAAAATCAAAGCAAAGTGAGTTACAATCCATAATGAATATTTGCCTTACCAGCCTACTGGAACACACTCCTCAAGAAGCTAAGAGGAAGAAGTTTTCTACCTGCAGCTATCAACTTCGAAATAAGTTTAAACAACACCTACTGAAAACAAAAACCAATTAGTATAAAAAATATCCCCCACCAGAACCGGGTCCCCCATATCATTTCTACAAAAGGGTTCTGGGATGGATCAAAGTCTTATCAGATCCATTTGCTCCTTCTTGTTTGGGCAGGTTCTAGGAGAAGTAGCTGTAATACAGAAACTGAACGATGACATCCATAAAGCCAGATAACGATATTTAGCAGGGATGGCTACAATATGCTTTCCATGGGCACTTAAACACTCAGTTTTTCCTAGTGTATCAATGCTTTATACTTTGTCCCTATAGTCTTTGTACTTTTAACTTTGATGACCATTTAACTTGAGGATAATCTGAATATGTGCAGTATTTGCCATTTGTATTTTTATCATTTAACATTTTAAATGAGTGCTTAATTTGTTGGGTTGAGTAATACCAAGGGAGTGATGCTAAAAACAAATAGGAAGTTAGTAAAAGAATTAAAGTTACAATTTATGATATGAGAACTTCTAAAGCATAGGAAAGTAGGCAAATGGCCCTAAAATGTTTTCTCAGAAGGTACAAGCTTTACATCAGTCTGAAGACATACAGATCTAACATTTCAATTTAGTTGCTGAAATGACTGACATTTTCTGGTGTCGTTGACATACTGCCTATTTGCTCCAAGCCATTTTAGGCTCAGAATGACTGTTAAGTTCTTCTAATGTATATAAAGCATTCTAGAATCAGCAAACTGAACATGATAAGAGGCAGTACCAACATGGAATTCCCCCAAACAAGTCCCCTCTAACCTTACTGAGCTTACTTGCACTATTACTAATATGTATATATATATGATCTTCTGTTGCTTCTCTATTTTATCCCTTACCTGATGAAAGTCTGAACATTTCTAGTGGAGAAAGATCATAGTTCTCTAGTATGGGCAGTAAGAGGGGTACAGGTTGGGTTAGGGGTACAGTGATAGGCTGCCTCCACTGGGGTTGAAAACTTGTGTGCCTAGGTTTCAGCCAGTGATTACACTGTGTAATTAACCAGTCCCATATTTCACAAAGGAGTTGTAATGATTAACAGTTCAGATATGCTTCTGAGGAAATCTAATTGTGACCTTTGGAAAATAGCACTGTTACGAATAGTGTGGTTTACGCCCTGAGGGAGAAGCTAGAAAAACATTTTACTTTTCAGGTATATTTAAATTATATCCAAATGTCTCAGTTTGCTTTACTGGGAACTTCCTGAGTTTGGAGTTCAAATATTGTAACCAAGTTACTCCAAGTTTCTGAACTAAACATCTATAAATGTTTCTCAAAGTATAGATCACAGAGTAAGAAAAGGGGAAATCAAGTCTGGTTTATGACCAGCTTTTTTCCATGTTAACATTAGACCTAGAGATCTTACTAAGATTTTACTGTGAGATAACCAGTATGATGTGAAGACGAACATTTTAAGAAGCTTGACTAGTGGATATTTCGTTTAAGCCTTTTGGAAGGTCTTGATCCACAACTCACAGTTTTATTGCGGCTCCCCAGGCCTTGAGAACATGTCAACCCAAGGCTTGGATGATCATTGTTGACCTGTAAAAGAGCGCAGGTCTCTTGAGAGTTTATTGACACACCCCCACAATGTGTCTCAACCTCTGTTGAAAGGCTAGTGACATTTTTAAAAACCTGTTATTTCCAATCAGAAATTTAAGTATGTTTTATGTCTTTCATTCCATCAAAATTTATGCTTCTCAGCATAGGGTAGTCTAGTTTCTTGGTGTGTATATTAAATACATTGAATAAAATTCTTAATGATTTAGGAATAATGTACATGAGACTTCCCAGGAACTTGTCAAAATTTCGTATGGCACCTCTGCACCAATAACATTAGTGTACGTTTGGGAGACCTGCACTTGAAACCCTGAAGTTGCTTGCCTCCTGCCCTTGCACTCTCCCTCTGTACTGAAATTATGTATTTTTTCTCAGTTTTTTACCTTTTTGAGGCTGATACATGTTGAAGTTTTGGGTTGTAAAACAAATTGTACTTGGGGAGAATTGTTGGGTAAAGCATATAGCCCCAAGCAGAGTAAGAGGTTCAGTATGGCCTGTGGATGTGGGCATTGCAAATTTTGAATTAGGTTCAAATAAAATTACTTAAATTATACATCAATGCTAAGATCAGATATTAATAGGGAGGCCACATGACTTTGAGTCTATCAAGATAAAATGCTTTTTTTGCCCTAAGTTTTTGAAAATTAGAGTTTATTGTTGCTCATCTCAGCAAATTCATGTTTTCGGCCTCCTCTGCCTTCCTCCTGTCCCTCAGTTCCCTACTTTATTATATGGAAAAGGCTGGCCAAATTGAAAAGTAGCTCAGTTGGAGAGCTGAAAAATACTTTTGAAAATACTTACAGAAACCACCCTTCATCTTCCACATAAAGATCTCAGTCCTGTTCAGTACCGAGAGGCAACTACAATGAATATTTTCTACAAGTAACATGGAAAGCATGATATGAGTGCCATGATTTTCTAATTTTCACTAAATGTTTGTAGCCCTGGTAGGAAACAAACTTCTGACCTAAGTTGCCGGGCTACTTGAATAAAAACAAGGTAGTCAGTACAACTAGTGCCATCTACTGGGTCATTACTGCATGGTTTCTGTCTGTTCAGAAATCCGGCTTAGTTTAACACGTGGGGGAAACAGTACTATTCCATTGAAAGTAATTTTTGCCTGATAGTGTAAGCATGATACGGAAAATCATTAAGGGGCAGTTGGGCCATTTGTTTAGTTCTAGTTTATGAACACTCAACACTGACATTAAATTTCAGTTAAGTAGATTAAACCCTGAACTGCCCCTAAAGCTATCAGAAATACGGGAAAGTTTGCCAAGTTTTGTATTCTCATTACATTTGTCAATATTGTTGGTGAGAAGTGTAAACTGTTAAAAATGCCTTTTGGTGAGTGGTGGTTTGGTAAAGACAAATGAAGTAGAACACGACACTGCCCTTACAAATTTTATTCCCTTACCCAATGGTATTATGTAAAATCCTGGCCAAATGACTCTGCTGCTGTTGTGGTTATATTGAGCTTCGCAGAACATAACCTATTTTAAATGCCAGAATGTGCTTCAATGAAAAAGAACATGGTTTTGGGCTGAGGAGATCTTGGGTTGAGTCCTGATTTGATTATTTACTGGCCCCAGGACCGTGAACCTCGTTATAAAATGATAGTGGGGCTATGTACTCGTATTGCTAGGAGGACCGTGTGACCTAATGTATGCAAAATATCTGCCCCATATCTAAGGCTCAACAAATGTTAAGCCCTCTCTCCATCAGCATAGGAAATAAGAAAATACTGTTCATTTCTCCATGTCATTATTAGAAAACAATCTTCTATAATTTAAAATCTGAAATATTAAGCAATATATATGAATTATTACAATTATGTTCTTTTTTAAACAGTCAAACCAAGTTTTTCCTGTCTTCTCTGGGCACAGAAAAGCACTTATGCTGACAATTTACCATGAAAGCATGTAGGGTTGGGTCTTCGTTACAAAGATCTGCCCACTAGCTGAGTACACTGTGGTGTTTTTCCATTCACCTCTGCCCAGCAGGGACAAGATGATGAAAGTGCGGAGAACTTGTGGGTCCAGGTTGGTGTCAGAAAGGAGGTCAGTGGCTTGCTTAGAGCCAGGCAGAGAGCATACTGGAAGGAACTCTCTGTTCCCAGTGACAGCCCTCAGGATGGCTATGCGCCCAGAGGTGTGGAGTAATTTGTTGGCTTCTGATAACTATAGTATTGGATAACTTCCCAACATTTTATTAAAAATTTTAAACATATAGCCATGTTGGAAGAATTTTAGTGTACACATCTATATACTCACCACCTGGATTTTGCCACTGTCACATATCTGTGCATCCTATTAATACATTTTTAATTATTATTTTTGAGACAGAGTCTCTCTTTCTCACCTAGGCTGGACTGCAGTGGTGTGATCTCGGCTCACTGCAACCTCTGCCTTCCAGGTTGAGGTGATTCTCCCACCTCAGGGTCCTGAGTAGCTGGGACTTCAGGGGAGAACCACCACTCCCAGTTAATTATTGTATTTTCGGTAGAGAAGGGGTTCATCATGTTGCCGCAGGTTGGTCTTGAACTCCTGGGCTCAGGTGATCCTCCGGCCTCAGCCTCCCGAAATGCTAGCATTACAGGCACGAGTCACCGTGCCCAGCTAGCCGTTGATGCATTTTTAATACATTTTTAGATAACTACAGACATCGGTACAGTTTTCCCTAAATACTGCAACATGCCTATTCCTTAGACTTCAGTATTTTTCAGTTTTTTTTTGGTAAAATTCACAAAGAAATGTACAAATCTTACGTGTGCATTAGTAAGTTTTAACAAATGCCTAACTAGGCTTATATAACAACCTCTATCAAGATACAGAACATTGCTGTCACTCTAGAAGCCTCTCATGTGCCTTCCCCAGTCAATCTCTCTTTCCATGGCCCCAGCTTCCACCACTCTTCTGATACTTTAAAAACATTCTTATCTGAAAAGAAAATTTCATGTGTGCCAAAGTCATCTCTGGATTTCTCCAAGTTTTATAACTCTCAACTATGCCACAGTACAGCCAAACTTAGCTCCCTCAAGTATCCTAAATGTAGTTCCAAGACCTTGGTACTTTATTCTTTTCCTGTTTCAACTTAGCTCCAGCTCTTTTTTTCCATCGAGATTTACACCTGTCATCTTTGACATCTGGGGCAGAAACTGCTGAAATGAAGGAGGCCGTGCCTTCCAAGGACTGGCTAAAAAGAGTTGGCACACGACTCCCCTGCCCTGAAGAGCTCTAAGCAAGAGAAGAAGCCTGTGGCAGGGCGGGATATGAAGTCCTCAGAGATAGAGTGCCAGGAGTAGAGGGGGTATCCTGGAACTTCAGTGTTTACAGGTTGATGCTCAGTTCTTCAGCACATACTGATTCTTAAGCTCTGATTTTCTTAAGACATGAACTGAGCTGAAGTGCCTTCTCAGGATCTTGTCCTCCTAGGTTAGCATTCAGAATTGGCATAGCCAGAGAGTGTAAGTTACTTGTCAAGCAAAGACCCTCCCTCCTCCCACTCCAACCCCCACCCCGAGTCTACAAAGAAGCATTCCTGAGTGAAACTAAAAAAATATAGTCGTGTTCTTTCCCAGTCTATGTGCAAGTGCGCATATGTACACAAACACGACACATTATCACTGCCAACAGAGCTGTTTCTGTATTGAATGCCACATTTCTGAGTCATATGCATATCAGGTCTTTGCTTTTCTTTCTCATCAGTTGTTTAAGGATCTTCTTCCACTTCTTTAATGGGCTTCCTATTCTTTGTTGAGCACTAACTGTATGCCAAGTATTATGCTAGTGAATTACCTACAAATGACGCTGAGAGGGAGGTTTTGTTATCCCCATGAGAACTGAGTAGCTTGCATGAGATCACACAATTAGGTGGCAACCAAGTCTAACATACGGAAGCCCATACTGTTATGACTGAGCAATAGTGAACTTTGAGGCTGCTGCTGACATTGGACTGTGCTTCATAGAGGAGCTAGAATTGGAGTTAGTTTTGAAAGAGGTGTATGCAGAGGGGAAGATGGAGAACAAAAATATGGAATTTGACTACATTTTTACCTGAGATTAGTCATACTTTCAATGTCACCTTATTACAGACCCAATTAATCAAATTTAAGTGTACAGTAGTAGTGGTATCAGATGAACAGGGAAAATATGGACTCTTGGATATTGGGATAACTGGATACTCTCCCTAACCCCCACACAAACAGGAAAAAACCATGGGCGAATTCTATTAAGAATGAAGAAAATTTTCTTAAAGTCCAGAAGCATTAAAGGAAAGATTGATCACTTTGACTACATTTACGTGTTAAAAAATAAAATGGCAATTAAGAAAAATATGTGTAATATCACAAAGGGCTAATATTTCTAACATAAAAAGAACTTTTAAAAATAGAGAAGACAAAACACACTATGGAAAAATGGACAAAACATACGGACAGCTCACAGAAAAAAAGTTCAAATGGCCCTTAAGTTTATAAAAAGACGCTCAACTTCACTTATAATGAAAGATATAAATTAAAATACCACTCATACCATTATTCACTTTTAGATTGGAAAAAGTATGAAAGTTTGAAAACATACTCTCTTGGCTGGATGCAGTGGCTCATGCCTATAATCTCAGCACTTTGGAAGGCCAAGGTGGGTGGATCACCTGAGGTCAGGGGTTTGATACCAGCCTGGCTAACATGGTAAAACCCTGTCTCCATTAAAAATACAAAAAGTTACCGGGTTTGGTGGTGCACACCTGTAATCCCAGCTACTTGGGAGGCTGAGGCAGGAGAGAATTGCTTGAACCTGGAGGCAGAGGTTACAGTGAGCCGAGATTGTACCACTGCACTCCAACCTGGGTGACGAGAGAGAAACTCCATCTCAAAAAAAGAAAAAGCAAAGAAAAAAAAAATACTCTCTTGGTAACACTATTGGAACAGAAACATTCACTTATGGAGGAAATGCAAAACTGTATAATCTCTTTATGGGGGAATTTGGCAATTTTACATTTGAATTTGCCCTGTTACCTGCTGTATTAGTCCTTTTGTATTGCTATCAAGAAACATCCGAGGCTGGGTAATTTATAAAGAAAAGAGGTATATTTTATTCATGGTTCTTCAAGCTGTACAAGCATGGCTGTTAGCATCTGCTCAGCTTCTGATGAGGCCCAGGAAGCTTTTGGTCATGGTGGAAGAGAAGAGGAGCCAGTATACTACATGACGAGATGGAGTAAGAGAAATACCAGGCTCTTTTAAGCAACCAGCTCTCACATAAACTCACTGCTACTGAGAAAGTGCCAAACCATTCATGAGGGATCCACTATCATGACCCGAACACCTCACCTAAGGCTGAATCTCCAACAGTGGGGATCATATTTCAACATGAGATTTGGAGGAGACAAATATCAAATATCCAAACCACATCACCCACGTTTAGTAATGTCTCTCCACGGTAGATGATTTGCAAATGGTTGGTAGTGTACCCCTCCCCTGGAAGAAGGGTGACATGTTTGCACGTTTTTGGTTAGTCCTCTTTTCTACTGACAGTGGGTTTGTCCATGTGGCCTGCTGATCAAAATGACAGTACTGAACTTGATGCCCATAGAAGCTTGAAAAGTGCTTGGGTGTTGAGCTTGCTCTCTCTTGATGTGCTTGGAGCCCTGAGACTGCCAAGAGACCATATAAATGAGTACTAGCTAGCCTGCTGGAGGATGAGAGGTCACTTGAGAAACTTTGGCTCACAGCCTGCTAACACCAGACACATGGATGAGTCCGTCTTAGACTATCCAGCTCCAGCTGAGCTGCCAGCTGACTTCAGTCACATGAATGAGAACAACAGAAGGACAGCACTGAGCTCTGCCAAAATTGCTGACCTACAGAATCTTGAGCTAATGAATGATTGTTGCTTTATGCCATTAAGTTCTGAGGTAGTGTGCTATACATAGCAAAAGCTAACTGATACAAAACCAAAGATACAATGGCACAAATATGAAAAGACGTGTTCACTGAAGCATTGTCTATAATAGCTAAAGACTGGAAACAACTCAGATGTCCACTAACTCAGGAATGGTTGAACATACTACAGTGCATGCACCCCGTGGAATACTAAGCAGCTCCAACAGGGGTAGGATATTTTTATACTTCCATAAAATCATCTTTCGGATATATTGTTAAGTGAAAAAAACAAAACAAAACAAGGTGCAGAACAGTTAATATTCTACCTCTTATTTAATAAAGGGAGAATATAAATATGTATTTTACTTTTATTTCAGAAATGAAATAATAAGAAACCACTAATAATGATTTCTTAGAGGAAGGAGAGGGGACACAGATGGAAGTTAGGTTTCTCTAAATTTACTTTGTTTTGTAGCTAGAACTTTAGAACCATGTAAATATTCTACACACATGTGCACACTTATAATCAAGATAAAAAAATACTTATACAGTGATGTGTCATTTAATGACAGGGATGTGTTCTGAGAAATGATGCCATTAGGCAATTTTATCCCTGTGCCCACATCATAGAATATACCTACTACACACCTATGCTATATAATGTAGCCTATCACTCCTAAGCTACAAACCTGTGTAGCATGTTACTGTACTGTACTGTACCGAATACTGTAGGCAATTGTAACACAATGGTAAACATTTGTGTATCTATACATAAAAGGTACAGTAAAAACACACTATACACGTCAAAAAATGGTACATTTGCATAAGGCACTTACCAGGAATGGAGCTCAGAGGTTGGAAGTTGCTCTGGATGAGTCAGTGAGTGAGTGGTGAGTGAATGTGGAGGCCTAGGACATTCTGCTACACAATTGCAGAATTTATAAGCATTTAGGCTACATTAAATTTATTTTAAAAATCATTTTCTTCAATAATGAATTAGCTCACTGTAACTTTTTTACTTTGCACACTTTTTAAATTTTTTTTTGAGTTTTTAACTCTTGTAATAGCACTTAGCTTAAAACGCACATTGTACAGGTGTACAAAAATATTTTCTTTACATTCTTATTCTATTAGCTTTTTAAAATTTTTTCAAATTTATTTATTTATTCTTTTCTTTTAAAGCTTAAAAAAAAACACCTAAGACACACACATATTAGCCTACACATACACAGGGTCAGGATCACTAATATCAGTGTCTTCCATTTCCACATCTTGTCCCACTGGAAGGTCTCGAGGGGCAATAACATACATGGAGCTGTCATCTCCTATGATAGCAATGCCTTCTGGAATGCTTCCTGAAGGACTTGCCTGAGGCTCTTTTTGAGGAGGTGTCATTCTTCTCAGAAATAGGTCCATGATGGTTTACTCAGTTTGTTTCTTTCTTAATCATAGATTTACATGGGTAATGCATTGTGCTATACCATTAAGACAGCTATGATGTCACTGCAGTTACGACGTTACTAGGTGATAGGAATTTTCCTGCTCCATTACAGTCTTATGGAACCACCAGGGCATACATGATTCATTGTGGTCCATTGTTGACTGAAGCAATGCTATGAGGTGCATAACTATATATCCAAAGCAAAAGCAAAATGAAATAAATGAAACTGTGTTGGTGTCCTAAAGCACAAAGGAGAATTACTTCAAGTATTTTTAAAACACAGTCATTTGTCGATGCATTTTTAGTGGACATGCCTTAAGGAATGAAAATGAATTGAAAAATAAAAATGAATTTAAAATACAATTAATTTATTAATACTATTAATATTAAATAGTATTTTTTAATATTGTTATTCTGAATCTATTATATATATTTTGCAGGATAAATAACATGCAATTTTGTTAATATTTGGAATCAAGAAACTATATATATACAAGATCAAAGATGCTAAGTAAAGTAATACATTACATTTATAATTACAAATTTGAATTGCAAATATCATTATAAAATCATAATGTATTTCCTTTACAGAAGCACATTTTCTAGCCTTGTTTTTTGAAAATCAGTAATGAGCACCCTTAGAACCCGGATTATAGTCTCTTTTGCAATTTTCTGCTAAAAGGAATAAGAACTCCTTGGAGAAATGGCAGGAAATGTCTGAGTTGAGCTGAAACCAACTTGTTGAACCTGAAAGAAAGGAAACTCTTAAAAAATACTGCATTTCCAAGGACTTAGGAGCCAATTTGAAGGGATTATTTCTTGCCAAAGATGGGAAATTGTATATACCAAAATAACAATTGTGATAAATTGAAATTCATATT
The DNA here is from genome assembly GCF_009761245.1 of Sapajus apella. NCBI lineage: Eukaryota > Metazoa > Chordata > Mammalia > Primates > Cebidae > Sapajus > Sapajus apella. Next base: position 3,780,356 of record NW_022436968.1, on the reverse strand, counting down.
AAAATTTGTGAGTTTAAAATTATATTTCACCAGGTGTGATGCCTCATACTTGTAATCTTAACACTTTGTGAGGCTGATTGGGAAGCTTGCTTGATTCCAGGAGTTTGAGACCAGCCTTGACAACATGGCAAGACCCCATCTCTACACAAAATTAAAAAAAATTAGCTAGGTGTGGTGGTGTATGCCATCATAGCTCTAGCTACTGCGGAGGCTGAGGTGAGAGGGTCCTGTGAGCCCAGGGGATCAAGGCTTCAGTGAGCCATGTTCCTGCCACTGCACTGCAGCCTGGATAAAAGAGCAAGACCCTGTCTCAAAATATATATATATATATATATATATGTATATGTATATACTCAAAACACACACAGAAAACTCATTATTCTGAAAAACAGAAAAAAAGAATAATAGAATATTTAAATTGTCTTTCTTATAAAAACCATGCCTCAGGGCAATCTAATAGTTTGTATGAAAAAGTTATTTTTTATAAGAAATTCCAGCTAATAAATTAAGAAGAATGACAATGTTATAATATCACCATTTTGCTACTTCTAATGAAATAATGAATCTAAGAAATGATCACCAATGTCTTCTAAATCATTTTGGAAAATTGATGAGTACTTTCTAATAAATGGATCTAGTTGACAATTCAGAACCACCTTGATCAGTCACAAAACACTAGGCAACCAGACATTATGCACCTCCTGATATGAAGCAATAAGAAGAACTAACACTAGTATTCTTTCAAGAATTGAGACTGTCTGGGCATGGCCTCATGCCTGTAATCCCAGCACTTTTGGAGGCCGAAGTGGGCAGATCACCTGAGGTTGGGAGTTCGAGACCAGCCTGACCAACGTGGAGAAACCCCATTCTCTACTAAAAAATATAAAATTAACCAGGCGTGGGGGTGCATGCCTGTAATCCCAGCTACTGGTGAGGCTGAGGCAGGAGAGTCACTTGAACCTGGAGGCAGAGGTTGTGGTGAGCTGAAATTGCATTCCAACCTGGAAAAAAAGAGTAAAACCCCAACAAAAAAAAAAAAAAAAAAAAAAAAAAGAAAAAAATAAAGAATTGAGCCTGACTGTATTCAGCCCTCTATATCTATCAGTTCATAAAAATTAGAGTACAGAGAGCAAGTTAAATAATCCCATGGGAAACAATGTTTGAAACCCGACAAGACTAACAGCCATGTTTCTTCAAGGTTATTTGTTGCAAGGAAATTAATGGGGTGATGATTGTGGAAAGTCCATTCAAGGGAAACATAAATTAAATGCAATGTGTGGACCTTATCTGAATTTTGTTGTGAAAAACTCCACTGGATAAAAGTATTCAATGGATATTTGGGAAAATCTGTACTGTGATTAGATATTGATGATAGTAAGAAATGGGTCACTTTCTTCCCAGTGTGACATGGCTTGTTGGCTATGTTGAAGAGTCCTAATATTTTGGAGATACCTCTTATGATCTGTTCCAGTTTCCAGTTTAACATTTAAGGAGCCTGGATGTCACCACTCTACCCTAACAACAAGTAAAAAGCTGAACGAACTGAAAAGTCAACAACTCTTCTTAGATCTTACTGTAAGAACAGTGAGGTCATAGAGCAAACCATTGCCCTGTATCTTTGTAGAGACAAGCAAATGCAAAGAATCACAACTTACCAGAGCAAAAACCAGGAGCAGAAACCTCCATGGAAACCAGTGCAGGGTAGGAAAACTTGAACTGTAATGGATTATTTGCTGGAAGCTCAGAGGGCCAAGTCTGAGAGATTAAAAACTCCAGGAAAATCCAGTCAGTGAGGGGCTCCCACACATTCATGAGTTTTATCTCCTGGAGCTTTACCAGGTTTTCATAATAGATATCAAAGAAAAATCCTCTTCTGCTTCTGGCAGAGGGAAGGGAAAAGTAGCCATTTTGAAATAAACCAGAGAAGAATTCTGTTCTTCCTAATACGTTCTGCCCTCAGAAGAAACTAACCACAGCCTAACTTACTGAGGATTTCTCAGAGACTAACTATCTTGGGGAGAGAAATTCCCAAACCCAGCCCTCTCTAGCCATCCTATCCTACCTAGGCAGGGCAGGGGGAACCGAGAAGCTCTTGTGAAGTTCACACTGCAGGGGGCAAAAGCTCACTAACAGGCCAAAACCTAATTATAGGACTAGTGAATGCTTCCTCTACCCCATCACCTTGCCTTTCCACTGTATTACTGAAGGTCTCTATTACTGCAGCAGCTTCTTTTACTCAGTCAATCATGTCTGGCTATCACTAAAAAATGACAAGGTGGCTGTGTCCCTGTAACCCCAGCACTTTGGGAGGCAGAGGGGGGCGGATCATGAGGTCAAGAGATGGAGACCATCCTGGCCAACATGGTGAAACCCCATCTTTACTAAAAATACAAAAATTAGCTGGGCCTGATGGTGTGTGCCTGTAGTCTCAGGCTACTTGGGAAACTGAGGCAGGAGAATCACTTGAACCCGGGAGGTGGAGGTTGCAGTGAGCTAAGATCATGCCACTGTACTCCAGCTTGGGCAGCAGAGCGAGACTCCGTCTCAGAAAAAAAAAAAAAAATGACAAGGCATACTAAAAGGCAAAAAGCACAGTTTGATATAATAGTGAATATTAGAACCAGACTCAGACATGACAAGGATATGAGATTTACCAAACCAGGAATTTAAAACAACTATGATTAGTATGCTAAGGACTCTAATGGTTAAAGTAGACAGCATGAAATAACCAGATGAGCAATGTGTAAGAAAGAAATGGAAATTCTAAGAAAAAAACAAAAAGAAATACCAGAGACCCAAAACATTGTAACAAAAATGCAAAATGAGAGTGGAGCGAATTATTTAAAGCATTGAGAGAAAAACCCACCAATCTAGAATTTCATACTCTGCAAAATTATCCTTCAAAAATAAATGAGAAATGCTTTCATAAACAAAAATTTAGAGAATTTGTTTCCACTAAACCTGTCTTACAAGAAATGTCAAAACCAGTTCTTTAGAGAGAAGGAAAAGGATATAGGTCAGAAACTTAAATCTACATAAAGAAAGGAAAAGCACCAAAGGTGAAAAAATGAAGGTAAAATACTGTTCTGGCTGGGTGCCTATAATCCCAGCACCTTGAGAGGTGGAGTCAGGCAGATCACCTGAGGTTGGGAGTTTGAGACCCGCCTGACCTACATGGAGAAACCCTGTCTCTACTAAAAATACAAAATTAGCTGGGTGTGGTGACTCATGCCTGGAATCCCAGCTACTCAGGAGGCTGAGGCAGGAGAATTGCCTAAACCCGGGAGGCGGAGGCTGCGGTGAGCCGATAATGAGACATTGCACTGCAGCCTGGACAACAAGAGCAAACTCTGTCTCAAAAAACAAACAAACAAACACTTTTATTGTTCTTATTCTTAATTGATTTAAAAGATACATTTTTTCAAAATAACAATAGCAAAAATGCATTTGATTATGTATTATATATACATACACTTATATACAGGCATACCTTATTTAATTTCACTTCACAGTTACTGTGCTCCTCGCAGATTGAAGGCTTGTGGCAATCCTGCATTGAACAAGAGTCTAGGCACCATTTTTCTAACAGCATGGGCTCACTTTGTGTCTCTGTGCCACATTTTGGTAAATTCTTTCAATATTTCAAACTTATTGTATTATCATTATTTATTATTATTGTATCTATTACATTAAAAGTAATGGCAAAAACCACAATGACTTTTACCCCAACCAAATATTATATATTATTATATCTATTATGATGACCTGTCATCAATGATCTTTGATGTTGCCATTGTAATTATTTTGGGGCACCATAAACTATGCCCATAAAAGAAGGCAAACGATAAATACTGTGTGTGTTTTGACTGCTCCACCAACATGCCATTAACTCTCTTCGGGCCTCCCTAATCTCTGAGACACAATACTGAAACTAGGACAATTACAAACCCTACAATTGTCTGTAAATGTTCGAGTGAAAGGAGGAATGGCATTCTTTCATTTTAAATCAGAAGCTAGAAATGCTTAGGCTTAATGAGGAATACATGTCAAAAAACAAAGATGGCCAAAGCTAGGCCTCTTGCACCAACGTGTTAGCCAAGCTGTGAAAGCAAAGGAAAAGTTCTTGAAATTAAAAGTGCTATTCCAGGGAATACATGAATGATTAAAAAAAAGTGAAGCAGCCTATTGCTGATATACAGAAAATTTTAGTGGTCTGTATAGAAGATCAATCCAGCTATAACATTCCCTTAAGCCAAAACCTAATCCGGAATAAGTCCTAACGCTCTTCAATTCTGTGTAGGCTGCTAGAGGTGAGGAAGCTGCAGAAGAGTCAGAAGCTAGCAGAGGTCAGTTTATAACATTTAAGGAAATAAACCAGGTCCATAACATTAAAGTGCAAGGTACAACAGCGAGTGCTCATGTAGAAGCTGCGGCAAGTTCTCCGCAACATCTGGCTAAGATAATTAATTGATGAAGGTGGTGCTATAGTTTGGATGTTTGTCACCCTAAACCTTATGTTGAAATTTGTTCCCCAGTGTTGGAGATGGGGTCTAATAGGAGGTGTTTGAGTCATGGGGGCAGATTCCTTAAGATAGACTTGGTGCAATGCTTGTGGAAATAAGTAAGTTCTTGTTCTGTTGGTTTCTGCGAGCATCTGGCACCTTCCCTTTCTCCTGCTTTCTCTCTTGACATATGATCTCCACACACTAGCTCCCCTTTGTTTTCAGCCGTGAGGGGAAGCTTCCTGAGCTCTTCATTAGAAGCAGATGTTGGCAACATACTTCTTGTACAGCCTGCAGAACCATGAGCCAAATAAACCTCTTTTCTTGGTAAATTACCCAGTGTCAGATATTCCTTGATAGCAACACAGAGTAAGACAGGTGGCTACATTAAGCAACAGATTTTCAATGCAGTTGACCCTTGAGCAACATGGTTTGAACCCGTGCAGGTTCACTTTTACATTAATTATTTTCAAATGCAGATTGAAAATACAGTATTCGTGGATGTGAAACCCACATATATAGAAGGCTGTCCTTTCATATATGCAGGTTCCACAGAGCTGACTGTGGGACTTGAGTACGTATGTATTTGGGTATATGTAGACGGCCCTGGAGGCAATACTGAAGGATGATTGGACAAAAGAGTTTTCTACTGACAGAAGATGCCGTCTAGGACCTTCATAGCTAGAGAGAAGAAGCCAATGCTCATTTACTGTTCTAAAAATCTTAGGGCCCTCAAGAATTATGCTAACTCTACTCTGTCTGTGCTCTATAAACGGGAAAATGAAGCCTGGATGACAGCATATCTGCTGATAGCATGATTTACTGAATATTTTTTTTTTTTTTTGAGACGGAGTTTCACTCATGTTACCCAGGCTGGAGTGCAATAGCGCGATCTCGGCTCACCGCAACCTCCGCCTCCTGGGTTCAGGCAATTCTCCTGCCTCAGCCTCCCGAGTAGCTGGGATTACAGGCATGCACCACCATGCCCAGCTAATTTTTTTGTATTTTTAGTAGAGACGGGGTTTCACCATGTTGACCAGGCTGGTCTCGATCTCTTGACCTCGTGATCCACCCGCCTCGGTCTCCCAAAGTGCTGGGATTACAGGCTTGAGCCACCGCGCCCGGCCTTACTGAATATTTTAAACCTCCTGTTGATAACTTCTACCCAGAAAAAAGAATTCCTTTCAAAATATTGCTTCCTATTGACAATGCACCCTGTCACCCAAGATGAAATGACAGGATGTTAGTTATTTGCCTCAAAATAGTCCTGTAGGTGGGGGTATAGATGAAGTAAGATAAGATGATAATTATTAAGGATTAGGGACTAGTATAAAAGGGTTTATTATATTTTTCTATCTTGTATTTATTTTCATTTTTTTTTTAAAGTTTAAAAATTTGAATGGACACATTATCTGCCCTGAGAAACCTAAACCTTACTGTGATCTAACAATCTAGGAATGCTCAGAATTTGGGAGAAGCCAGGTATTAACCTCACACAATCTTATATCCTGAGTGGGAAGATGGAACTATCACTCCAGGTAATGACAGGAGAGCAAAGGATTTCCCTTCTGTTGGAAAGTTTAGATCTGGGGCTAGGAGGCCAAAGCAGGTATAAGCATGCTTTTAACATTGAAAGGGACTGGCATAATAATTGCCTTAAATAAGTTAACGTGTGCCAAGCACTTAAAACAGTTCCTAGAATTGTCTAAGTGCTACGTAAATATTTGTTGTTATTTCGTGTTAATGATTTTCCTGCCATCCACTAACCTGGAATAAACACTAGTGCTGGGAAGGCCTCCTCCTACCTTTGTGATGTGGGATTATTGAGACTCCATACAAACGAGGAATTCACATCTTGGACTTTTGAAGGAGAGAGAGCTGACTCGTTCCTGAGTTTGCCTTGTTTTCTTCTCCATTTTTTGTGTTTCTAGGGAAGGGAAACAGCTGCAGGACTGGCTTTCTCAATAGATGCAGCAATAAAAGAAGCTGCCAGCAGCGCTGGAGGCAGCAAGGTGGTGGCTGCAAAATGCTGGCAGCAAGGAGGGCAGTAGAATGCACAGCAGGGACCCAGTGAGACAACGGTGCGGATGGAGCCAAGGAGCTAGTGACAATAGGGCACCCACAGGGACACAGGGCAGTGGGAGTGATGGCTTGCCATGTTGGAGGGAGTTATGTGGGGTCACAGACACCAAAGAGTTTACCAACTAGTGGGAAGACGTTGATTCATCATTGATTGGAGGTTTTGGAGGGCGACGTGTCATTCACTGCCCTCTTGGCGGTGGTTGTGCGGCTGCTTGAGTGTGAGCGTGTATGTACCATGAACATGCAGATGTGCATGTGTTTGTATGGACACATGGTTTTGTGGCACCAGTGATAACAGGAGGACTCAAATCCCCTGGTAAAAAGGAACCTAACTTCATATTTAGATTAAATATTTGAGTAAGCGAACATTGCTGAATAATCAACCTGATGAATATTTTTCCCTCTGCAGTGATGTTGCATTTCATACACATTTAATTTATAAGAATTCACTAAGAGTACTTAGTTTAGCAAACAAGCAAGCCAACAAAAACCAATAAAAACAAGACAGAAGTGAGAAAGAAATAAAAAAAAATTCATTTTAATAGTGCGTCCACCATGACACCAACAACTGGGGCTCCCCTGGGTTGTCTTGGATCTGACATGTTTCTTGGCAGCATTTTGCTGCTCTATGGGACTCTAGCCTTTCTTTTTTTTCTTTTTTTTTTTTTTAAAGACGGGGTTTTACCATGTTGGTCAGGCTGGTCTCGAACTCCCGACCTCAGGTGATCCGCCCATCTTGGCCTCCAAAGTGCTTGGATTACAGGCGTGAGCCACCACACCCGGCCGACTCTAGCCTTTCAAAACACACATATCTTTTTATTTTTAAAATAATGTAAAGCGACTGCTTTACCCAGAACTCAATAAAGAATACTCACTTCTCACTCATTTTTCCTAGAAATATAAAATTTTGAAAATTATATTTTTAATGTCTCTGTTATAGTAAGTGGGATCATTTGTAAGGGATTTATTTTATTGTATAGGACTGTATACATAAAACTATGCATCCCAAGTTACTTAAAAGAAACTTAAAAAAATTTAGGCAATGCATGGTTTTATTCTATATGCTGACTAGACCCTATCCCTGCAAAAACATGAGTCCTCTGTATGTATGATGTATCTTATACACATTGAATCAAAATAAACCCCTCATTTGAATGTGGTGGATCAGTGCTGCACAGAGGGTGTGTTGAAATTTGGCGTTTATTATTTTGTTTCATACAAAACAAAAGTAAGTTTTTAAGAGCAGGATTGGGAGAGCACTGAAAAGTGAAGAGGAAGCTGAAATGCAGCATCTGGGGAAGGAAGGGCCAAAGGATGCAGGGAAATAACTCTCAGTAGTGTCCCAAAGGGAATAAGCAGTAATGGGTTGGAGTAGAAATGTGATGGAGCTGTCAGAGAACATGAACTTGGCTATGTGAATTCTGAAGCATAGGTCTGGTTTTACTCACTCTTACATGACAAATTTTATCACATTTGAGACGTCTGTGCAGACCCCCATCCCTACGATTTAGCCATGCTGTGAAATGGCATGAAACACCCATTGATTATTGATTCAAAGCAATGTGGTGGCTGCTGCTCAGTGGGAGTGAAAGTGTTCTCGGTGCTGCCTGGTACCTTCCTGTTCTTTTTCTGGATCCTTCCTTGGGATTATCAACACACCTAGGGTTTCAAGCTTGTCTGTGTTTATTGTTGATTGGTGGCAGAAGAGCTTCCTAGGAAGAGAAGTCTAGCTAGGCCCAAGGCTGGAGCCCGATCATAAATGAACTGATCTTTCTAAGTATTACAAAAGGTTAAAAGGAAAAGAAAAAAAAACAAAAATGAAGTCCAGTAGGAACTTCAGCTTGTTTACACCTGGCCTTGCAGGGCCCCCTGGTGAGACTGCCCAATAGATGTGATTTGAGTGGGAGAGGAAGGTGGTGGGAAAGGGTGAGAAATATCCTGGGAGAAGAAGATGTGGGCATGTGGAACTTGACCCAGAACAAATCCTTCCTTAACAGGGCAAGAGGAGGCATTGGGTACAATGCAGTGACTGTTCCCAGAGTCCATCCGTAGCCCTGCATGCTGGCTGGGTCCTGAGGAAGGAGAGCGCTTTGGGGAAAAAGGGAAAGGGCTGACTCAGAAACCTGTGTAACACAATAGAGCTCAAGGTCGCTCTGAGATTGTTGCTCTGAGATTCCTCAAACACAGGCTCAAACACCTGGAACCAAAGGAGACATTATTCAACCCCTTGCCCTGCTAGACTCAGCTGAGGATTCAGAAGGTTGCCAGCTTGTGTGTTTACTGCTAGGCCTGTAAGAGCAGCAGGGCTGCTCCTGAGCTCGGAGCAGACAGGGGTACACCGGCAGAAAAGTGGGGGCCCCCTGGATTGCGAAGGGCTCCTGGAACTCCTGGGTTGGATGTATATTTTGCAGGGAGATGGAGCACCTGAAGGAGCCCTCCATGATGAGTTAAACTCAGTATTAACTTTTCTGGTTTTATGTTTTCTGGGGCTTGAAATTATCTCCTTACACATCCATGGAATTAAATGACTTCATAAAAAGTAGTCTCAAATGTGTTCATGCAAAATAAATTTATTATGCTCTAAAACCCTAACTTGTCTTATCTGTGGGTGATTTAAGCCTCTCGTGTGGTATAAGCATGAGTTCTTGGCTTTCTTGTCGCATTTTGTTTAGATTTTGGAATGTTATTAATGCAACTAATGTTTTAAAATAAGAAAAAATTCATTGGAAGATTCTCCAACATTTTAAAAGCAGTTTCAGAGAAGAAAATTCGTTTTCTGTTTGTTTTATGTGATTTCCACACAAACCTCCTAAAGCAAAATCAATATGCAATAAAATCCTGGGTGCTGGAGCTGTTGCTGTCAGTTTCTCACTAAGTGTGTTAGGCCTAATCCCCTGTCCTACTCATGTATCTTTGCCTACATTTGTGTCCAGGTATACTTTGAGAAAACCAAATGTAAAAATGTCTTGCTGCATGATAATTTCCACCTTGCACCCACATTATTTATTGCACTTTCTTTTTCCTGCTCCAGGAGAAGTTTTTCAAATTTGTGTGATATACATTTTTTCAACCTTTTCATGATGAAAGGAGAGAAGGTTAATTTATAAGAATTGGCTGCTTTTCTGATTATGGAGGGGGGAGAGAAAAAGAAGTCAGCAAGCAGGGCTCTATTCTTCATTGCTTACTTCTTACCTCTCCATCTTTCCTGTTTTAGGTTGGGGACAGGGCTAATCCCAATTCCAGAGGAGGCTGACCTGACAGCTGGGCTGCTTAGAGATCTGGTCCTTCCTTGCACCGAGGGGGCCTGGGCACAGTTCTGAAACCTGCCATGCAAACACTGCTGGTTAATCACTGGCAGGTCATGTCTACTGGCTTCTGTCTTCCTTTCCTTCCACAATCACACAAGAGCCTTGCTTCAAGATTCCAGGAATTAATAAAGGCAGAGACAAACATTAGACTTCCGAGATTCTAATTAACTTCGATATGGATTTATGTGTAAAGTTGGATGAGTCACTGATTTTAATAAACAGGAAAGAAAATCTTAAAGATTAATGTAATAGCTGAGAACACAGGCACCAGAACTTTGATGCTTGCTTAATTTTTCTCCCAGCCCATGTCATTTGGAGAAAAAATATCAAAGACAGTTATGAAGGGAGAAAGGAAAGGGGATTATGCAAATTAGAAGTGCACAGGACTAAATTATTACTCTTGTGCAAATGAGCTTCTCCATGTGCTTTTCAAGAGTGTTTTAGGTCTATATTTGCTGAGGATACATTCCTGAATGTAATGAGAAATGGAGGCATGATGGAAAAAGCCTGATTGTAAACTAATTGATCTTTCTAAGTATTACAAAAGGTTAAAAGAAAAAAAAAAGTCCAGTAAGAACTTCACCTTGTTTACATCAATATTCATCTTTTTAAAAAAGTGGCAATAATGAATTAGCGATACATACAGTTTGAGGTTCCTTTTCCCCACATCCAGCCTAAGTAGTGTCAGAAGTCTAGAGCAGTATGGCTATTTTTCCAGCTGTCCTTCCTAGTGGTCTAAGCTCCTTATTAGCTTCAGGGCTGGTGCTGCTGTCCTGCTTTGTCTGTCTTTTGCCCTGAGTTGGGGGACTATGGCAGATTGTAGGTTTCCGACTGTCAATTGAAGCTTTTCATGTTAGGATCAGTGATTAAAATCATCAGCTCTCTGGTCTCTCAAGCCAATCATGTTCCCATTTGATGGAATATTTCAGTGTTGAGCATCATCAAGGTTAATTAATTTAGCCTAAAATTCCCTTTGGCCTGATAGAAGACAGCTAATTCATACAGAGATTTGTTTTGAGTGACTGTACAGATTAAGTATTCATTTTTTTCCCCTTAATAATAAGCTAACATTGTGATAGATTTAAAACAATGCACAAGACCCTATTGTGTTTGATTAACCTTGACTGTGAATTCTTTTGTAGCTTAGGCAGCTGGTTTAAACAAACTTGCAATTTCATAGCCTTACAAAAAAAGTCATTAATCTTTTATCATTTTATAAAGTAGGAACTTAGTATGTATTTACTGATAATGAGGGGACATATGTAGGTTGACATAATTTATTGATACTTTAGTTCACACTTGAGCTTTGTGAACAAATACTTATAAATAACATCCTGGGATGTACATCTTTTCTCACCTATAGTATTTTTTCTTCAAATAAATCAATGAGACTATATGGCTAGTGCTCGACTTAGACCACGATTGGTTCCGACAGACCAGTTGTAACACGATTTGGTCATAAGTTGAGTAGGCTATATGTACAGTACTGTGAAATGATGTTATAAAAATCTTTAAGTCATATTTTATCATAATTTTCTTTCATTATTGTTATATATCATAATTTTCTTTGTTCATTTTATGCCATTTGTATCATCTCTACACCATTTTGTTTCTTAATTTTACATTCGTCAGGTTTAAGTAAAACACTGCATTACCAGCACAACTGGTTTAATATTTGCAAAACATACAAAATTACAAAATACAGGTGCATACAAAAATACAAAATACAGGTGTAAAAAATACTATAGGAAACATTTTCCCAATTGCAAAACATATCAAAATATATAAACATGTACGAAACATTTTATTGGCCGATGGTGCTTGGCTGCGGATTGTTGATGTCGTCATCTGAGGCAGCAATTGGGGTTACCGGAGTTGGTTTTTTCATAAACATGGTGAGCTTTGTCTGAATTGTATGTTTCTTTTTTTCTTCATAAATTTCATGATACGGATGAAACACATCGTGCGCCATCCGTTCAATCCTTGCAAATCGTTTGATGTTTGGGTCCATTGCTTCAAAATGTATAAGAAGTTTATTGGGGGGGGGTTGATGAAAAATATCCAAGACACAAAACACAAATTGCTGTACCGAGTCTGGGATAACAGTTGAAATGGTGCACGCGGAGATGGTAGTGCTGCCAGAAGCTGGTCCGCGCTGTTGTACGCCCAGCTGGGCAACGTTTGCGCTGCCAGACGCGGAGCAGTCGTGGCTAGCGATTATGGTCGTAAAGTCGAATGGTCGTAAGTTGCATAGGTCGTAAATCGATCAATACCTGTACTGCCACTGAGACTTCTGAAAACAGTAACTAATAGTGGCTAAGACTTTGGAGGCTGAGTTTTGGCTTTGCCTCTTATTAGCTGTGCAACCTTGAATCAATCACTTAAACTCTCTAAGATTAACTTCTTGAGCTCAAAAACGGAGACAGTATCACTTGCATCTAGGGTTGTTCTGTATTAAATGAAATAACGTATGCAAATTGCTTAGGCCAGTGTTGGCCACATAATAAAGCACTTAATTAACAAAGCTATTACTACTATTTCTAGAAATAAGATTGCTGGCTTAAGTATATGTGAAAATATTGATGCATACTGCCAAAGTTTATTTTAAATTTTTAATATAAAGTTGTGAGTGTCATAATGAACATATCATAGTAAGAAGGTAATAGGCATGTCCACAAATGCAAGAAGCTGTCCCTACTATTCACTCTTTTGTTTTCTTTTCTCTGTTCTCTCTTCTTCTGATAACAGCACCTTGATTTTCTTTTGGAGAAACACCTTGCTCCCTTTCTCAGTCCACGTAGTTCAATGGGGTTGATCTCATCCTCTGGCTTCAGAAGGGAGCAAAAGTATATGAGAAGGTCCTGGGTAATAAAAATATCATACCCAACTTCACCACTTGACACAGTGATTGGCTCAGTAATAGGCATGTGACTTGAGCTGGGCCAATGAGAACCCACTGTAGGATGTTTACTGACTGATTAGGAAAGTGACATCATCCTTTATATCTTAGCATCCTTAGGGAATGCCAATTGTTGACCATCTTTGCTTCCATATAGAAAAATTCTCCTGGGGAATGAAGCATGGAGAAATGAAGAGCTAAGATACAGAGAAGCTTCCCAAAGACTATGTTTGAACACTTGGAAACAGCCTTGCCTGGACTTCTGAGTTAAACATGTCAATATATTTCTTTTACTGTTCAAATCGTTTTTGTATTGGGTCCTTTTGAAAGGTGGCCACATCGGCTCCTCAAGGCCACACCCTGTATGAGGAATAAGTAGGTTTCTGCCAAGTCAAATGTCAGAGTCAGTAACTTCCACGATATTTCTGAATGACTGTAGACCCAAGTTAATGTAAGTTATGTGTTGCCTGCCTGGTGTCATTGGATGAAGACCTACACTGGACAGTTTCAGGTTTCTTTCTAAACCATGACTGAAACCGTAGATGCCTGTAGATTACCTAATAACCAACCATGTTCTGTAAATGTATGTATGTGTCTATAAAAGTCAATGCAGAAAATTAAAAAAAAATCCAAATGGACTATAAAAATGAAAATCTGTATACTGTATCTACTGGTATTAATTTTGAAGACTTCTTTCCTGTGGGTTTACATTGCAAAACATAAACATTGCTTATATTTAATTTTTTCATTTATTCATAGTGATTATACAAAGGCTGATAACAGAGCGCCCATGTGGAGGGGTCACAGAAGGTAAAGCCAAAACATAACATGAAGGCCACATGTGGCAGGGCTTTGAGCACTGGTCCAAGGCATTTGCTTGGACCACATATTCTTTGCATAATGGGGAGCTGTTTAAAGTTTTGAATAAGAAAATTTCTTGAAGATTAATAGGGCAATAATATGCCCATAAGAGTAAAAGGGAAGAGACAGATGCCTGCTATTGGGCCATTGCAATATTTCAAATTGAGATAAAGAAGTAGGGCAATGGGAGTGAAAAGAAAATGATGGATGGGGGAGATGTGGAGAAGGAAGAATAAATAAGACTTGGCCTCCACAAGAATACGGGGCACCAACAGAGAGAGAAGGGTGAAAGATGAGCATACAGTGATGTTTTGAAAACTTAGTTTGGGAATCTGCTTTTGTTCGGTGGAGGAGCTGCGGAGAAGATAGTTCAGATTTTTATGTATTTGAGCCCTTTTCTGTTTGGCTGTCAGCTCTGTTAGAAGCTGAATGTGGTACGTAGAGTGTGGTGTAACCATGAGGTTGCCCTGGAACTCAGAAACTGCTCTAGTTATAAAGAGAAGTATGAAAAGTAACTTTAAGAACAACGACCTTTATCTATAGCCTGGGATTGTCTTAACATATCTAAAGAAAAAACGGCTCCTTAAGGAATTGTTTGGTAATGAAATAAAGAAAATGGTGAGTCATGGAGACAACATTTGGCAGTTTCACAAGAGCACTATTTAGTGGCATGAGGCTTAGGTCTGGTGTGATTGCCAGATGTGGCCCAGTGTGTTGATGGATGGAGGCACCAGTCTGTTTTAACCTTATACCACTTCATCATTTGTTCTAATTTTACCCTAACTAAATCTACCTTCTAATTATACTTTGGTAACTTATATAGCTTCTAAGGCAGAAGAAAAATTCCTTGTGAGTAGCACATTCCTTTACATTGTCTGCTATTAAATTGTCGCTTCTGAATTTTCACGGTGTTCAGTCATCATTCTCACCATCTGTCCAACCCTGGGGTGCAGGCAAGACTGAATTTCCCTCTTTATAAGACTGAAGTCTAGTCTCGGCCTGGGGGTGATCTACCACGTCAAGGCTCCCTGCTAAGGTCTCATGGTAGATAGGCAGCTGACCTTCCTCCTGATATGTTCTGGCTTTTCCATGACCGCTTCTGCTCTCTAACTGTATATACCAGGCAACCACAAATTCAAAAACAAGGCCTCCAATTTGCTAGGAGAGTTGTCACAGTCTGCAAGAATTAATAGCTGGAACGTTTTTCTACTTGGGGAACTTGAAGGCACCACACAAACCCTACTTACTTCATTCACTCGTTTGTGTATGTGTGTGTAATCATTAAGTTATTCTTAATCACTATAAAAAAAATAACAAACAAACAAACAAAAACTGTTAATGCTCCTATGCGGAGGCAATATGCACTGTGCCTGCACAGTGTGCACTTTGGCATATTTCTTCTTAGGCAATTTCATTTCTACTTTAAATTTTCTGAAATTTTAAAAGTTTTATTATCTGGTTTCCAATACCACTATAGATTAGAAGTAGCAATTTAGAGAAAGGGAAGAAAAAGAAAAGTCATAAACAGGAGATATCATTTTTTAAAGTGTAGAGTGTTCTGGAGTCGTTTAATGGACACAGCAAAGCACAACTCCGTAATCCTGAGGTCAGTCACCCTGAGGTCAGTCACTGCATTATAATTGGTATAATAATACATTTATATCTTGATGACCTCAAATTGTCATTAAATGGTTAAATTATATTTTGGTATACATCTTTTAAAAGTCAGAAATATAAAAAATATACTTTTCAACTGTATTGTTCAAACTGGTTAAAAAACATAAGAAATGAACCCTTAGCTGTCTGGGAAACATGGCTATAGAGATTTCTCCCTTTTTACTGGGTTCCAAATGAATAAGATATAGTTAAAACTACTGGTTTCTTCCCAGTATCCATTCCACACTCTTCCACTATTTAGAAACCATGCTCTTGGTGAGACTGACCATACCTCTGGCTCTAGACATAGGCTCTGCTTGGCCTAAGCTGCTCATGGTAATCACATTCCCCTGCCAGAGTAACTAGTTCAGGAATAAGCCTGTAGCCGTGCCCTAAACCAACAGCTCACAGCATTACTCTGATCACAGGTGATCATACATCTGCGAATTGGGATAGGTACTGACCGCAATTTATCAGTCAGAATAAAACTCTTAGCTTCTCTTCAGTGGCTGTGGAAAAGAGGTCCTCTTGTGTCATCTGAGATGCACAGTTGAGTCCTGGAACCACAGCAACCATTATCTTCCCATGCAAAAGCCTGCCTGAGAACTAATACAACCCATAGAAGACAGCAGAGCTGAGAGAGATAGAAAAGAAGGCAGAATCCTGAAATCCACTCTGTATCTGGGCTTGAGTCAATAATTGTCATCTGTGTTTAGGCTATTTTGATTTGTGAGAAAGCACAAATGCTGTACTATGCTTTGATGGAGGCAATGGTAGGCCATTAGCATGTATATGTCCAGCAATTCCGTTATGGACATGCATCTAAAGTTCAAGACACCAGTTGAGGATGGGCTTGAGTAACATGGAGGGAGATGGTAGCATGCTGCAAAGGAGCTGCTCAATATGTAAGTATTAATTGAGTATGTTTTGAGTAGTCAGAATGGGTTGGGACTTGTTGGGGGAAAAGATGGAGACTAGAGATCTGAAGACTGAAAAGTGACTTAGGATCAGGAGGGGAAGTGGGAACTAGTGAAGGAGGGACTGGAGGAGATAGGAAGTGAGGTCTAATATTGCCACATTATTGTGCCTAGTGAGAAAAGAGAACTGGTGAACTGCAATGCCAAATCCTTTAGAGGCACCAAGATAATCAACAGACAAGACAAGCTTGGTAATTTGGAGACAATTGGTGACTGAGTGGAGTGTATAAAAACCAATAGTAGGTGACTTTGAGTGTAATTAGGTTTGTGATAAATGTAGTATAAACAAAGTTTGCCAGAGACACTGGCTCAACAAAATATAGTCACAATGACAGACACAAAATGGATTTTTTTTTTTTTCTGGTCCTGCTTCTATTTGCTCTGTAGATAAATCCAGAGGATTAAAAATTCTTCAGAGCCTTCTGTGGGACTCCAGAGTTTTTGTGTTCATGACAAACCACTGATTCCAAGTGGTATCTGCCATTTTCCTCCTCTCCTCAGCTGGCTTTCTTTCGGGACAGGCGATGCCGACAAAGTACAGGGCAAAGCAGAGTGGTGACTCCAGGGGGGCTAGCCAGTCACCAGCCACTGTCCGTAGCTTGCGGCACTCATCCTGGAAGTGACACCACCATCAGGGTGTAGCTGGTCCTCAGCCCTGGAGCTCAGAAGTCTCCTTCCATCAGCATACTGAGAGAGGGCTATCCCTTTGGTGGGGTCTGACATTAACCTAGCTCTCAGAGGCTTGTCTCCTATGGACTCCTTTGTTAAATTTTAGAGAGCAATACAACCCTCAAGAGATGAGAATGCCTGGACTGGCAGAAGTTTGGTGAGCAAGGACTCCAAACATTAGGACTGATTTGATTCCAGAAGTGTCTCCCTGCTAAAACAGATTGAGGAGCTCTAGGGATGGTGTTGCCTAGAAATTCAAAATGTTAGTGCTTAAGCAAAAGTTCTTTTCCTCTAGGCAACAGTTGCATAATTACTTGTCAACATTTTCTTCCTCTGGGATCCTGTTTTTCCCCCCTGCTTCTGTGGCTGATCATCTTCTATTCATGTGGTTTTTCTTCCAAATTCAGGTCTAATATGCTTGATTAGGATTCTACTTACGATCAAATGCCCGTTGTGCTTCCTTGAGATTTCTCTCAGTAACCTTGATTGGAATTTTAAGTGTTCACAAACATTCCCTTTATACATTTTTAAAGGCCACTTTTGGGGTGTATTCCAATAGTTGAAAAGGTATATCCAGTGATGTGAATATTTTCTCATTCATTCATTCCATAAATATTTAATGTATACCTACTATGTGTCAGGTACTGTGTCAGATGCTGGATAATAATTTAAGATAGGCACAACCCTGTTCTTCTCAGCTCCTAAGAATGCGTACTGAGAGAGATTTCCCTCTAGTCCCCGGATATCGTGACAGTTGCTGTTGCTGCTGGAGGCCCAAATGGCAATGGCTCTGGGAGCACCCACCGATGGCTGTCAGGGTTGGTTGGTTCTCTTGATGGTGGTTCCAAGGGTCTAAGGGCCTGCCTACCAGAGGGTGCTAGTGGGCAGCTGGGTCTGGCCCTAAGTCTGGGCTGAGGGCAGCCAGGGCTGTGAGAGCATTCATAATATATACTGAGGGCACCGTATTCTGATGCTGCTGAGGTTGTTGGCTGCAATGCTAACCACTCTGCTCCTCCAGACGTCTGCTGTTCCAGAATTTCTCATTCTTACTTAGCCTCTCTGTCTAGGATTCACTGCCCCCTACTCCTACAACCAAAGTGCACATATTGACTCTTTCTTCCCTTAGGATGGGTTTATTTTCTTCCTCTGGAAAGTAATTATTTTTCCTGCTGCAAATAGAATCTTGGCTTGCCTGCTCCACTGTTCCTTCACATATACGGAAATATTCTAAACCCCTCAGTAAACACACCTCAGGGTAAGTCAATGGACCTGTAACAGATTAATTTAATTCTATTAACAAAATACATATATACATACATATATGCAGAAAATTAATCCGGGGCCTAGCAAAGGACCTTGCACAATAAAAGGAAGGACAGGAGGGTGGTCATGAAAAGGGGAGGGAAATAAGGGGAGGAACAGAACAAAGAAGGAATTACTAGTGCACAATTCAAAATGTCTAGTAGTACATAATAAATGCTTAATAATGAAAGAGGAGGAAAGGATGATAGTAAGTAATGATTTACAGTTTTCTAGAGATTCTGATATGTTTTCAGAGAGTATATGTTATATAAACATGACATCCATTTTAGAATGAATGAAGAGAAACAAGGCTATTAATTGCCAAGAGGCACAATGTAGCTGGAATATGTAACATAATATTTAAAGCAAAATCCTCATATACATTTACAAATTTATTTTATATTTCCCGGGACAGAAATGTCATTTCTTCTGAAGTTTCAGATGGCAAACTTGAGCCAAATTCATATTAACCATTTCTGAAATCTGTGTGAGAGAATAACGGGATAGAAATTGCTTATCCAGAGTGTAAGGAGGCTGCAGCATCAGCTGGAAAGTGAGTCTGCGACAGGCTTTTCACATCATTGAGAGGCAAAGCCACATGCTGTGAGATGTTCAGGCCCCTGCTGTGAAATGGTGTACTGCACATTTGCTGGGTTTGTTGTATTGCTGGGCTCTTTGTGTTTTGTGGTTCAAGCAATAAGCAGCATAATATTCAAAATGAGGACAGGTATATTAAAGATATCTTGTAGCTTTTGGTTGCACATATTTAAACTGCTTAGAAACAGTAGCTCCAGGTTCATACTTTCTGTCCCTTATATGTGTTTAATCAGTTAGAAAGCGTATCTCTGCTTTGTAAAGCAATAGCTAGGAGGCTGATCTTTATGTTCAGAAAAAAGGGGACACGTCAGAACCACTGTTATCAGGAGGCTTTTGCATATGGAACGGTGCCTAATAGGTAGAAAGAGAGATCCAGAAAGGCTATTTCTTCCTGAATGGAAATCCTTACTATAAGATTAACTGCATGACCCTAAGCAGAGACCCTCTCATCCAGCTATAAGCAAAAATGTTTCCAGAGAAAGCGACAGGTGTGGACTGCTTGTATGAGCTCTGCTTATGAAAGAAAGAGACTTGCATATTTTCTACTATATCCTCTCCCTGCTTCAAGACTTTGATCCTGATGAAGTGACATGAGAGTGACCCTGGTAGGAGACAGAAATGGTTCTATGACAATAATACAAAATATCATATTAGCCATGCTTCTTCGTTCAGTGGTAAGTAGTAAAAATTCAACTTGTACTGGTTTAAACAAAGAAAATAAAATATTGACTCCAGGATATACGATCAGGCAAAGCTGGATCATTCTGTGCAAAGATTGCTGTCAAGAACCTGACTCATTCCATAACTTGACTTGCTTTTTCTTGGTATTGGCTTTGTTTTTAGGGTCTTTCCAAGCAGCTGAAGGCTTATATTCTACCACCTTAGCAACACCAGCAGAAGTGTCTTTCTTTTCTACTACATCCAGAAACAGTTCTTAAGTTGACAATTACTGGTTCAGATTGGGATGTATATTCATTCCCGAATCCAGTACTGTTATTCTCATCAACAGAACCTTGGTCTTATACCTTCTCTTTCCCCTCAATCAAATTAGTCTCAACCCCACCCACACCACTGGTCTGACAATGAGAGAGAGATGGCTTTATGAATTCCATGGGGAAAAAAAACACACACAGCAAAATAAACACAAAAACCAAAGAGAGAAAACTTCAGCAAGTGGAAGGACATTCTGTGTTCTTGGATAGAATGGCTTAACCCCACAAAATGTCAATTCTCAAGTTAGTATATAAATTTAAGGCTTTCCCCCACCACCCTGCCAAACTACCAATGAATTTTTCCCCTGGATCTAGACAAATGGAATCTAAAGATAATCGGAAAATAAACAAAACAGGAACAACTAGGTAAATGCTGGAATAAAGGCTAATGAAACAAACCATGCTTTACTGTCTGATTAGTGTTTCTAATATTACCTGTTATAAACAATAGAGCAAAGGGTGCTCTTTACATGTATTCATGTTAATGTGTGCAAGCTTTTTCTCTGAAGTATCTTCTTAGAACAGGAATTAGTGGGTTTAGGATAGGTTCATTTACTAAATAGTTCTTTTTTAATTCTGAAGGTTTAAAAACGTAAATACCGTGTGACTTATTATGTATATTTCTGTGTAACTATTTTCCAAGTACAGTTTACATGTTATTAAAAGTGCTGGGAATGATAGAACTCACCCCACAGAATGAGAGGTAATTGAGAGTTGAGTTTACCGAACAATTAATATAATAATTACATTAGAGAAAATCTAAAAGTAATACACATTGTGATGTAATTAACTGAACTCTCAGTCTCTTTTCAGTGAGTGAGTCTTACAACTGCTGCTTGGCCTTCTTTTTCTTTTTCTTTGATCATTTTAGTTCTCTGTGACCCATGATTTTCATTCTGGTTCTCCGCCCATCTTTCTTGAATTGATCAGTCCCTTATTTCAAACATTTAATTACTGGAAAAGAATTCTCAGACTCTGAGTTTTTTTTAAAATCCACACATGAATGAGTTTTCTGTTTCAAACATGTAGCGTAGTGCTTGGCAAATAGAAGACCTTCTGTTCAACTAAAGTCTTCATCAATTATCGTTTATAGCTCCAACCACCCCTGACCTTATTTGCATAGCACCATGCAAAGTTCCACATTGGAACTTTCAATGAATGTTTGAAAATAATATTGCCAAATAGTTCCAATAAAAACACTAGGATCACTTGAGAAAAAAGTATTAATTGCAAACCAAAAATACACATGCCATGGAAGCAATTTGCTGACGACAATCCATTTTACATCTTATGCTTTACATTGGATCATTTCTAACCAAACATTCATTTTTCAAGAACATATTATGTTTTCAAACAAGTGAATTATATATCCCCCAAAAGAAAGATTTTGGGGGCCAACACTTACTGTGCTGTATTGATTGGTCCATATATTTACCATGAAGAGTACGGATTTTGTCAAGGGACTTCTTTGAAGTTTATTTCAGAATAATTTTCTGAGAATTTTGCAAACCAGGGTAGCACTTTATAGCTCAATTTTATTTTTATTTATTCATTTTTTGAGGTGGAGTTTTGCTCTTGTTGCAAATATAATTTTAGAAGTGAAAGCTTCAGAGTCAACTGTCTAAATTCAAATTTAAGCTTCATGGAACAATTATTACCTGAGCAGACATTTCCCCAGTTTTCTGATCTGCACATTGGAGAAAATAATACTCGCTTCATCAGATTGCCTGGGCTGGATTGCAATGGTGGGATCTCTGTTCACTGCAACCTCTGCCTCCCGGGTTCAAGAAATTCTCCTGCCTTAGCCTCCTGAGTGGCTGGGATTACAGGCATGCACCACCATGCCCCTCTAATTTTGTATTTTTAGTAGAGACAGGGTTTCTCCATGTTGGCCAGGCTGGTCTCGAACTCCCGATCTCAAGTAATCCACCCACCTTGGCCTCCCAAAGTGTAGGTATTACAGGTGTGAGCCACCATGTCCGGCTATAGCTGAATTTTAATTTTCACATATCTTTATATGTGTATTAGTTTTGTGTAATCAATTCCCCCAACATTTTTGTTGGGACAATTCGTGGCTGTAAATAACAATAAGCATTTATGATCTGACATAGCGTTTATTATTTTTGTGGACCATGAATGTGGCTTGACTGGATGGTTCTGGCACAGCATGTCTCCTGAGGTTGAGTCATTTGTTCATTGGAGCAGCAGCCATGTGAAGATTTAGCTGGGGCTGGATGATCTACTTGCAGAGTGGCTCACTTACATAGATGGCAAATGGTTTCTTGCCATATGGGCATTGCCATAAAACAGCTTGAGTAATGATCTCACACAGGAGCATGATTCCCTATGGCAAATGTACCAGAATCTCCATGTGGAATTGTTCAAACATCACCTCCTGTTTTGAAATTCTGATAAGACTACTTCCTTGTACTGATAGGTACGGCATGGGAAACAATCACAACTAATAATGTATGTCATGAAAGGAATTACTTGTATGTCATGATTTTCTGAAATCAAAGTCACTGGCATTATGTTGACCAATTTTTGGATTTTATTTCAAAGCGATATTTGTGACAATCTGATGAAGTGAGTATTATTTTCTCCAATTTGCAGATCAGAAAATTGGGGAAATGTCTGCTCAGGTAATAATTGTTCCATGAAGCTTAAATTTGAATTTAGACAGTTGACTCTGAAGCTTTCACTTCTAAAATTATATCAGACTATACTGTCTCCTCTATGGCATTTATTTACAAAACAGAAAGCTTCATTTTATTAGGAGAATTTTGAATATACAATAACAAGTAGACAGAGTAATATTATGAATCATATACTCAACATCCAGCTCCACTATCCATAGTTGGACATAAATCTCTTTTATGTTTTTCTCTGATTTATTTTGAAGGAAATCTCAGACATCATATAATTTTATCTATAAGTACTTCAGCATGAGTCTTAAAAAGATAGGTGCTTTTAAAAACATCAATGATATCAGACCAAAAAAATTAACAAGAATTTTTTATCATCATCAGATATTCAGTCAATGCTCAAATTTCCAGTGTTTTATAAATGTTTTTTTAAAATTTTTAAAATGGAATCATGATAAAATAGTGTCCACACAATGCAATTGATTGATATGTATTTTAATTTTATTTTAATCTATATATTCCTCTCTTTTGATCACCACTAAACATGTATTTTCAGAATTTGTTTATCATGAAGAAAGCTGCAATAGATCTTGTAACTGTTTTTCTGGTAACTGATGCTTCATGACTTCATACATTTTTTATTGGAATGGTTTTTAAATACTGATTTATGAGTTCTTTAAATGTTAAAGAAATTACCTCATTTTCTGATGTGTTACAAATATCTTTCTCCAATTTGTTGTTTATCTTTTAACCTTTTTGGTGATATTTCTTTTCCTACAAAAGTTTAAAATTTGTATGTGATCAAAATTTCAGTATTTTCTATTACAATTTTGGATTTAACATCTTAGAAAAGCCCTCTCCATGCCATACTTTGACATGACTCTAGCAGTCTTTAATAGATCCCCCCACCCCCACACCAATTTGGTATGAGAGATTTTCTACTCTTATCTTATATATTTCTGCCCTAGACTTGGACCCAGGCATTTTTCAAGGGTGCTACAGCAAATCCATATGGGTTCAGTGAGATATTTAAATGTTTGAGTGAAACAAAACAATACAAGACTCAACATCTGTCGACAGGCAATGAACTGCTGGCACAAGGTAGTTCCCATTTCAACATTAGGTGGCACCTTAATAATATCAGTGATGGCATGTATTTGCGGCTTAGGTGTTTGTGGTTGTTGGGATAAAAAGCAAGTGCCTCCGGAAGTCAGTGTAGAACAGAAAATGGAAGTGGTGTGTCCAATTTGATTCTAAGGTTTGAGAAGCTGTGCAGTCCCCAACAGGTGCATATATCCTATTAATAAGTGTCATTGTTAAAGAAGAAAATAATTTTTTTCCAATTTATGTGTATTTTTTTTTCAATGGCTACTTAGTTGTTAGGAAGTAGAGTTTTAGCAAGTTCTTTGAACTTAACTCCTTAATAAATGAAACTCTTGAGTATTTTTAACTTGTTTGTCTAGGGGCGCTGTGAAAAAGCTACCGACACACCCAGAACCTGTTGAGCTGTGACAGTCTGGGAGCCTCTGGATTAGACCCTGCTTGTTTTTGTGGTATGCGGCTGAGTCGGAGCTCTCTTCTAAGTGTCACCACTGCCATTTCCTAATTGACTCCTGCTTGCCTGATTAGTGTCATCTTTGATCTGGGTTTGCTTTGTGGCAACTCCTTTAACTCACTTGCCCAACATTTGAGGGTTCATTTGACTAAAACGAGACAACATAATACAGTGGAAAGTGACTGCAGTGCTAGTCAAGGAAAACCTTAGGATTTATCCATCTGTTCGAGACTCAAGTTCGCTTTCTGTGATGGTTGATACATTAATTTCCACGGGCCGATTTCCCTACTGAACAGCCACGTCAACAAATTTAATTTCAGATGAACCTGGCTGCCCTATCAGGCACAAATTAATGACATATATTACTGTATGCCGGAGGCAAACCAACTACTCGGGCACCACTGCTGACCTCATGATCCTCCCACCTTCCCTCAGGACACTGGGAATTTAATGTGCTCATGGCTACTGGACAGACAGAACAAGGCAGGGTGCCAGGGCAAATTGATACACAAAATAATAGTGAAGGTTAACGATTTTATCATTTTTCCTTAGATAGAATAGAATTAGAAATTATAATAATAGTGGCCGGGTACAGTGGCTCATGCCGGTAATCCCAGGACTGTGGGAGGCCGAGGCAGGTGGATCACGAGGTCAGGAGTTTGAGAAGAGCCTGGCTAACATGGCGAAAAACCCCATCTCTACTAAAAATACAAAAATCAGCTGGATGAGGTGGTGGGTGCCTGTAATCCCAGCTACTCCAGAGGCTGAGGCAGAAGAATTGCTTGAACCTGGGGAGAGGGGGTGAGGGTATGGAGGTTGCAGTGAGCGGAGATCATGCCATTGCACTCCAGCCTGGGCAACAGAATGAGACTCCGTGTTGGAAAATAATAATAATACTAATAACAGAATTAGAAATAATTGTAATATAGTTTTATCGTATATTTTTCAGGACTCCGCACTGGGTGCCTCCTCTTACTACTCCAGAGCACTTAATTCCTGAAAGGTCACGTTTTTGTTGCTACAGCTTTTCCTGAGATAAACCAGCGAAGCCATGTACCAGCTGTCATGCCCTTCAGTAAGTCAGCCATGGCCAGGTTTGCCCCATCTCCTGACTCCAGGTGTGGTCCAAGAAGCTCTGTCTGAGTGCTTTGTTTAGAGACAAGTTAGGTCTGCTAGGCCGGGATTTCTGAGTTTTTATAAAACTTCCAGCAGCATATTCTGGGGGGCAGAACACATTCTGGAGCTATGAGGGTGGGTTTGTGGACCTGGGTTTGCTCCACCTTCCTATGCTCCGCTCCTCCCCATCCACTCCCTCACCCAGCCAGTGCCCTTCAAGGCATTCATTTGCCCTGGGCATGGCCATACACAGAAGAATACGGAAAGAAGAAAAAGTTGTTTACATTTCTAAATACACTGAAAAATCGATGGTAGAACTACACCTTGAAAGCCTGGGTGCTTTTGGTTTGTAAGAGCTTTTTGAGAGAAAAAAAGATTTTTATTTTATTTTTTAATTCCATAATCTTCACTTTAAGCAACAGACATCAAAGGAAATCTTTGCTAAAGTTGATCCATTAACCACAAGTGTGAGATAATACTACCATCCACCCCTGCCTCCCCCAGGCAGAGATATAAAACCATTTTCTGCACGGAAGATGAGGAAAAGAAGCTCCCAGAGTTGATTATGTGCCAACTCTCCATGCTTCAAGACAGCAACGGTGATCACAATCCTACATAAGGATCCTATAGAAGATCCTACAGAAAAAAATGTGTCTGGGCTCCTTTTCAAGTGTTGCCCGAGGAGACTGTCAGCTTCTCCGTGAATCCACTGGCTTGCTAGGGACAGGTGTGGTGGCTGGGCAGTGCGGCGTTTGCTAGCAAATAGACTTGCAGACAGCTGCCAGTGTTTAGGCAGCAGAGCGTTCCCTGTCTCTGAGCTGGTGTTGGGAGTGGGGGCAGAGAGTGAGAAAACCCAAAAGGACAACACAGCAGGGATGAGGAGGCTGCAAAGCGCATGGACTATTCAACTGGAAATCATAGTGAGTGCACAGATATTTCTTATTTACTTCCTCTTGCCTTATGACTCTTATGTCTGGCAACTATGGACCAGGTACCCTTTCTCCTGTTGCTGTGACTCTGCATATGCTCATTTAGAACAAAAATGCAGCCCCCAGGGAAAAGGGAGGAAGGCCCAGAACCTTGAAATGACTGAATTGAGATCATGAAATGACCAAGGAGAAAAAAACTTATTCAACATGCATTTTTGAGTTTCTACAAATGGCAGTGCTCTAGGAATTGAGGATACAGAAATGAACACAAGAGGAAAAATTTTGCTTTTAGCAGCTTACATTCTCAAGGGGAAACCTAGACAATAAAAAGATAAATGAGCAAAATATACAGTGTGTTTGATGGTTTGCTACGAAAAAGATAAAATCAAAGAAATTGAGTAAGTTGAGTAGCAGCATGGGTCACACAAAGCAACACAGCAGCCAACCTGAAAGATCTGGAACAGCTTCAGTCACGAAATAGATAACATAGTGCTGGATTATAGCTCAGTATAGGATAAAACTCCTCAAACCGTGTTTTTCCTTTGCTGGCACAACACCACAGCCATCAACACAGAAGACTTCTGTGACCAAATGTGTGTGGGGGGAGTTTTCCCCACATGCCAAGCAGCAGATGCCAGCTGGGTGTCCTCCGATTCAGTTCTGACACTATCTCCACCTATGTGGAGATGGTATCTGATCCCATGGGTTGAAGGCTCAGTCCCTAAGACTGCTCCCTGCCCTCCACCACAAACACCAGACACAAGCCAGGCCTCTGGACCTTCTGACCAGGTGGTTTCAAGTTGGGGTTCCCATGACCACTGTTTGAGTTTGATTAATTTGCTGGAGTGGCTCACAGAACTTGGGGAAACACTTATGTTTACTGCTTTATTAAGAAGAATATGTTAAAGGATATGAATAAATAGATGAACAGATACACAAGGTAAGGTTGAAGGGGTCCTGAGTGCAGGACCTTCTGTCCCATGGAGTTGGGGTGCACCAGCCTTCCAGCTCATGGATGACTTCTTCTTCACCTTCCTGTCAGCCTTCATGTGTTTAGCTCTCTGGAAGCTCCCTGAACTCTGTCCTTTGATCTTTTATGGAGACTTCACTGGTGGCTGGTCAAAAAGTGCGTTACCTAAACACGGTGAGGCTTGTCTGTTTAGATTCTTTTTGGTCTCTCTGTGAGGCTTTCCTTCCTTCAGAGTACAAAGCAGAGGGTCCTCTCTGGAATGCGGGTCTTATGACCCACAATCAGATTAGAGTTCTGCCTTGGGCAGGTGAACGTAGGGCAGGAGGAGGTCAGAGAGAAAGCTTTTTTCTCCTGAAGCCTGCTTTTGAGGCCTAAAGTGTCCCAACACTATAACCAAGGACTGTAACAAAGATTATGGGAGTTATGAACTAGGAACCGTGGATGAAAATCTCTCTCTCTCTCTCTCTGTGTATGTGTGTGTGTGTGTATAATCATAGAATGAAAAACCTGAAGCATAAAATAAACATATGTAGTGTATACTGATGGAAATAGTGATAAAGAAAGAAAGAAAGAAAGAAAGAAAGAAAGAAGGAAGAGACAGATCTTACTTACAAAAGACTTCCATTTAGTATATGTTACATACTCTCCCCTCCAGGAAGCAGAACTCTTTCTTCCCTGAGTGTAGGCTAGACTTAGTAAGTAGTTCCAAATTAACAGACTATGGAAAGGCAGGAATGTAATTTTATAATGGAGAAACCTGGCAAACACTACCTCAGCCAAATGATGAAGGTTATGTGATTACAGGTGATGTCGCTATCACGTATCCTCTGATAAGGTGAAATGAGAGGGCATTTCTCTCCACCTTTCTTTCCCAAAATCTATGATCTCAGGCTAGTTCTGAAAAATATCAGGCAAACCAAGATTGGGGAACATTATATAGGATACCTGGCTAGTACTCTTCAAGACTATCAAGGTCATGAAAAAGAAATAGCAGGAAACTGTCACAGACCAGAGGAGACAAGGAAGACATGACATGATATGACAAGTAAATGAAATATGATACTTTAGAGTGAAGCCTGACACAGAAAGAGAATATTAATAGAAAAACTGGTAAAATTCAAATAAATCTGGAGATTCATTAATAATGTATCAATATTGTTTTTTTCTTTAGCTCTGACAAATGTACTGTGGTAATGTAAGCTATTAATAATGAGTGAGGGGTATACTGAAATTCTCTGTATTATCTTTCCAACTTCCAACTGCAAGTCTAAAATTATTGTAAAATAAAAAAACTTTATTTTATTAAAACAAGACACTAGGAGAAAGAATCCCTTCTCACTTAGAAAAGGTCTTCCCAAGATTCTCAATATTGGTTGGGGCTCTGAAGTTATCAAAGATGTTCATTATGGCTGAAAATATAGCACTGGACAGCACACCAATGTGATATAAGTAACCAGTGCTAATATCAATTGTCTTGGTTACAGAGGACTTGGTTCCTCCAAGGGAAACAGTCAGGTGGATTCAAGCTTGACTTTGCTACATGTGAACTACAAAAATTAGAACACCAGTCCTCCCCAGGGAATAATAGAATAATATAGCATAGACCTACTGGGCTTGGGAGGCTAAGGAGGAAAAAGGTATACACATGGCTAGCGAAAAATTACTTACCACTTTCCACATCTTCCTGCTGATTGTGTGTTTTCCTTGCTGTGGGCCCATTTATTCAAAACTAGAATTTGAGTTTAAACATATTTGAAATGATTTTTGTTCTATCTTAAACATGTGCTACCAATATTGTTATAATAGGTTATACACATTCATTTATAATTTCTTTTATATATAAAATATTTCCATTTATTAAAATAATAAAAAGCTATAATAAAAATACTAAACGTAGGATGGACACCTGGGACTTCTGGAACTTATTACAAACAGGACATAGAGTATCTTTGTAAATTCAATTCCTAACCTCACCGTTGGGTGTCTACTTGATTATGAATGTATTTCTCCTATTTGTCCAAAGCATTTGTTCTCAGATTATTTTTCTTTTCAATATAAGTGAACTTTAGGGCACGTCATGTTCCCAGTGTATTTGCTCAATTTTGTCATTAAGTGAATATTTTTTTTACCTTGCTTAGATATGTAAGGCACATATCACATTCTAATCTAAAATCCCTGAGGACATATGTACCTTGGGAAATAGTATGAACTATTGAAATAGTAATATTTTGTTCTTTTAAAATCACATAAACATATTTTAATGTAATTCCACTAAAGAATATCGGGGTCTGTTGATACAATAGTAAGGTGAAAGGTGATGATGTCACCCTTGGCTTTTGAATATCTCTTTGACTTAAATTATCTTTGACATTTCCAGTTTAGAGCTTTTTCCTTTATCTACCATTTTTCTTTCCCATTTCTCTTCCATCTTCTTTGTGAAGCTGGTAGACAAACAAAACCTTCAAATGTTCAAATGTAGCATTTAGCTAGTCTTTCATGCCCTGGGAATCACAGCTAATTTCCACCAGCTTTCACATTTAAATCTGTATAAATAACCACTCGGTGTAGGAAATTCAAGGAGTACCAGGGAAGAGCAGCATGGTACAGTCAGCCCAATCGATCAATTCACTAGAGTAGGTCAAAGCGCGACCTCAGTGACCTTGTATCTGAGTTCCGGTAAGGGATTTCATTTTTTAAATGATACATATCTCTCAAGGTATAAATTTCTAGTGACTTTAAGAAGGTCTAAAGCGGGGGAAAAAGGTCAGCTGGAACACAGAGGTGATTCACTGGCCAAAGGAAATTTTTGAACCTGTGACTTTCACTTAAAAAGCACATTTCTGGATTTTGGGATCATGGGGAATTTTAGCTCTCTTGTTTTCCCAGGCATACCCTTACATACAGAGTTAATTCAGGTGCTGAAAAAAATGGAACAGAAGTATTGTTCATTTGTCATATTTTTAAGAACAATTAGAAACTCTTTTTAATTCTAGGGTAATGGAGCTGCTGGAGTTTTCCCAACTTAGAGAAAAAATATACTTAAAAGTTGATTTGTAACAGAAATTTTTCCAGAGACTAGGTATTTCTACTTCCTGGGCTGGTAGACAGTAAGTTAAACCTCCTTCTTTCATAACTACTTGTAGAAGATGAAAGGCTTTTAGAACTGGTTGGGCTATTCCAGCGGTGGTTTCTCAATCATAAGGATCCCTGCCCTTTGAAGGCTTTGGTTTGTCATATGATAACACAGGATCAGTGCAATGAAGACACCAACTCTGGTCACTCACTTGTGTCAAACCAGTCATACTTCTCTGTTTAGTTTACATTTAGCCAAAGTGAAGAAAAATATAAAATCAGTTAAATGTGCCAAAAAAGCTATTGGGAAATACTGCTTTGGACAACTTAAGATTTTCAAGTTTTACTGAAACATGTTCGGTGTTTGGATATACTCATTTATTTTAAAAGGTACCTTTTTAAAATGGCCAGTCACAATGGCTCATGTTTGTAATCCCAGCACTTTGGGAGGCTCAGGCAAGTAGATCACCTGAGGTCAGGAGTTCGAGACCAGCCTGACCAACATGGTGAAACCCCCGTCTCTACTAAAAATCCAAAAATTAGCTGGATGTTGTGGTGCACGCCTGTAATCCCAGCTGCTTGGGAAGCTGAGGCAGGAGACTCGCTTATACCCAGGAGGCGGGGCTTGCAGTGAGCTGAAATTATGCCAGTGTACTCCAGCCTGGGTGATAGAATGAGACTGTCTCAAAGAAAAAAAAAAAAAAGTGAATGTTTATTAGCAACTGTGAGGAAGAGAGAGCAGAACGGGAATTGCCAACTGTCATTTAAAAACCTTTTTATTCAGTACTTTGGATAGGATATTTAGGGTATTTTAATAAATAGGTTTTGAATCGTTTAGGTTGGATAGTAAGTATTAAGCCTACCTTTTGGATTTAAGTTAATCATAGGATAATGTAGGGATAAAACTTGAAATGTAACTGAAAAGGTGTACTCTGGATATTACAGCTGTTGCTAAACTTTTCAGAATTTCAATATTCTAGTTTGGTTCATCCTATATTTCTGACAGCTTTTCTCTGTCTCCATCAATAAAAACATGCATATATTTTAAATTAATGTAGGCTTGCATTAATTTAAAACTGTGTGAAGTCTGTTGTTCAGACATGCTTTAAGAATTGAAGAATCAAGATGGCAATTAGCAAACAATTTTAAACACTCATGGAGGCTTACCTTCCAACCCTAAATTCTAGGTTTTAAGTGAATAATTTTAGGTACTTTGATAGGGGAAGAATCAGAATTTTACAAATTAGTAATGGAAGAATACTATTGCCCAAACATAATTACTGTGGCTGACATAAATACTTTAAAATAAGCAACAAAACTGTCTCTCTCAACACTATCAGCCCATTCTGTATTTAAAATTTTATTTGTAAATAGGAATTAAAAAGAAGCTGAAGAATGGCATGCATTCTAATCTGCTGTCAAAAGTTATTCAGCAGTCAAATTCTTTTGTTTTCTTTTTTTGCTTCATAGTACATACTGTATGCTTTTACTTTTCAAACTGGATTATTTTAACAAACAGCCTTATTTTCTATAATGAAAAGTGTCTCTTGTTCTTAAGGAGGCAGATTTCTCTTTGAAAAAAATAATCTTGTAAGAAAAAAATTAGAAAAGAGGAAGATGAAGTTATAAAAGATAAAACAATTTCACACTTGCCAATTTAAATAGCATGTGTCTGAGTTTCAATCTTCTCTCTCTATCTCTACTGCAGTTGAATTAGCCTATTTCTTTCACGGTACATCTTCTTGGAAAAAATTGCTGTAGGAACTCAGAACACGATACCTCAAATTGTGGCCCCTTAACATGTGAAGTATTTTAAACTGATGGAAACTGAGAAAAACCACAGAGGCAGGAAGGTGATGCTCTGACCTTCACTCTCTCTTCTCCATGAGAGACCCCCTGTGACAGGTATTCCTGCCCTCCACCTGGAGGAAAGGCACAAAGACACAGAGAGGCCAAGAAGAATCTGAACTGAAACAGGCCTTGCTAACTTTCTCTGAGTTTATTACTATTAGATCATACCCTTTGTTCCATTGTTCTTCTACATAACTGTCCTTCATCAAGCTTAAGCACAAAATTACAGTTTTCCCTGGGTCTTTGGGTCTCCACTTCTCATAAAACTAATATAATAAATTTGTTATACTTTTCCCCGGTTAATCTGTGTTTTGTTATAGGGGTGTCAGCCATGAACCTTGTGATGGAGAGGAAAGGTGGTTATTTTTTCCTCTGTAAGTTACTTATAGTCACAAATATCCCTCACAGTCTTTAAACCTGAGTTCCTGCTTTAAAGCCTGTATTCCGGTCCACCAGTATTACTTAGAGGTTGTGAGATCAAGGGTATCCATAGACCAACCACAGGAAGCTGGAGTTTCTTCAGCTGTTGTAGCCCCCTATGCTTTTCTGCTTGAACTTCACATTTCTCTATCAGCTTAGCCTCAGACTCACAATGTGACCTTGGGCAAACTGCTTAACCTTTTTGGACAGTGTTTTATTTCAAGATCCCTTATTAAGATGCTTTCCATTTCTAAAATACAGTTGAGGAATTCTTTGAATGCAGGGAATTTACAAATTAGACTGAAAATAGGGAATTCATTCAATTATTAATTATGTTCTTATTTTACAGGAGAAATACAAGATTCAAACAAAATACTTTATTACTAAAATAGGCTATGGTATGAAGGGATCTTATTAGAGCTTGGAACCAGGAAGAATTTTCCTTTCAAAACCGACCAGACACATTTCTAATGTATTAGAATAGTGTGCTTCTCCAAAGGCAACTCAAAGAGAAGGCTCTTGTACTTTAGTTTTTTTTTTTTTTTTTTTAAGTATCAACAAATTAGAAATAAGGCAAAGGGATGGCTGTGTGTCTTTTCTGTGTCAGACTACAACAGTGTCTAACAGGATTACTTAATTCTTTGGGAGATTATCCTTTGCTATTTATCTATTTATCTACTAAGTTGATTTATTATTGATCAGAGCCCAGATTCTGTGAAGTTACATGTTAATGCATAGAGTATTGTCTGGTAGAGAAGCAAATGATTTCTGTTTAGAAGAAAAATATAACCCTAAAGGTTATGGTTTTACTGCTCTGTAAAATATCAACCAATTATACATCTACCCAAGCAATCTTGTTGCAACACTCTTCAGTTTCTGTAACTGCTTAGTTCTCCAAATACTCTTTGGAGCTTTATCATCCTACTGGTTCCCTTATTGATAAGCTATGTAAATTTTGACACACTTTATGAGTCATAGCTGCAATATTTGATTTTTTTTTTTTTTTTGGTTTCACAGTTTTCATTGTTTTTGCTACCTTCCTACTGCAACCACCTGGAAGAGTAGAGGGTTGCCCAAAGCAGAAAACATTCTAACTCTAAGTACTAAGCTTCTCGTTATTTGGATTTTCATAGATTTTTCTTCTTCATCTGTGTCCTACCCCCTACTTCACGGATGTCTGTTGTAATGATTGAGTCCAATTATAGTAGATTATTGGGATTTGAGGCTTAAACATTTGCAGTTTTGACGATTTTCAAGCAACTTAACTTGGAATGATTTGCAATTTTGCTGAGGAATGAATTTCGGTGGCAGGCTTTGCAATACTAATGTGTCTGGAATGACTCACAGAAGTAGGAAGGAGGGGTCCAGCAACAGTCTCTGCATTTCAACTTGGCTGTTTGTTCTACATTCATTATCATGCACGCTAGCTCTCCTGAAGTGATAAAAACTTTGTTTCTTTGTGTAAAATGGGCTATAAAAGAAAATCATCTGCTAGTGTTGCTAATTGTAGTAAAGAGAAAGTAAAGAGGCCTATGAAAGCAATGGTTCTAAGCCACAGAACAGAAGTGCTGGAGGTGCAAAATGCACCATCAATTCACGATTAATTCAGCAAAGAATCAAGAAAAAGTGTTTATCTGTGCTAATAATCAATGACTGAATTAAAATAACATTTTATTAACTTGAAAAAAAATAATAAATTATTGGTGTTTCAAGGATTTGAGAAGGGTTCTTGTCTGGAAGTTAGAGCAACATAGTGGAAAGATTAATGAATTTGTATTCAGAATGTCTTAGTTCAAGTTTTAGCTCTTCTAATTAGCCATACAGCCTGGAATTGTACCTGAAATCTGTGGGCTGTAAATTCCAGGGGGATGTTGTTTACTGATTTATTGAACATGTGATATGAATTTGTAGGTTTGAAATTGGCCAGTGAAAATTACAAAGATTCCTGCCCTTAAAGTATCCTATACTACTTTTCTATAGTAGTATAGGATAGGCAGATAGGGAAGGGAAAGATGGTGAGTAGACAGCAAAGAAATAAATAAATTAAGAAATATCTTAGAAGAAGATAAATAACATAGAAAATAGAAAGAAAAGGAATATGGTAAGCAAAGATTGACATTACGTGTGTATTGTGTGTGTGTATTTGTACAGTTGTGTTGTTGCAGTGTGTCACTGCAGTAATGAATAAGGCAGTGAAGAAAAAGACTTCATGTTACGGTGACATTTGAGCAAAGACACGAAAAGAAGGTGAGGGAGTTTACCAAGCTGGAGATAATATCTAGGAATAGAGAACAGATACAGCATAGTA
Organism: Sapajus apella; assembly: GCF_009761245.1. Taxonomy (NCBI): domain Eukaryota; kingdom Metazoa; phylum Chordata; class Mammalia; order Primates; family Cebidae; genus Sapajus; species Sapajus apella. The sequence goes on along the minus strand of NW_022436968.1, from coordinate 3,745,645 downwards.
GCTAAACTGGAGCCTGCTTGGTCCATGTTCCAGGAGTAGGAAGGGACCAGTGTGGCTGGAGTTGAGTGATCAATGGAAAGAATAGTTGCAGATGAGGTCAGAAATATGAGTGAGGTGGTATTGTTAGCCTGTAAGGTCTTATAAGCCATTGTCTTTTACTCTGTGTGAATGGGGGAGAGAGTAGAGGATTTTGAGCAGAAGAGTGATTTTGAGCAGTAGAGGATTTTGAGCAGAAGAGCAGGTTTTTAAAGGATCACTATGACTGCTTTGTTCGGATTAATGTGTAAAGAGGCAAGGGTAGAAATGGGAGGACGGTTCAGGGACAATTGCAGTAGCCAGGTGAGAGATGCTGGCTTAGCCCATGTAACAGCAGAGAGGTGGTGAAAAGCATTCAGATTCTGCATAGATTTGAAAGAACAGCCAGCGAGGTTTGTGGTTGAATTACATGTGGCTGCGAAAGAAAGAGCAAAGTCAAAGAGGACTCTAGGCTTTTTCATCTGATAAATGTGGAGTTGCCATCCACTGAAATAGAGGAGGCTGAGGGTAGAGCAGGTTTTGGCAGTCAGATTAAGTATTCAGATTTGAGCATGCTGTGTTTGAGATGCTTATTTTATGTCCAAGGACATACAAATCAGCAGCTTCTAGTTGGAGATGGAAATTTAGAGGTCAGTAGCATATCACTGGTTCTGAAAGCCCCAATACTGCTATGATACCAAAAGAGTAATTGTAGTTAGAGAAAAGAACAGGATCAAGGACTGAGCCCTGGGACGCTGCAACATAAAAGAGTCAAAGGAAGAACCAGAAACAAAGATTAAAAAGGAGCAGCTGGTGATATAGGAGAGAAACAGGATAATGTGGAAGCCAAGGGAAGAAAGTGTATCAAGGAGGAGAGGGTGCTCAACTGTGCCAAATGCTGCTGGTAGGACAAGCAAGGGAAGGACTGGGCTATTGGATTTGGCAGCTGGATGGACATTATTCATATTGTTCACAGTGGCTTCAATGGAGTAGTGAATGAAAAATCTGATTGAACTGGTTTTAGTGGAGAATGGCAGGAAAGAAACTACAAAAAGCAGCAGTGGATAGCTTTCTGGAGAGGTTTTTGGGTAAAAGGGAGAGGAGAAATGAGACAGTGTCTAGCGAGGCAAGTGGAATACGAGGAAATTATTGTTTGTTTATCTTTAATTCTTTTAAAGATGGGAGTAATATCAGCATGTTGTTTGCATTTGAATGAAAGTGGTTGAATAGAAAGTGAAAAATTGGTATGAGAGAAAGAGGTGAGAAATATTGGAATAGGTGATGTCCTTGAACAGACTACAGGGGAAGGGACTTAGAGAAATTTAGTGTACAAGAGGAGGAACTGGCTTTGGGTAGCATCATGAATAGTAACAGACGTGGAGGCAGAATATGTGGATGAAGATGCTGGTAGGTGAATAAATATGGTGGTGGAAGTATATGGAAGTTCTCTTCTGATAGCTTTAATTTTTTTCTGTAAAGTAGGAATATGAAGACAAGGAAAAGTTCAGGATATTTGAGAAGATTGAAAGTGTAAACTAGTTGTCCAGGAGAGTGGGAAAGTGAGTGGTCTTGGGAAATTAAGTATGATATCCTGGTAGTATTAACAGCATATTTTAAGATCTGTTCATAAATTGAAAGTGAGATCGTTAAGCATGATTGCATATTTTTCTCTGGTAATATTTAGTTTAGTGGAGGTTTGATGTAGGCACAGAGTTGGATTTTAACCAGAATTCCGGTTTTCCAAGTAAGTAAAATGAATCTGAAGAAGACAAAAAAGACAAAGGAATATGTATGGGAATAATCATAAAGATTGGCCATGCAATTTAAGCTTGATAAGTAGGGAGATTATAACACCAAGAAGTGAGAGACAGTGGAATGGTGGTAGATCAATGGACTGGGGATCTCAGGGAGTTAGAAAGGTAACTGGGGATAGAATAACAGAGACAGTAGACAGAAAAGACTGGAAATGGTGGCCAGGGGATATAATGCATGAAATTGACATTAATACATGTCGCCTTTATTGCTAATGCATTCTTTGCATTTATTGCTGGGGCTATGACCATGGGATTTGAGGTTGTGGTAGAATGGTTGACATGATCAATGGGGAACAAAAATTCATGGATTTGAGACGCCTGGGTGTGGGCATGATGGTTTACCTGTGTGTCCATAGCCCTAGGAATTAAGACAGACAGTATTGGTGAGTATAATTGTGAACCAGAAGCCAGAATCTAGAGGAATAAGGAGAATGGCAGAGGCATCTCTAGTGCATGATATAATCTGATGATGTGAGATTCAAAGCTGGTATTTTTGGGGATGAGGGAGAAGGAAGGGAAGCAATGAGAAACGAGAATGCCACCTAGCCATCTTCAGGATCAAAGGTCTGAGGGCTACAGAAAGAAAGGCACTCTCCAATTTGGGAGGCTGATAATATGTTCTCAGGCAAAAGTCAATTTTTGATGAGAACAAAAAGGTGAAAGCAATGTTCAGATAATTGTTTGTGAAAATAGAGGTGTGGCAGCCAGCCACTGAGATGGTACCCAATGACCCTCATCTCCTGGTATTTAAGCCTCTTTTGGTTCCTTCCCTTATGGAATCGGAGCTGACCTGTGTGACCAATAGAATACTACAGAAGTGTTGGGATGTAATTTCTGAGACAAGGTCATAATAAGCTCTACATCTTCTATCTTACTCTCTCAGATCATGGGCTCTTACGGAATCCAGCTAGCAGGTCATGAAGACACTCCCTCAGCCTTGTAGAGAGGTCTTAGTGAATAGGGAGAGATGTCTCCCCCCAGCAATCAGCACCAATTGCCAGCATGGGAGTGAACTATGTTGGCTATGGATCCTTCATTCCCAGTCAAGCCTTCAGATGAATCCAGTCCCCTCAGACCTCTGACTGTTGTCTTATGAGGGATGCCATGTCCAAATTGTCTAACCAAGCTTTACCTAATTTTCAGTTGTGAAAACTGTTATATAATACATGATTGTTTTTGTTTTAGGCCACTAATCTTTGGAGTAAATTGCTATGCAGCAAATCTATTGATGACACAAGGGGGCTTTGCAAATAATGGTTACGGATTTCAGAAGGCCCAATGGGTAGGCTTCAGAACCAGTGGAAGGAGGGTGGAGCCGACAGAACGGTATGTATAGAGATTTAACGGGACGAGAGTGTGTGAAGAAAGAGAAAATCAGGGGGTTTTGTGATGGCTGACATAAACAGGGATACATAAAAACATGAGGCAGTTATTAAGACAGATAATGGTAGTAAATGAATGTGTTTGTTGGTGAAGAGGAGGAGGTTTCTTCACTTTTGATGGTGGAAGTAAAAAGCCTAGAAGAGCATGGTCTTAGTCACAGGATCAGTCCATTCTTGGCCACTGGTCTTATGTGTGAGCTCTGTGTGGATCCCTGTTGATTGCATATATTGTTTATTTCCCATTTAAACCTTTGATTTTCATATTATTATCCTCATTTCATAAATGAGAGGACTATGACCTAAAGAGGAGGTTAAGTAACTGGTCTGAGGTCAGACAGTTAGTAAGACAGGGTCAGAATTTGAACTCAGGTCCCCAACTTAAGATTCCATCCTAACTCCACATTTTGCTTGTAAGCAGAGACATTTGAAACCAAAGTTCTTCAATTTTTCAAGGGTGAAATGGAAGTTAATAATCTCAGGCATATATCTGTGGAATGCAATTATAGATATTCTTTTTAAAAATCCCAGCATGATACATATGCATGATGACATGGAAAAAACCCAATATGAGAGACATAGACATCTGATCAGAGTAATATCAAGTACCTGGAAGTTGACAGCAAACAGGAGAAAAGAAATAATCAGCAAAGGTACAAAGTAGGTGCAAAATGTATTGTGAATTTATTGTCTTTCTCTCCAGTTAGAATGTAAATTCTATGAGGGGAGAACTTTACCTAATGCCTGATACTCAATATCAGGTACCCAATAAATATCAGTATTTATTGAATGAATGAGGAAATGACGTTCAACCAAAGGAAAAGTGTTTGGATGAAAATATGAAATGTTCAGTATAAGGAGCGACCACAATTGAGTGGGGAGCTATGAGATTGAAGAAATTTGCCTTCATGATTTCCTCCTCCACCCTGCTCTACCGATCCAAGCTCCAGGGCCTGTTGGTATTTACGGGCTTTCCCATCATTCTGCTTGTCACGGTTCTCCTGATTTAAGTCCTTTAGAGACTTTGAGAAACAAGACATTCTTACCTGTAAACCATTAGATCATTTGGAAACTTAAAGACAAAATGAAACAATACAAACAACAGTGTGTGGGTTCCCATTTTCCATAGAATCTAATTTAATTGGCTTGGGTTGGGACCCAGACATTGATAGATTTTTCAGAGTTTCCCAGGTGTAGCTAGGATTGAGAAGTAACTAACAACTTACTATTACCTTTGTCAGGAAAATTGGAACATTGAGAGATCTAAACTTCATAGCAAAGGAATGTGGTTCTGACTAGTGCAATGGGAAGTCCCCAGAAATCACCTCCACCTGTCTTAGCTCGACATTTGAAGGTGCTTGAAGTGTTTACTAAAGAAATGGATGAAAGCTTCTCAAACTATTCCATCTGCCCAGGGAGATGCCCTTTGTTCTGTGTGTCCCAAAGTTTGGCCTCTATACCTAGAGAAGAGCTGCGAAGGCTACTCAGAAAACGGAATAGTCAGAGTAGCAAAATATCTAGATCAGTTATTTCCAACTTGTGAGTCAAGGGAGGAAGGAGATATGGGTGGGAGGATAGTTGTGAATCCATATGTAGACGAAACATAAATACGTCTTGTGTAATATACTACCTACTTTTTTTCTCAAAAGTATGTTGATAATATCATGGTAAATAAGACACAAAATTGTCTTTTGAAACATAATATTGAATTCACAGACACCTTTTGTTGTTCTGTATTTTCTTGTTCAACAGATACAAAAATTCCAAAAATTCTAATTATTTTCATGTGGGAGATTAGGCCCCCCTCCTTTTTTTCAATTGGAAAGAAGTCTTTACATTAAAAAAAAAAATACCCTCAAATACCCTTTCACCTAGTTTGGAGGAAGGTGTTTTGGAGGAATGAGGACATGCATGAAAGTGAGGGGGTTAATAGAAAACTGTTCAGTGTTTCGTCAACATATTCCATTTCATTTTGTACTGGAAGAAGCTGGAGTTAATATGAGCCCTGAGTGCCCAAGTTTGATGTAAAATAAAGTATCCTCAACCTAGCCTTCTCAAAGGGTGGCCCCAAATCAGTCTTAAATATACATAAAAGGAGATAGTCTTAGGGACCTGTTTGGACATTCTGGAGTCCGTAGTTTATCCACAGCCCTTGCAACATAAAGCTCTGATTCCTGTAAACAGGGACAATATCTCCCTCTTTCATGATAATTAAGCCCAACGAGTCATCTATTTCTTTATCAGCTCCAAAGAAGATGAGTAAATGATAAACTACCATCCTTGCCTAAAATGAATGAATATAATGGCTAAATGCTTATCTTCATGGTGACTTGCTGCTTCAAGCTGACCTCTGAAGTGAGTATACACAGGCCACTTGTACATTCTTCATCAAATCATTAAGAAGTCAAATGAAAATGACCAACCACTGTCTCTGACATTTATTTTACATGAAAGGCATTTGGGAGATGTAAAGACCAGGCAATTGCGAAACAACTATAAAGACACAAGACTGAAAGCATCAACAGTGACATTCAGCTGCTCAGTTACGCCAGCAAAATGGTGAGTGCCCTTTAGTTTGAGACTTCAATTCTAATGTAGGCTCAAGACAGGAAAAGGCCACGGTGATACATGGTGGAATGAATATTAGACTTGGAGTCATATGTCCTGGTTCTGAATCCCTGCTCTGACATTTAAAAATTGTTGATCCTGAGCAAGTCATCTAACCTCCTAGAGCCTCAATTTCTCCCTTCTGTAAATAGAAATTAATGCAAATTTGTGCTCCACTATCTAGCTTGAGACATAAGTATTGTAAAAGTATTTCATAAGATGTAAAACATCATGCGGCTATTATCATTATAATTGAACTAATCATCAATGACCTTATTCAGTTCAGAATAATGCTGTCTGGATCATGACTTTACAACTTCTGAGTTTTGGGCTTAGAGCATCCCATATCCTCATCAACAGAAAATATTTACTGTACGGCCCAATAGTAGTCATGAGATTTTAGGTTAAAGGTGATTGTAAATACAGCTTTATAGATGTCCTTAAACATGAATGGTTGGGAGGAAAATAGCCAAAACTTACCTAGGAAAGTCAAGTCTCCTATTGACGTGAAAATATTGATTATTTGGAAGGCTGATAATAAAGAGTTTTGAAAATGACATTAAAAAATTGGAGATATTGGAACCCCAGGAAGCTTGGCACTGGGAGGGACAAACTGTTGAAGTAATATGTGAGCGAGGACCAGCAGGGGTTCGATGTGTCAGGGCCACCAGGAGCTGCTAGGTGTTGCAAGTTGCCAACTTCGTGCATGAAAGTTGTCAACAGTGTGGATGAAAGTTATCCTAGCTTCCTGAAACAGCATGGCATAGATTATAAACAATCCCATGAAAAGTAGCAGAAAATTAGTAAGTGTTTCAAAATGGAGGACTTTCCACCTTTGCATCATTAATTTCTTCCAGCATGCTCACAGTAGATGTTTCTTTCTTCAGGATTCACATCTTTTGCACCAGCTTTGCACTGTTCAATACATGAAGTATTTTTGGTTCCATATTTACTAGTATTTGCATTTTGGCTTCTTGGTACTTACATCACAGATCCCATACAATGCTTCCTTTGCTTTTCAGCTTCCTAAATTGTAATCATGAGCATAAACTTTAGTATCCCTGTGTTCAGTTCAGCACCCTCAATCCCATGCAATTTTCTCCAGCCACCACTGCCATCCATCCTGTATGCCTGGGAAGAGAGATCACACAGATATATTTATGGTAATAGATGATAAATGTATGATTTTCAGCTTCCTGACAACCAAAGCAAGAGAAAATTTAATGGGTTATATCATACTTGCCTAGCTTTGGAGCATTGCATGGTCACTGTGCACCTGCAACTTGTTTGGCTTAAACTCCTTTTCATCTTTTACTTCCTCCTCTCGCCCCCAATATGCCTGGTCTGGGGCTGTTCCCTCGGTGAGGCCCTAGTTTTGTCTCTTTTTCTTTCCTGCACTAACTCCAATCTCTTACCCCATACAGTTGTTTTCATGAATGAAGGATCCTGGAAAGTAAGTGGCTGAGTAGGTAAAACTTGCAGGAAACTCAGATTTTATCTTTGTCTTTCAAGGCTTAACAGGGCACTTAAAAAGAAAATAAAATAATACAATCATGATTTCTGCCACCTGTGCTAAATAGAATGCAAATAGAATTACCTCATCAAAATTTTTTTCCAGTAAAGAAACATATGGCATGACCATATTTCTCTATTTCCTAGGATTAGTAGAAGATTCTAAATTATGGTGAATGAGTGAAGGAGATGATTGCTGGAAGAATTAAAGCTGGCTGTGTAGAAGGAATTTAGGAAGATGTAGTGGTTATATAATACTGAAATCTTGGGAAACTCGAGTGTATGTATTCTTGGCTTATCATTTATTTCTGTTTGGAAATGGTGGGGCGTTATAAAGCTTTCCTAGATATTCCTAAAGGAGAAGTGAAGCAGGAGATGTCTTCATAATGATTCAGAAGACCTTCAGTTTACGGAATTAAGCTTTACTGTGAACGGAGAGTATTATGCAGACATAGCCTGCAGAGGAACTGCTGGGCAGATTGGTGTCCATATGAATTTCTTTGGCAAGACGTACTAAAAGTTCTGGACTTGTGAAGTTAAAATCTGGTAACGAATTCGTTTAATGAATCAGAGAGATGCAAACTTCATCTGCATGTGTATGGGACGTGTCTTGTTAACACTGAGAATTACTCTTGGTTTACGATTCTGCAAAAATGCAGCTGAGCCAGACCATACCTCTAGTGCCTCTGATCAGGGCAAAATTAGGGTTAAATAGAACAAAGTTCAATGGTAAGTAAGATGAACCAACAGACTCATGGTATCAGTTTTTAAATGATTTATCTCTCTTTTGCTCTTGGACTTATTTGCATTTCCATAATTCCTTAATCTCAGAATAAATTTATTTTTAAAAATATGATAACATTTTTAATATGCAACATTAATTTTTAGAATTTAGATTTGTGACCTATTAATAGATTTACTTTTTCCAAGCAGGTGATACAGAGAAATATAATGAACTTGATTAAGTAGGAGTTTACTTAGGATAGAATGAGTCATTCTCATCAGTGAAATAGTTCCTGCTGCCCTTTTAGTCTCTATTGAAATAAAAAAAGAATTTGTGCTAATATTTATTCAGTCATTTAATATTTTATAATGAACACTGACAGCTTTTAAAGGACCTAGATATAGCAGCACACACATTTCTGTTTGTTTCGTCATGGGCTTGGGATTTTTGTGCAGATTTTTCACGGTTCTTTGCTTCTCTGGTTTTTAAATAGATTAGTGTGACACTGTAGAGCATTTCTTGTTAGTGGGGAAAAACTGGCAGCCATAAGCGTCTAGCAAAAATACGGGTATATCTCCCAAATAAAGAGTATTTTTAAAGCTTTGGCGACTAAAAGGCTAGATTTTGTTTGGCTATCCTGGTGCCCTGAGTTTGCTGTTTTTCTTTCTTTTCTGCCTGCTCTTACTTGTCACATTCCTCACTAACCCTGACATCTCACACATACTGAAACCTAAATAGATCTTGATCTTCTTGCTTCTGCCAAATTTAAAAGAAAAGCAAATAAATTATAAAATGTCTTTAAAATTCCTGTATGTTTTTACTGCAGTCTTTGAGAGAAGGTAAAGGGAATTATGTTGCAGGGGACATGGCATTCCCACCGTTCACATGGCTACAATACTGCCCCTCCTCTCAACTTTCCATTCTCTTTTTGAGGCAGTCCATCCAAACCCCACCTTCTCCCAGATCTGCCTGCTCTCCCCTGCTCCTCCTCCAGCCTTCCCGTTCTATTCCATTTTTTTGTCTGCAGCTCTCTGCCCTCTTGGCTCTTTTCTCTTTACCAAGTGCCCTTTGTGAGCATAAGGAAGGGCCTAGAGGTGAGCAGCTATCAAGCCATCTCTTGAAATTGGCAGAGAAGAAAGATGGTGAATATACAATATTTTTAGCTCTGTCAAATAGACTCAAAAACAACCTAACACACATTTAGAATTCAGACTCTGCATAAGAAGAATTGGTTGCTATCAACCTCTACTCCAATCCTACCACCTTGCCCTCAACACTTCTTGTCCTATGTGCTTTGCTATATGGCATTTCCTTGGGGAAAGTAATTGGAAGAGCTGGAGGCTACTGCAGGAGATGGGGTCCTGACTGGGTTTCAGAAGGAGGGGGCTTAGCCTGATTTTGGGGTGGTACATGGGCCATGGGCACGGAGAGAAATGGTTGGCTGCCCCTCTAAGCCGACACCTAAATTTGGGAGGGCAGTTCCAAGCCAGGTGGGGAAGGAATAAAACAATGGAGTAGTGAGGGTGGATATTGACTTTGAGAGCAGACAAAGATAAACTTGTTGATATGAAAGAAGGAAGAGAGTGAAACAAAACTAGAGCGTATGTCACAATTGAGGTCAAGAGTCAGCAAAGATGAAGGTGCAAGAGATGAGGAAGACATCCAAGGGGGCAAGGGTGGGGCAATGGAATCAAACACACAGGAAGAAGGCTTCAAATTTTATACCATCATGGTTTAGTCCTTTTTCTTAGGTTGTATTTATGGTGGATTGTGAACATGGCTTCTCTTTTCTAAGCTCCTTGAGGGTGTGATCTGAGTTTGTTTTGCCCTTGTTATGGAAAATGTGTGAGTTTCACACACTCCCAGCTGCCTGCTGGTTGTCATCTAGCATACATCCAGAAGGGCATTGAGTAGTTTTGAGTGGGAGGGGCAAGGAAGCCTGGATGTTGAGTCAGCAGAGGGTGAAATACTTAATCAGGTCTTGAAAAATTTGATGAAAAGTCTAACTCCAGTTTTTTTGGAAGTCTTGATGATATTGGTGTCATCCAATTGGTATAATACGAATCTAACAGGTCTTGCTGCTGCCTGCTTATTTAAGAAGAATGTATTTAAATATAATCAAGTGTGATAATCTTAACTATCACCTTCTTTATCTCTTATCCCCATGACTAAGGCTATGGTATATGGGCATAAGTCATATATCATAAATTAAATGAATAAAAAATAAACAATATAATAGGAAGCTGTGTTTACTGTGGAAAAATTAGCTAACACAGATGAGCAAAAAGGAAAGAAAATGTGAATCAACTATAACTCCTTTGAGACGTATTGATAGCTATAGCTATAGGTACGTATTTACACATTTTAGTACCATGTAGTTTTTGATAAATTGTTGTTTTATTTAATAACATAACACAAATATCTTTCCACATCATTAGATTTCAGTGAGATTCAACAAATGTGGTTTGAGAACAAGTTGTGTTGGAATAAATCCATACTATGAATCATTTATTCTGTAACTTTGAAATCAGATGTTTAAAACAAATGGTACAATTAGTCAGAAAAAGACCAAATTTTTCCTAGGAACTTGATTAATAATAAATTATAAAGCGCTTCACTGCAGAGCCCAGTACAGGAGAAGCCATTTGGAAGGCAGGACAAGGGTATGGCTTCTTTTAATAGCATTTTTTGGGCTATATTCCAAAGTGGAATTTAGTAATGATGAATTAATATTAGTAAAACAATAAAAACATTCAGTTTTAAAATTATATACTATATTATCCATAAGTATCAGTTTAGGGCATGATTTTGCCTTTTAATTTTTCAACAAAGAGGAAAAACCTTCTTCAGGATAGAAAAATATCTAATGTACTTTCTAGTTCTTAGTTTTGAACTCATATTCTACTGAAAATATAAGGTATTCTAGAAAATGATTTAAATGTCAGAATTACAATACCTGATTTATTATTCACAGAGTAATTTTTTATTAAATACACTTTCAATCCCATTATAATTTTTAAACGACTTAGCTCCAATCAAAATGAAAATGCCCATTTCTTCATCTTTATTCATGACTTTCACATTTCAGTGCCCTGGAAAGAGGCTTTCTCTTTTTTAAATGAATTCTGGGTTCCTCACTATGTCGAAAGGCAGAAGGCTGTAATGGAAATGAGTGATAGAACAGCCTTACGACAGTAACTCTTCGCTTCATTGTGGTTTGTTCCCCTGGAATAATATCTGCTACTTTTGTCTTCACCAAAATCATGTGGTTCCCTCACCAGTGTCATTTGCTCTCCCAAACTTTAGCTTGGTGGCGGAGGTGGATTAGTCCCCTGAGCCTTGAGAACATATGCTTTTTCCTTATGCATCATAATTAGGAAGTTTTTCTTCAAAAGTATCAGTAGGCTGAAAATGAAGTTCTTTAAAAGACTGTAGAAAGATAGTAAAAAAAAGTTTTCTTTTAATGGATGTCAATGGAAATGCAATGTATATAGTAGGTGCTGAGAAGACTTAACAGATATGTGACATGAAAATATGTTTCCTTCCAACTTCATGCTTGCCAGAAGTTTATTTTTAAATAACAGAAGTCTTGCAAGGAAATGTGAAAGGCTGGTACTGTTTAAAAGGTCAGGGTTATTAAAAAAAAAAAACAAAAAGAACAACAATAACAACAACTATATATATATATATATACACACATCTATATGTATATATGTATATATATACACACATCTATATGTATATATGTATATATACACACATCTATATGTATATATATACACACACATCTATATGTATATATATATACACACATCTATATGTATATATGTATATATATACATGTATATATGTATATGTATATATATACATGTATATGTGTGTGTGTGTGTATATATATGCATTCTTACATGAGACATATACCTTAAAGAAGGACTGCCTTCTAACACAGATTTTATTTTTGTGTTTCTACTTGACATAACATAGAAGTCAACACCCTATCCTATAGATGCCATCCATTTTTGGTTGACCTTAATTTTCTGCTTTTCTTCAAATATTTTAAGATATGACTAAATTTCATTTAGTAAGAAACATTTAGGTTAGTTTGTAAACAAGAAATCAGACATTCTGAATCCAAACATGGAATTACATTTCAATAATGCTTAATTTATTTCATATTTTAGCAAACTGATTTGTAATTGTATTAATGCTCCCAGGATAAACTCCATGGTTAATATGGCTCTTTAAAGGTCAACAGCATGTAAGGCTATGTTTATTTTAATTCTACTTTATTCTGATATTTCATAAAACAATGTTGTCTTAGTCTGTTCTCATGCTGCTGATAAAGACATATCTAAGACTGAGTATTTAGAAAGGAAAGAGATTAATTGATTCATAGTTTCACATGGCTGGGGAGGCCTCACAATCATGGAGGAAGGCGAATGAAGAGCAAAGTGACATCTTACATGTAGGCAGGCAAGAGAGCACATGTGTCAGGAAACTCCCCTTTATAAAGCCATCAGATCTTGTGAGACTTACTTACTGTTATGAGAACAGCACTGGAAAGACCTACCCCCCTGGTTCAGTTACCTGCCACCAGGTACCTCCCATGACATGTGGGAATTATGGGAGATACAATTCAAGATTTGGGTAGAGACACAGCCAAATCTTATCAAATGGCATGGGATTTATTATAAAGGTAAGTTCTCATTAATAATGAAAAACTGGTTACACATTTAAAAAATATAACTTAAAAAAACAGAATTTATGGTAGATTTACATTTCAACTGATAAAGTTTACTTCATTTGTGACAAAATTAGTATATCCCAAATTGGTCTGATTATAAACAATACTGGAATACAATACTTGTTAAAAATATGGACTCTCCGCTTGAACCTGGGAGGCAGAGGTTGTAGTGAGCTGAGGTCGCACCATTGCATTCCAGCCTGGGCAACAAGAGCAAAACTCAGTCTCAAATGTGTGTGTGTGTGTATATATATATATATATTTGATATATATAGTGGGTCTGGAGCTCAGGTTTAATAATATCTTCACATGATTCTTAGGACTTAGCAGGGATAGGAAACAGTAGACCAGAGCTGGCTATCAACTTCTGGGATACATTTAATTAGTTATCTGGGTAAGTTTTCAAATAATGTCAATGCCCAGTCCTCCTCAAAGACCAATTAACAAAGGCTCTCTGGGTCCTGGGCATTGAAATATTAAAGTACAAATTCCAGGCAGGCACAGTGGCTCAGGCCTGCAGTCTTAGCACTTTGGGAGGCTGAGGCAGGAGGATCACTTGAAGTCAAGAGTTCAAGACCAGCCTGGCGAACATGGTGAAACCCCGTCTCTACTAAAATTTCAGAAATTAGCTGGGTGTGGTGGCATGTGCCTGTCATCCCAGCTATTCAGGAGGCTGAGACAGGAGAATTGCTTGAACCCGGGAGGTGGAGATTGCAGTGAGCTGAGACCGTGCCGCTGTACTCCAGCCTGGACAACAAAGAGTGAAACTCCATCTCAGAAAAGAAAGAAAAAAGAAAAAAAATTCCACCTCTGCAGACTATGTTATTTCACATTACACACTGATGAGAAATAGATTAAATTATTATGTGAAAGATTCTGTGAATGATAGTTGGAATGCCAGCTAAAATGATAGCTAAAATGCCAGCTCCATGAGGGCCAGAAACATCTGTGTCTGGTCAACTCTGTTCCCTTAGCCCTGGGCACAGTGCCTTCCACACGTATTACGGATGCACAGTTACTATTTATTGAGAAACTAGTTTCTGTTGGCTAGAATTTTAATTGGCTTCAAATGTCGAGCTCTTGCACACATGAACTTTAACAACTGTACATGAAATACAGTCTAACAATGGTTAAAATTAATACATATGTGATGGTAGAGATGAGTGATAGCTGGTGAAGCCAGGGGGGCAAGCCAGAGAGGACTTTCCTCAAGAAGCCCAGAATAAATGTCCATCTGAGCAACCATTACTGAATACCTTTGATCAACAGCACATGTAGTAATCACCTTGATGAGCGACCATCTCCACTCCCGCGGGATTGTGCAGGATTGCAGCCAGGCTTTGAGGAACAGGACAGCAGAATCCTCTACCTCTACCTCCCACCCATCCATTCTGCACCTGGTCCTTGTCACAGCTCACACTTATTTGAGTTAATTTTGGCTCAACTTCTCCTGCCCACATGTACCTCCTCTCCTGTTTGTCAGCCACAGCCAGTATGAGTTTGGCATTCTGAAACTGTCCTTTTATTGTGTGACCACAGTAGCACCTAATATGGTGCCAACCACACAGTCGTGGCCAACTAGTACTTGGCAATGATGAATATAATAGACAAAGAAGATGACCGGGAAAATATCATCCTTTGATAAATAGCAAAGGAAAAGGTAGTGATAGAGGACAAAGAAATGGCAGAAACTTTTTATGTAGTTTTCATTTCTGTCTTTTATAGAAATGGTCAGATGTGAACACTTGGCTAGAACAAACCTCAGCTGTGAGAGGAGATAGGCAGGCCAACTAGGACAGGCAAAGAGGTAATTAAAGAGTACCTGGAATGTCTGTGTAGAGTGGAACTAGCAGAGCCAGATGACTAGCAGTGTAATGAGTGGAAAGAGAATTGGATGAATCTTCAGAACACTCGGGCTCCATCTCAACTCACCTTAGTTACTAATCGAGTGACCTTTGGAAAGGAAGGCCTCTGAAACTTGCCCTCTGTCCATGCAGAACAGGAATAATATTACCTTCTTTATGGGACTGTTCTACAGAGAAAATGAAATAAATCATGAAGTACTATTTGGACCCAGGGAATATTTAACAGTTGCAGATGTCACTGTACAGCTGCCAGTCTTTGGTTTTGAGAAATCATGAAGGACAATTCTCTGCAAGATAGCAAGCAGAGTATCAGCTTACACTGACACCTGGGAAGCTAGCGGAAAAAAATCATTAAGCAACGAATTAAAAGAACCAAGAAGTTGGAAAGCAACCCATATGGCTTTAAGATCAAATGGTACCTTTCCAATTTTATTGCTCTCCTAACTGAGAAACAGCCCAAAAGATAAGGAAATCATGCAGGTGGAATCCTGCATGATTGTCAAACTATCAGTGCAAGCTAAGTTGTTCAAAACTCTAAGTATCATCTATTTATTTTTGGCACGATAGATGTGATTATATTCATTAACAGGTAATATGCCGTCTTGTGTGCCGTGTATTAGAGAATGGCCATGGGGTCAGCAATCAGTTCATGGATTTTATGAAAGGTTGATCAGTTCACCAGGATTTCAAAAGAATTGACTCTTGTAGTTGACTACACCACAGACTCTGAAATGGTGTTCTTCAATAACATTATCAAAAGCAAAAGAAATCAAGCCATTCGTAATTAGTTTTCCATGACAGAGTTGGAATGGCTGTGTCATTGTTTTACAAAATGTCAAAGTGCAGCAGAAGGAGAAGAAATCTTTCGTGTCTGGTGATTATTCATAGATCTGAGTGCCCTGAGAGCAGTATTTCTCCAAAAGGTTGCCTGCTAATCACCAATAGCTGACTCATCCGTAGAGCTTGTTCAAAATGCAAGCCCCTAAGCCCCTTGGCAGGCTTATTGAATGAAAGCTCTGGGGTGAAGCTCAGAATGTGAATTTTATCAAACACTGTGGAATATTCTAATGCTCACAGAAATTTGAGATCTGCAGAGAAAAATGATATTATTCAATTATTCTTAATATGAGTATGGCACAAAGAATTGAGAATATCAATACTCAGATGAATCTAAATGTGAGTGGATTATGGAGAACTTTAGAAAATGGAAATACGTATCAGTGATTTTGAAACATTTGGAAATAAATTTCAGTGGTGAGAGCAAGAGATATACACTCTGTGTGTCATAATTAGCCATTTCCTTGGATGGGGACTTTCCAGGTTACCTCCTCAGAGGATCTTCATTCCTTCTAGTTTTTTGTTTTGTTTTGTTTTGTTTAATTTTGTTTGCTCCAGGTAGAGAATACCATTTTAAAAATACCGATTCCCAGGCCCATACCAGAGTAGTTTAATCAGAATTTCTGCAGGTAAGGTTTAAGCACTGGGATTTTTTAGGGATTGAGAACCACCATGCAGTAAGTGGAGGTCAGGTATGGGATATGGCAAGGAGAGAAAGATTAACATGCTTTCTTACAAGAATGGAACTTGAAAATAAGTTCAAACAAGCAAACCAGTGTTAGCAACGTTACTAACCACATTCCGGGAGCCATATTGATTTTCTATTTGCAACATGCTTGCGTACAACTGAACCCTTCCTATTCAGCTTAATTGACCTTGCCAAGTTTAAGGTTTTCATTTGAATGGTTACAATTTGAGAAGTCCTGATGCTGGCATCTGAATTTTTGTATTGATTATTTGATTTGCCTAGAGCGTAAGATATGAGGATGCTTCCTGAGTATCACCTTGTTCTCTGTCAACCTGTCAGGAGGGTTCTAGGCATAGGTGGAATGCATGAGTCACTAAAGTCATCATCTTTTTTATGATTAAGGTTGGGACCAGGTACCTGAAGGAGTTGGCAGGTCATATTGCAAAGTTTTGTGATCCCCAGTTTGGCCATAACTGTGTCTGCAGTAAAGTTGCTTTGTTTTCTTATTATCAGTTGATTGACTGATTATGTGGTCATTCAACAAATTTACTCTAACGCCTGAAATATTCCAGTCATTTTACTTCATACTGAGTACAGTATAGCAAGATATCCTATCTAGCCCTTTGTTACTTCTTCTTTTTTCCTCCCTCATTCTTCTTTCTGCCTCTTTTTTCCCTTTTACATAAACCTACTTCCAACATTTGTGAGGTCTCAGGCAAGAATACAATGGAGTCCTCTCTAGTATACATCTAAATATTTATAAGTCATAAGACAAGCTTGCAAACTGTTAAATGAAATATGTTCTATTCTTCTACATTGACAAATATACCCTTATAAGAGCCAGAGCTAGGTTCAAATTTAGCAGTCTCAGATTCCTCAGAATAGAATATGGTGGTTCTGAGAGAGTCCACATCTGGTACCCCAGACTCAGCTTCTTCCTTTTTCTTTCCTTTTTTCCTGGCTCCTCCAGCTCTTTGTGGGGCCTCACATGCACTCAGGGGAGTTTCCAGGCCCAGGATCTTTGTCCATGGCCATTCCCTGGCGCCCACCAAACAGCTGCTCCCTGGCAACCCCTGGAAGAGTGTGCAACAGCTTGGCTAGCCCTTGGGAAAGGAATCCCTGAGAGAAGGACTACATGGACTACATAGGGCCTGGAAGTGACTTGGGTCATTCAAGCAGGGAATTTTTTTTTTTTTTAATTATTATAGAGTGAGTCTTGCTCTGTCCTCCAGGCTGGAGACTGCAGTGGCAGGATCTCGGCTCACTGTAACCTCTACCTCCAGAGTTCAAGCGATTCTCCTGCCTCAGCCTCCCAAGTAGCTGGGATTACAGGTGCCTGCCACCACGTTCAGCTAATTTTTTACATTTTTAGTACAGACTGGGTTTCACCATGTTGGTCTCGAACTCCTGACCTTAAGTAATCTGTCTGCCTCGGCCTCCCGAAGTGCTGGGGTTATAGGCATAAGCTACCACATCTGGCCTGGGCAGAGAATTCTAAGGTCCTCTACTCCCAGAGCATGAATAGAGTGGGGGTTGGATGCAGGTTCCTGGTAGACATGTCCCCTTAGCTCCAAGGGAAGAGGTGCAGCTATGGGAGGAGCAGCCATCTTAAACATGGCATCCTATAAAGCTGGGGTTCCACTTACCTATGCCTAGGGGTGGTTCTGCTTTTATTTCCTAATTTTACTAATTCAACATTTATTAAATGTCTATTAAGTACAAGGCATAGTGGATACTACGTGAGTTTGTGTAGGAAAAGGAAGAAGGAGGGGAAGATGAGGAAGATTCTTCTCTCCTTCTTCTAGTCTCATTTGGTTTCTCCATTGGTATCCTCGGAGACTCTGCACATCTCTTGGGCCATGCCCCTTTGAAGGTGTGTATCCATGTCCAATCTCTGTCATAAAGATGACAGAGGAAAGTGGGGATAACTGCATTTCCTGTCTAGGACTTTTGTGGTGCTTGAGGACATTATTGGCCAGAGCCTGTCGGTGTCAGGGTGAGGACAGAACAGGCTGAGTGAGATTTAAGCTGTGGCACATTGCATATATTACCTGTAAATCGGAGTTAGGCTTTATACTTGAGATATAATTCCTAATTTGGGGATTCTTTTGCATCCATTTCTGATTATGCTGTAATAAATATGAATAAATTAATCTGTGTCAAAATCCAATTTTATTTCAACTTTTCCTTGATGGTGAGTGAATGGGGTTCAGAGGCAGTTAAAACTATTGACTTCTAGGCCTCATAATAAATATGTAAATTTATGCTAAAATGAAATCTAATTTAAAATAATTCCAGTGAAATTACATAGAGAAGGTTAGCTTAAATGGGCATACTTTCTACCTGTCTCTTTGTATTTGGTACTGTGTGGAAAGTGGAGCAACAAAGCCAAGGATTGTAACTCAAATTACACTGAACACACACAGGCACCTTCCAAACAACTTGGGCTTTTGCTAGACTCTTAGGGGACCTGTTAAGATTATGTTGTGCTTGTCGAAGAAGAAGGATACCTGGTAGTAAACCCCTCTAGGTCAACCTGAAATAGAGAAAGTTAACTGAGGAAAAATACTGGTAAGTACCCCATGAAGAAGTATACTTTAAGAATCAGGCAAGGCAGTTGGCAGGGAAAATCCTTGAAAAATTTGCTATGGGCTTTTGAGAGGGAAAAAGCATGAAGGAAGTGGCCTTTCAGAGAGCAAAGCTTGGCGTCAATTGGATAGGCAATCTCTGGGACTCTGTGCCTTGAATGCTTAATGGGATAATTGTACAGAGGGAAAACTTTCTGGGTATTTGTTGTTGAATAATGTAGCTTATCCTGCTGATTGAAAAATACCTAAACCAACACAAAATTGACTTTAAGTTGTTTCCATATTAAGATCAATGAGACCATTTTTTAAGTTTACTGTGGTTTCCTTTAAATACATTTAGGCTCTTTCTATAAAAATGGCTCATTTGGCAATTGAAGAAAGGTAATTTGATTAAAATGACTAACATTCAAATAATCAAGATAGTAAAAAAAAAATTCATGTGATTCATAAAAAGCCTACTGCTACAGTCCAATTCTTGGAAATCATTAGCTAATGTTCTGGTGATAAAATAATAAATACGCAAGTGGATTAAAGAAACATAAATGCAAACTCATCTAAATTTAATTTAGCTAAAATCTACATACATGTTTGAATATTGAATTTTAATGATGTAAATATTTTAGGGAGAAAGCAAGAGTTTGAGAATAAACATAATAAATTAATTATAAGTTTCTATAGCTGTCCCCAGGTATCTTTTATTCTTTACTCTTGGCTTTTAGTGGTGCATTGCATAAAAAATAACACTGTAAAACTTTCTCACTTTGTTTCCCTTAAACATTTTTTTCCTCTGAGCAGATAAAATCACTTTAGAATGTGTACTCATATTTGGTGAATCCTCTTCTCCTGTGTCTTGGGGAGAGAGTGTTTTGAAGGGTAGCCATGATGGTTCTAGAAGCACAAATTATGAAGGAGAAAGAGAACTTTCCATGTTCCCTTTTATTCTCCACCTAGAAGACTCAACCTTTCTAATTATATTTCAATTTATAATTTATACCATACCTACTCTAAAGTATAATTTAAACTTACAGTAGAGGACATATATACCCTAAGACCATAAACATAGAACTAGAAAATCAATTTGTGAAGGAGAGAAAAAGCCTACTAATACCTTGGGTTAATACCATTGCAGTGCTAATGCTGAAGGATGAAATCTAGGTATTGTTTTCCAGTTAGGTGAACTAGATTATGTCAACAAAATGAACATTTCATTAAAGCTTTTTGGGGGATACAAGTAAATGAAAGTAACATTTAAGGGCAAATGAATTGTTTTGTGTTTTATTTTTATTGCCTGTATTCACATAAAATTATATTGTACCCAGAAGAAAATTTATGTCTTTAATGAAAGGGATACACTTGGCTTGGAAGTGAGAATAGTTATCTTCACAGGGTACTTTCTGTCTGGTGGTAAGATTCACTTAAAAATCCAATTGACTTGAGAAGTTGCTTGATATTTAATTAGATCAGCAAGGAGTTCACAGCTATAGTGCAATCCTTCTCAAATTCACCTATCAAAGTGCTAGAATAGCTAATGAAAGTGAATACTCATCTCCTACCCTCCCCACCTCTGATCTCTACATCTTGTACCAGGTGTAGGGGCAGAGATCAAATTGGCTTACTTTGTGTACAGTTAAGTTTTTATCATTAACATTCACTCAAAACTTACATTCTGTCTCGTAAGATATCTGCCATTTTGATGTTAATACATACTTTAATTTGACATCTAGTAATATTTTAACAGTGTACCATGTTTACTCTGGTGATTTTCGTATCTTCAGAATCACTTTCAATTCCCCCGAGGATACTCATACCACAACTGGTGAATCATTGTCTTGAAGGATAGTTCCATCAAACTGTGATGATTTTGTAAAATGCTCTTTTTAACCCCAGGGATGGTGCTATCCTGGGAAATAATTTTCTGGAAGTACTTGGCTATGTTGGAGACACGAGGAGCCATTTATCTCCGGAATCATCCTTTTCAACACTTGTCACTGCAGTTCTTCTGATTACATCATTTTTTTCTGTTCTAGTCTCAAAACTTTACAATTACTCTATTCCAGGTTTATGATTGCTTCAGGGAGACAGGACTCTAGAAATTGACCTTGCTTTACTGTCTTAATCATTTTTTCCCTTCAACAACAATAACAAAAAATTATTGAATCTCTTCTATTTCTAGGGCACACTCCTAGGGAAACAAAGAAGTACAAGGCATTATTCCTGCTCTTACCCTACCTGCTATAGTAGAGACAATAGATCATATGCCTGGAAAAATAAATAATTATATGGGGTAGCAAAGGATAAATGTTATATTGTTTAATTTATTGTTTAATTCAACAAATTCAATCCTATTTAAAATCCCATTCCACTCTCTCCACACACACAGTCTAGCCCCCTATCCTGTGGCAAATACCACTTTTGAATGTACTCTATGATTTGCTTATATCCTAGTCTGTTCTTTTCTGGAATATAAATGTCACTGGGGTGGAGAACTTTGCTTCATTTACCATTGCAACCTAAGAACATAGATAAATATCAGGCTTATTGTATATGTTCGATAAATATTTGTTGAATGAAAGTTGCATTTCTACACATTTTAACATCCTTTTCTCCTATCTAATACAAGAGAGATTCCCTTTTCTGTTAAGAATAATTCTTCTTACCTCTTTTCCACTTCCTATTCTTTCTAGATTTTTTGGGATGTAGACCCACCAATTACCCGACCTCTTCACCTTTCTTGCTCTTCTCCATCAATACATACATATTTTTTCAGTCTCTCATTAAAATAATCATCCTCTCCACTCTAGATCTTTTCTCTAGACACCCTACAATTAAACCTCTTGAAAGGAGAGTCCTCACTTATTGTGGTCATAGCTTCACTTCCTGTTCACCCTTTGACCAGTTTCAATCTGACATTACTGTCTAATGGTCAGAAAAATTGTTTCCATGAAAGTTATCAGTGGCCTTCTGTTAAATCATGTCCTTTCGTGGGGTCCTACATCACACACAGCTTCCTCCATGGTGCATTCTATTGGAATCAAGGGCTTTGTTATTGTCTTACCAACTGGGCTTTTATTATTTTTCACACATTCACATTTTTAATTTATTCAATAAATAACTCTTGAGTATTGACATGTGCAGACATGATAAGAGATCCTGAGGACTTAGTGGTAAACTCACACAAAGGTGATGCTGCATGTAGTTTATAGTCTTATGGAAGAAACAGACATAAAACAAATAAACAAATAAACAAACAATAAACCCTTGGACCATCAGAACTTTCATCACTGTTTTGAAGAAAACTTACATGGGTGCTCTAAGAGTGCTTAGTCAGAAAATTGAACTTTGACAAAAGACTTGAAAGAGATTTCCCTGGGAATGGAGTGTGAGGGCTGAGGGCTGAGAAGTAATGCAGATCAGGATTCAGTAATTCAAAAGTGTGTGCATGATAGAGGAAAGCACAGTGGAGAAGTCCTGAGGTTGGAGGGAGCGTGAGAGGCTTGAGAACAAGAGAAAGCTAGTGTGGCTGCTGCCCAGAGGAGTAGGGGAGGAGTGGCACAGGTGAGGCTAGTGACGTAGCTGGGGCTGAGGGGGCACACCACACCGTGATTTTTAGAACAGGTTAAGTGTTTAACACTAAGAATATATGGATGTCTTTATGATGGAGGCTGTGTCTTTTCCATATCTTCATCCTTTGCCACTAGTTCAGGGAAAGAATCAGCATAGAAGCTCAATATATGTTTATCAAATGAAGGACATTTGAACTTAACTTTTCTCTTCTTTTCCTTCCTTTCCTTTTCTTTTCTTCTCTCTTTCTTTCTCTCTCTCTTTCTTTCTCTTTCTTTCTTTCTTTCTTTCTTTCTTTCTTTCTTTCTTTCTTTCTTTCT
>NW_022436968.1:3628209-3722891 GCF_009761245.1 Sapajus apella | reverse complement strand
TCCTTCCTTCCTTCCTTCCTTCCTTCCTTCCTTCCTTCCTTCCTTCCTTCCTTCCTTTCTTCTTTCTCTTTTTTTCTTCTGGAGACAAGGTCTCACTCTGTCACCCAAGCTGGAGTGCAGTGGCACGATCATAGCTCACTGTAGTTAACTCCCGGCCTCAGAGGATTCTCCTGCGTCAGCCTGCGGAGTAGCTGGGACTACAGGCTCATGATATCAAACTCTGCTATAATATTAATATAGACACCACACACACACACACACACACACAGAATGAGAGAGAGAGAGAGAGAGAGAGAGAGAGAGAGAGAGAGAGAGAGAGACTGGGATCTTGTTATGTTGCCCACGGGTGGTCTAGAACTCCTGGCTTCAAGTTATCCTTCTGCCTTGGCCTCTTAAAGCTTTGAGATTACAGGTGTTAGCCACTGAGCCCCAGCCCTGAAGTAAGTCTTAAATTGTGAATATGGTTGGCCAGGAAGAAGGGGTGAAGGAGATTTCTTTGCTAAGGAATCAGCGGTTAAAGAAACACGGAAGTATGAATAAAATATATTTTGTTTTGGATATAGGGCAAAGTGTTCAATGTGATTAAATTGATGGTGGGGGCATGCAGAAAGAGGTTAGACATGAGGGGACACAAGGGGAAAGAGAGCAGGGGTACTGAAAGAAACATTACAGAATTTGAGGGAGGCTGAGATCGTTGGGGGCCAGAGCAGTCAGGAGAATCATTTCAGAACTGTAGCATTTTCGAGGTTAGATGACGATCTAAATTTGTTTGAAAGGACTGCTAGACTGTAGATAGGCAGAGAGATATGGGAAAGCCTTCTCAACACGGGAAATGAAATGATTATGGCTCGGAGGCCAGAATATACTGGAATTCTTCCTTTTCTAGTAAAAGCTGTGTCCCTCTTTAACCTTTATGCATGTTTCATCATTTTTTCCTCCCTCTGGGCCATTTCCCATAATGAATTGTGTGGGAAAGAAAGTCTTTACCAAAAATTTGCCTAAATCTTAAAAAAGAAAAAACAAACCTAAAGAGAGAGCATTTTACTTCTGCTAGGTATTTGGTTTGACTGAAAGTAACTTAAGAAAAAAATGGGAGAAGTGACAATTTTTGTTCATAAATGTAGACTAGCTAATACATTTAGAGCTGCGTGGTATTTTGTTTATTAAGCTCACTTTCAGCCTCTTTTGTTGCCAGCTGAAGTACAGTAATATGATTTTGTTCCAAATTTTACACTTTGCCAAAGGTCTGTTTCTCAGCTGCATTTTGGGAACAGCTGTCAGCCCCGAGCAATCTGATTGCTTTTCATGAATGATAAATCACTTCCCTGTACACTGATTTGTTTAGGTACAATAGGAGGAGACATCTTTCTGCCTAGTTTGTTAACAGAGGAAATGGTAGGATGAGAATGGTGGGGGAGAAGTGAGAAAGATCTGGTGGGCATTTCCTTAGTACTTAATGTCCAATTAATGTTAATTTCATTTTGAGTGAACACTGGGAAGAAATAGTCTTTATTAGTTGTTCTGAAGGCAGCAGGAAAAATCAATGATCCTTTCTTTCTTAGGAGCTGTTATTAATTTACCACTGGACCTTCTGTTTGAAAATATTAAAAAAAAAAGATTTTCTTGGATCACACATTCTTCTGCTTAAAAAATTGTCCATACAAGCTGCAAGGGTTAAACAAGTGTTAGGAGTTAGAAAGAGAAACCTCAAGTTTCATTAAAGCATCCAATTAGTGAGACTCAGCAGTCCATGAAAATGTTTATCACATTCCCAGCTCAGCTAAGACCTTATCTGGTCCAATTTTCCTTGCACAGAAATCACAGAAATCTACATTTGCTGCATCACATTCCTGAGGAACAGGTGAAAAGGGAGGGGGAAGAAGCATCTCATGTTTCAAATGTTATGTCTGCTGTTTGAATTTTAGTTTTGGAAAAGAAGTTTGAGGTGAGAGGAAAGGGAATTCAAGTCTTTCCTTTGCCTTGAAGTTCATTAACGATGGTGCTGTCCCTGTTTCTGGTGGGCTACTGTCAACTTCTATCTGGGAGAGATCCTGCCAGTTCTTTTTCTTGAATGTAAAAAAAGGAAATTAGCAAGTTAAAGATTTTTGCTAAGAACAGAAAGTGGTCCACAATGGCATCATAGTATGTTTTTGGCCCTCAAATTGTAAAAGCGTCCCCCTTCACTGGAAGCAGGTCTTACTGGGTACCCTCTGCTCTCAATTTCTGTGTGTCTCTAGCCCCTGTAGGGCTGCCTGGGGGCTGACAGCCAAGCTGGTTCGATGCAATCAGATGACACTGAAAACCGATTGGAATCATTCCTCAGCTTGATGTCAGCAGGCCCTGCACTTAATGCAGGATGCTCTTTTATTTTAATAAGTAATTTATTTAATGAGCCGACAATGGCAAAATGTCAAATATAGAGACTTCAAAGATGAATAACACAATTACAAGAAGCAGGAAGTCTACTAGGCTTGCAATATTCAGTGTCTTCAGAAAGGACGTTCCTTGAGCTGGTTTCAAAATCAGTTGGCAACTGATCTGAAAAAGGACCTTGGCCATTAGTCTTGAGAAAAGTAATTCTGCCCACATCAAGTTTTAGAGTTAGCAATATGAGAATGGCAAGCGCCAGGTGTAGAGTATGGGGCAGCATGAGGAGTGGTCCTATTTGGTGAGGAGAGTGAGGCAGGAGCCATAGAGCTGGCCCCAGGGAACAGGCTTCCACCTGCCCATCCGGTGTGCAGGAAGGAGAGGAACAGAGCCCTCCATTAGGTGGCAGTGATGAGGTTCTGGTGACTCACTCTGGACTCAGGTATTGGTTTTCTCATGTTAAACAGACAGAACTGAATTGGAAGAGATTTACTCTCCTTTCCAGATACTGAGATAGGATTTTTCTTAACTTAATATCCTTTCCAGTGTACAAGTTGTGTTATTAATTCCTCACTTCTGGCTCTGATTGGTTATGAGTTCAAATCCTATGAAAGTGACGCCAGTTAACCTAAAGATAGACTATCAAAGTTTATAATAATTCTGTTGATCCAACCTCAATAATTATCTATTGAGTACTCACCGGGCACCAGGCACTGTTTAAGTCACCAGACATATAGCAATAACAAAATAGGGTTTTAAATAAAGTCCCTGTTATCATAAAGCTAACTTTCCATTAGCTTATTGAAAATGATATTTTTCAATGTGAAAGAGCTAACTCACATTTGGAATAGGTGTTCCTTCTAGGAGTCTGTGTCAAAATTGTCATTTGCTTTTTTGCCCAATGGAAAGTTGTATTGGGAACTGTGCTATGTCTGATGTGATTATCTGGTATATTCTTCAGCCATTTCAACTAGTTTCTTTGTATTATGTTCGAATTTAATTAAAACTCATATCGTTTTATTCTTCCCTTCTGACTCTGGAGGGCTCTGCAATATGCTTGTAATCCTTTCTAGGCCCACAGGAAAGGAGGAAACGTGTTTCTACTCAAAGGTGGAATTCTGTGCTGAACTTGTTCTGTGCTGTTTCTCTCCTGGCAACAGTACGTAACTATGAGATCCTGATTTGCACACAGTGCTGTCTGGCTTTGCTTCTAAAGGAAATAATGCATGTGGCTGGTCTCCGATTGATGTGTGGGAGCTGCCATTTGGGGGTATATAACACTTTATTTTCCATCCTGCTTAGAATTCTAAGGCTCAATAGCCAACATCTGTCATCCTTCACTTTGAAATTTTTAAATTACCTTCTAAAAATGATTATAACAGTAATATTACTTATTATTAAAAACTTAGCAAATATAAAAAGTATAATGAAGAAAATAAAAATAACTCATATACAGTGACTCTGAGTTAACCATCATTAGCTATCTATTTGCATATGTTTTATAATAAATGCAGTTTTAGATCTTGTTTATATTTTGTCCTAAACAGTCTATTGTGAGAATATTCCCAATATTATTAAAAATCTTTAAAGATCAAATTTTAATGGCTCCATAATATTCAATCATATAGTTTTATCACAGTTTATTTAGCCAATACCTTATTGTTGGATGTAATTTCTAATTTATTTCTTTTTAAAAATACTGCAGGTAATGGTCATATGATATATTTTGAATCTAAGTAATCCCTTAAGAAAAATTTCAAGGGATAAAATTATGGTATTAAATGACATGAACTTTCTAAGGCTTTTGACACATATCACCTAATGGTTTGGAAACTACTCTTGCATTCACATTTTAGAAAAATCTTTGTCAATTTGTCAGGTAAAAAAAGTATCTCGCTTTTGTTTTATTTTCTAGTTGTTAGAATTATAGTGCGCTTGAATATGTATTCCATAGGTTTATTGGGCATTTATTTGCTTTTTATTCTATATATTGTCTCTTCTTTAGTTTTCCATTGATGTGTGGCCGACAGAATATGGGCTCTCAAAGATGTCCATAATCTTGTCCCCAAACATGTGAATACGGTTGCTTACATGGCAAAAGGGAATTTGCAGATGTGATTAAATTAAGGACCTTGAGGTGAGGAGATTATTCTGAATTATTTAGGTGATGTTATTAATGGAGAGAGACAGAAAGTTGGAGTCAGAGTAGGAGAAGTGACAAAGGAAGCTGAAGTCACAGGAGGGAGATTTGAATGACCGCATTGCTGGCTTTGAAGATGGAAGAAGAGGCTGTAAGGCAAGAAAGGCAGGTGGCCCACAGAAACTAGGAAAGGGAGGGAAGGGATTTTCTCCTAGAGCATGGAACAGGCTAGTCCTGTTGAAATCTTGACTGGCTCAGTGAGAATGCTTTCAGACTTCTGACCGCCAGGAACGTAAAGGAGTACATTTATGTGGTGTAAGCCACTAAATTTGTGGCAATTTGTTACACCAGCAGTAGGAAAGGAAAACATAGAATGTTCTTATTTTTCTTATTGATATGTTAGTATTTTTATGTACAGTTAAGTCATTAACTTGTCATTTACATTGCAAATATATTTTTTCAAGGTTGCCATTTGCTTTCAAATAATGTTATGGTGTTTTCTGATACAGAAATTTGTTGTTAACTTTTAAAATATCATTGATGTTACATTAGATAAGCTTTCTTTCAGTGATTGCAAATTTTAAATATCATGCAGTTAAATCTATGTATCTTTTCCTTGGTGATATATTCTATTGCATTTAAATTAGTTTTATATTCACCAGTGTTACTTCCAACATTTTTATGGTATGTGATTTTTCATTTATCATTCTTCATTAAGTTTTTATATATTTTTAGTCCTATTTCAGGACGATCTAGTCTGTCCTATTAATCTGTCAAGGCCTGTGCTATTACCACATCATCTAAATTATTGTAGTTTCATAAAAGTTTTCATGTCTAGTAGGCTAAATCCACATTCCTCTTTTCTTTAATATTTTTAAAGCTGGTCTCAATAGTTTATTTTTCTAGGTGAACCTTAGAATCATTCAGACAATTCAAAAAATTTTATTGGTATTTGAATTTGAAATTTGCAATAAATCTATAAATTAATTTGGAAAGAATGCCATTTTTTAAATATCAGCTCTTACCAGGGAAGAATATGGTGTTTTTCCATTTATAAAAATTAAAAATATATATTTCTATAAACTTTGGTTATTTTATTGACATAATCTCAGATGTTATTTAATAAGATTAGTTTTAGGCGTTTTAGATGTTGTGTTGCTATTGGGATTAGAATGCTTTTTTCATAGTAAGTACTAACTAATTTTGGCTGATATATTGGAAAGCTTTCCATTTTTGTAGACATATCTTCTGCTTTACTGAACTTTGCAATTTATGTTTTCAGTATTTTTTGTGATATAATTATCACATGCAAATGGTGGTGGTTTTATTTTCTACATCCGAAAGTTTACCCTTTCTTTTGATTTCAAAATTTTAAAGTACTGACTAGACCTTCCAGAACCATGTTGAATGTTAACAGTAAAACAATGTGTCTTCATCTTAGCTATCAGTATAGTGCTGGTTATTATAGGATTGGCCATATTTTTCATTTTAAGGAGTTATTCTCTTCATAGTTTAAAGCATTGGTTGAAATTATTTGAGTTTTAATTTTTTTCCAATTGGTTCTGTGGAACTAATATATGAATTACTTTCTGAATGATAAACCCCATTTATATTTCTATGATAAACTCTACTTTGATTATTAGAAATTCTTTGCAATACACTATAGAATCTAGTTGGTTAGTTTTTTTTTTTAATTAGGATTATTAAATCTGTATTTACAAATGAAGCAAGGCTATAGTTTTAATATTTTTTTCTTCCATCAGATTTTATTATGGGGCAGTGTGTAGCTACATAAAATATATTGGGTGCTTTACAGTTTTTTTTCTGTTTCCTGGAGCTTACGTTGCATGAGGATTTGAAAGAACTCACCCATAAAACTAGCTGCTTTGGATAATTTTCAGAAGTTACTTTTTTTGAAGTTATTCAATTGTTTTATGATTTGTTCTAAACAGATTTCCTTTAAGCCATTTATTTATTTATTTATTTTACAATATTGTAATTTCGCTGAGATCTAGATAAACGAAGCTTCCAAAGAAAGATGATAGGGGCTATGTTTTCAGCTCTGCTAAGATGGAAGATAGCTGCTACCATTGTAAGGCACAGAGAGAAGTTGAACGGGTTGAAAAGGGCTGGTATTGAGGTAAACACAACACTTTCTTTTCTTTTTTTTTTAACTTTTAAGTTCAGGGGTATATACGCAGAATATGGAGATTTGCTACATAGGTAAACGTGTGTCATGAGGGTTTGTTGTACAGATTTTTCCTCACCCAGGTGTTAAGCTTAGTATCCATTAATCGCTTTTCCTAATCCTCTGCATCCTCCCACCCTCCCCCCTCTGGCAGGCCCCAGTGCGTGTTGTTCCCCTCTATGTGTCCCTGTGTTCTTGTTATTTAGCTTCCACTTACAAGTGAGAACATGTGCTATTTGCGTTTCTGTTTACATATTAGTTTGCTGAGAATAATGGCCTCTAGCTCCATTCTTGCAAAGAACATGAGCTTATTCTTTTTTATGGCTGCGTAGTATTTCACGGTGTATATGTACCACACTTTCTTTATCAAGTCTACCATTAATAGGCATTTCAGTTGATTCCATGCTTTTCCTATTGTGAATAGTGCTGCAATGAACATGTACATGCATATGTCTTTATGATAGAATGATGTATATTCCTTTAGGTATTTACCCAGTAATGGGACTGCTGGGTCAAATGGTAATTCTGTCTTTAGGATTTTGAGGAATTGTCACAGTAATTTCCACTTTCACCAACAGTGTATAAGTATTCCTTTTTCTCTGCAACCTCGCCAGCCTCTGTTATTTTTTCACTTTTTAATACCTATTCTGACTGGTATGAGATGGTATCTCATTGTGGTTTTGATTTTCATTTCTCTAATTATCAGTGATATTGAACTTTGTTTTCATATGATTTTTGGCCACATAAATGTAATACTTTCAAGTAATTGTAAAACTCACCTTATCAATTTTTATATTCTCTATGCTTTGACAGTTACTTATATTCAGTCTAAATTTCTAAAATTATATTTGTTATATTTTTCCCAAAGAAATAGCTCTTGGATTTAATTTATAATTTTAATATGATTCTGTTTACTAATTTGGTTATATTTGCTTTTATTATTTCCTTCTTACTAGATTAGATTTTTCGTTGCATCTTTCTAATGGTTTGATATCAGTATTTAACTCATTTCAAACAATACTAGAAACACTCTGAGTTGAGTTGAAGGGTTAAAGTAAAGGATGGGGGTAGAGGTGGATGATGATATCAACTTGGAAGGTTGGTATATATAGGATCAAGGAGGGCCATGCATGCAAAAGCAGAGGCTTTACTTTGAATAGAAATTGCTGGATGTTACTAGTTATACAGCTAGAATAAGTTATATACTGCATGAACAATTTTATCCTAGAGAGTGCCCAGAGTCCCCTTGCTTGTAAAGACAATCTGTGCTGATTAATCCAGTCTTTGATTATAAAGTACTTTTGGAAGAGTGGCTTCAAGTGTGATAAATGGGGCATCATCCTAGAGGTAACCCAAAACATGTAAGAGGAGCTAAGAAACTTTGAGCATTTGGTGGCAAAGGGCAAGTAAGTATGTAGTAGCCATTCAAAGAATAAATGCAGTAGAATTTGGGATAAACAGAAAAAGCTTTTTGAAGGCAGAATTTGAGATAAGTCTGAAAGGATATACAAGTTAAGAGCTCAGTAATAAACGCAAAAGATTTGGAGGGCAGTGTGGAGACAGCCTAAGGGATGAAAGTGTACCTTGTGGATGATTAGAGAATGAGTTGAGCATAGCCAGAGCATATTACATTTGTGGAGAATGTAAAAGTCAGTAGAGTTGGCACTGTAGTGGTAGTGCAGTCAATGGTAGGGAACCATTGAAGGCTCTTGACTGGGGGGTGGCCCAGTGAAAGTGTTATTTTCACATGCTTTGTATTTAGGTTGGATTAGAGAGGGGAGACCTGACCTTGAAAATCAGTTCATGTTTTTATTTAGTGGTAGGGGTATGACCTTAGTGACCATTGAAATACAAATGAAAGAGTGATTCTGAGAGGTGGTAGATGGAAAATCAGAGAACAACAGGGAAAGATTAGAAACATCTCTCAATTTTGATTTTTAAATACTTAAAATCAGATGGTTGTAAAAGGATTCTACTTAAGATGAAATACAGTGCATTGAATTTTGGGCTTCTTGAGTTTGATATTGTGGCTGGACATCCACTTGGGATGCCTTGAAATGTGAAACTAATGTGCAGAGAACAGGGGTGAAAGAGGCAGGTTTGACCAGAACCTAGACTTGGATGAGTCCATCAAAAGGATAAATGCGAATGAAGATCAGAGGACACAGTATAATGAAGATAAAATACACTTTTGGAGATTGTTGGAGATTAAATTTAATATGTGTAAGGTACAATGAGGGTGGGAGACACTACATGGAAATTGAAGCCAATAGATATAAAATAACATGTTGGGTTAGTTGTGTAGCAAAAAGAGAGACGTGTGCTGCTTGAAATAAAGTAAAAAGGGTTAAGTGAACAATAAAAACATTAATGATAACAATAATAATGATAGAAACATTTTTATTTTGTATAAACATCAGGTTTTATTTGAAGATATGCAAGGAAAGGTGGAAATAAGTTATATAGAGAAAGAGATTTAAGCACAGGAGTAAATTTTAGTCTTTCTCTGAAATATATTATTTATATTGAACTGAACACATTAATCAAATTGAACAAACTGAACTTGGTAGAAGTTAGAATAAAAAAACTGGAGTTAGCCTCATTTCAGAATACTATGTTCGAGGTGGTGACAAAGGCCTATTCAATCCTAGTTAGAATGTAATATCCAAGAGCAAAGGAGTTGACTACTGATGTCAAATATGAACCAAGATCACGTTAAGAAGTTGTAGGATCACGTTAATCTAGGGTTAATCTCTTCTAAAAAAATAAGGATAGTTTTATCAATATTACTGACTGGCCCTTCAATAAATGAAATCTGTGTTTCTTTGAAGTTTTTAAATCAAAGTGACTTTGATATAAGGTTCTTTGGAATAATTGAAAAAATAATGGCTTTTTACATTTTTTTCTCTTGAGTTGTTACTTGGAATTTGCATACTTCTTTCAGAGTAATAAAATTTAATCTAAAGTTCAAGGTAGGTATTTATATTTTATTAAACCCTTAAGTTTAAGATAATATTTCCTGGAGTGGTGATTTATACATGGCTGAAAACTTTATAGGGGAAGAATCAGTTACACCGGCGTTTTTTCTTTTTTAACGTGGTGGTGGGAGTGGGAGGTTAGAAAGCCCTGGGAGAAACAAAGTAGAAAGCCATTTTTGCTTCTAATCAGAGAAAAGAAGGATAACAATGTAAATGTCAAGGTGTGAGTTCAAAAAACCTTGCCTTGCTTATGCTAAGGAGGGCGAGGAGCTGGAGGACGGAAGTTAGAAATAAAGGAAGGATGCTTGGAAATCAGGTTACCTAGGAGACCAGGGTGAAGATCAGTGTGTGGAGATGCCTACATGAGAACAAAGAGGGATTGACAAGGAAGAAAGAGAAGGACCCAGGAAAAGCCTGTGGGAGTCCCCTGAACTGGCCTGACAGTGTTCTTTCGTGCAGAGCCATCTCTGAAGGTCCAAAGCTTTCACAGTTACTCTCTGCAGCAGGGGTACCCAACTCCCAGGGCATACCAGTCTGTGGCTTGTTAGGAAGCAGGTCACACGGTAGGAGGTGAGCAACCTGCAAGCAAGAGCATTACCACCTGACCTGTGTCCCCTGTCAGATCAGTAGCTGCATGGGAGTGCAAACCCTATTGTGAATAGTACATGCAAGGGATCCACATTGCCCCCTTTTTATGAGAATCTAATGCTTGATGATCTGAAGTGAGCAGTTTCATCTGGAAACCATCCTCTCAAGTACTCACTTCCTCCATGTCCCCCACTCCTCTGTGGAAAAATTGTCTTCCTCAAAACTGGTCCCTGGTGCCAAAAAGTTTGGGGACCATTGCTCTACAGTGTTAAAGACCTACCATACTGAAGCCATCATCTGAGTAGCATAATATAGTCTCTATAGTTGCCAAAGAAACAGTCTTTCTTCAAGTAGAAACGTAGTTTCTCTTAAACACAGCACAATATTCTTTCTCTAGAAACCTGTCTTATTAGGCTTAATTTTGCTCTCTGATATTGTTTGGCTGTGGCCCCATCCAAATCTCATCTTGAATTCCTATGTGTTATGGGAGGGACCTGGTGGGATGTAATTGAATCACGGGCAGGTTTTTCCTGTGCTGTTCTTGTGATAGCGAGTAAATCTCACAAGAGTAGACGGTTATTATAAGGGAGAGTTTTCCTACACAAGCTCTCTTTTCCTGCTGCCATCCATGTAAGATGTGACTTGCTCCTTCTTGCCTTCTGCCATGATTGTGAGAAACTGGGGGGAAATATGCTATGCTGCTCCTCTGTTTGTGTGATGTTCTCAAGTGAACCAAGGTTCTGAGGCTTACTGACAGTGTAGTTCTCAAGGGCCATGCATCAGAAAAGAAAGATGTTTTCTATCATCTTTGAAGTTTTGCAGTAAACTTTCTTCTATGGGTTTAGCAAATCCATTATCTTGACTGTGAAAATACCTAAGCTTGCTTTAGGTAAATGAGGTAGTTTGGAAAAATTGTAGAACAAACTGGAGAGGAAGGACAGTGAAATGGCTAGGGGTGTGGATTCTGGAGCTAGACTAACTGAATTCACCTCCCAGAGCTACCACTGACCAGCTGGGTGATTTTGGACAAGGGCTGAACCTTTCTGTGCCTCATTTTCTTATCCATTAAATGGAGATGGTGATAATGTCATAATATCTATCCCATAATGTAATATATGATATTACTAAAATGATAATAAAATAGTAATAATATTTATGGGTTTTTTGGCTGATTAAATGAATTGGTATATGCACAAAAATCAACTTAAGATTGATCAAAGACTTAAGTGTAAAACTGAAAATTATAAAAACCTTGGAACACAGCCTAGGAAATATCATTCTGGACATAGCTATGGGCAAAGATTTCATGTTGAAGACATTGAAAGCAATTGTAACAAAAGCAAAAATTGACAAATGGGATTGAATTAAAGAGCTTCTGCACAGTGAAAGAAACTATCAACAGAGTAAACAGACAACCTACAGAATGGGAGAAAATTTTTGCAAACTATGCATCTGATAAAGGTCTAATATCCAGTATCTATAAGGATCTTAAATCTACAAGAAAAACTTAAACAACCCCATTAAAAAGTTGGCAAAGGACACGCACAGACAATTTTCAAAAGAAGACATATGTGCCGCCAACAATCGTATGAAAAAAAGAGCTCAACATCATTGATCATTTGAGAAATGGAAATCGAAACCACAATGAGATACCATCTCACACCAGTCAGAATGGCTATTATTAAAAAGTAAAAAAATAGCAGATGCTGGAAGGGTTGCATAAAAAAAGAAATGCTTATACACTATTGGTGGGAGTGCAAATTAGTTCAACCACTGTGGAAGACAGTGTGGGAATTCCTCAAAGTCCTAAAGACAGAATTACCATTTGACCCAACAGTCCCATTACTGGGTATATATCCAAAGGAATGGAAATCATTCTATATAAAGACACATGCATATGCATGTTCATTGCAGCACTATTCACAATAGCAAACACATGAAATCAACACAAATGTCCTTTAATGGTAGACTAAATAAAGTGTGGTACATATGCACCATGGAATACTATGCAGCCATAAAAAAGATTGAACTGATGACCTTTGCAGGAACATGGGTGGAGTTAGAGGCCATTATCCTTAGCAAACTAATGCAGAAAACAGAAAACCAACACCACATGTTCTCACTTATAAGTGGGAGCTAAATAATGGGAACACATGAACACATAAGATGGAGGGTGGGAGGAGGGAGAGGATTAGGAAGAATAAATAATGGGTACTGGTTTTAATATCTGGGTGACAAAATAATTTGGGTACCCATAAAATGAATGCTAGGCTTAATACCTGGGTGACAACTAACTCCTATGACATGAATTTACCTATAAAACAAACCTACATATGTTGAACTTAAAAGTTAAAAAATAAACGAATTAGTATATATAAAGAAGGACTTTGAACTGTGCCCGATGCATACAAAGCACTTTGTAATTCAGTTATTATTCAATAATAAATTCAAAAGTGTCAGAGACTGATTCCATACTTGCTATTTCCTGTAACATGTGGTTTACATGAAGTCAGTGTTGTCTTATGAAGTATTCCCCATTCCCCTAATATTTCCCATGTTTCTGTAGAAACCTAATTTTACTTTTTTTCACTTGAAAAAGACAACAATGTTGTTTACTTGCCATCTGGATATTGTGTTACACATTTTTGTTCTTGTGCCAAAATAGAAATGAAGATCTTTGACTAACTACTTCAATATTGCTCAATTGATTTAGTCGGTAAGTTGCTCCTGGCAACATCCATTGAGGCGTCTCTGCAAGTTGCTGTTGTTTATTGGCATTTCTAAGAGTCACTTGCTAATTTTTTTTTTTAATTTCCTTATTGGAGCTGGGACAAAAAGCTCATTGGCTTCTAAGGCACTAAAAATTATGAATAAGGTTACTAAAGTCAGTGGTAGAAAAATTTGAAGGAAATTGTTTATTTTCTCAGTTTTTAAAAAAATTGAACATCTTCAAGGACCGTGAAGTTTAGGTACCTTTTTCATTTCTCATAGGGTTATGTCTCTAGGAGAAAAATTTATTCATTTGTTCAATTTATTTATTATAAAACTTTTACTGAGTGTCTACTTGAGTAAGGCAAGCCACTGTTCTAGGTGCTGGGGCCACAAAGATAAATGAGACAAGTGGTTAAACATTTTGAGGTGGGAATAAAATGCTATATGCGTGAGTAAAATGTGTGACATAATTTACTAAATGGGTCATCAAAAAGAGAAGAGGAGTGCCATAAAGGTTTAGAGGCGGGAGACAGAATAACTAGTTTAAAGAGCTGGCAAAATTTTCATGAACTAAATGATATTTAAGTTAAGTCTTGAAGGACAGGCAGAATTTAAACAATGAAAGAAATTGGCAAAGGGAAGTTTTGGCTAAGAGAGTAGCATGAGTAAATGTGGACAGATGGGAATAGTAGGAAATTTTTAGGGAAAAAAACATATTATTCCGTTTGGTGAACAAGATGTAGGGTACAAACTTTACACAATGAGCATCTATTATGTGCCAGGGGCTGCTCTAGGTTCTGGAGATATAGAGCTGAACAAACAGACTAGTCACCCAAGTCTAGCATGCAGTTTAGAGGGTGGACACAGGTAATATCTAAGTACACAAATAAGATAACAGTGAGAGGTGCTATAAAATAAAAATGAAAGAATAAAATGAGAAGTGACAGGATTGGGAGGAGTTAGCTTAGAATGAGTGGGTCATGGAGACTTCTCTGAAGTGAAATTTGATGTGAAGCCAGGAGAAGGAGAAGGATCTAACCTTGAGATGGCCTAGGGAGAGGGAGCTGCAGGGTCATTGAGAAAACAGTCTTGTTTGATGGACGGAAGCCCCGTGTGGCAGAATAGTCATGGCCAGTGGTGAGAATGATAACGGTTGAGGGCAGAGGCAGCTAAGAGTAAAATCACATGGGTTCTTGAAGATTGTGGCACCATTTTGGATTTTATTCTAAATGCAGCGGTACACCATTGGGGGGTTTTATGCAGAGGAGTGACGTTATCTACACTGCATTTGAGAACGAACCCTGCGGCTGCTGTGTGGAGAAAGAACTGTTGAGTATGGTGGGGAAGACACAAATTAAGGAGATCTCTTGGAGTTTACTGCAGCTAATCAGGACGAGGGTGGCAGCAGTGGAGATGGAAGTTAGTTCTGGAGAGATTGCAAGTCATAGGGGAAGCGCTTTGCATTCCCTCAGTCTGAGAATTTAAAATTTATTCTGGAGGCTGAAAAGAAAGTAAAAAGTAATTACAGATTTAGGTTTTCCCAGCATTCACACTTTTTTTTCTTGTGGAAGATGCATTTGTTTCAACACACATTAATAAATGATTGGTACACACACAGTAACTACTTCTGTGGTAACCTAGTCATTTGACAAAATAATTGTGTCTTATTTTGTCTTAAAATGGTGCTCACTTTGTTATTGTGATAGAATAAGATTTCCTTCCTCCTTGGGAAGGTCTTCAGAAAGACAGAGTAGAGACAGAGATTTTTTTAAAAAAAAAACATAATGAGTCCGTATTATATCAAGAGAGGCGGTGACTAACAATTAGAGCTTTATTAGTCTCCTAGTTGCTCTAGTCTGAGGAATCAAAAAAGCTTATATCAATCTAAAGGTGAGCTGTCAATTTTCTTGTTGGAATGTAGATATTCTAGTAAAGAAAGAAGCTGAATATTTCCTGCTTTTTAAAGATGGCAACTAATTTAAAACAGTAACCCACTGTGTAGGCCAACACAAAATGTGATAGTAGGCTGGTTTCAACCCGGGGGCCACTGCTTCCCAACGTCTGAAATGAATTCTTCAGCAGCAAGCCACAGGAAGCCTTGCTTTGACCAATCTATGGTTAAGACAGAAACAAAGTTCAATACAGTGAAAACCGGGACGCATTGGAGAGGGCGTGGAGGCAGAAAAGACTGAGCGAGTTGTGGAAGAGGCTCAGCAGGAAGAGGAAGCAGAAGAATGAAAGAAGAATGTTCAGTGAGGTATGTGGTATACACTGATGATGGGCTGAAAAAAGTAAAGAAACATTCTACACCTGGTTATCGGGAGCCCACGAGTGTTTGTGATGATCTGACAGTAAGGCCATTTCCTTTCTGATAACAAATTGTACCTGCATCTTTCTAAACAATACAGGTAGATCTAAGGGATTGTACAATCTGGAAGTGATACGTACTTAGAATCTGAGACTTTCTTTTGTAGCATTATAGATATAAGTTAACTTTGAAACTTAAAAGAAAAATAGTTTCCTGATTGAAATGTTTTCTTCTGTTAAGCTGGACTCCCAGTGGTCTGCTTGCCCATACTGGACACATCAATTCACAGTGGTATTCCCATCAGCTGAGTATACAGCCCTGATTGTAGATTATATTTAGAAATCAATCTGAGGTACTCTTTTGTGACATTTTTGCATTATATTTGACAATGATATATTAACTTCAGTTTTTATATATTTATTTTATCTTCCTAAATACTAAGTGATCTTGAAGGCTGAAGGCCTTAGCATATTCTTCTTGTATCCAGCCGAGTTTAGCACAAGGCCTGTAGCTGCCCCTAAAGTGTTTTCTATCTACAAGAACACGAAGTTGAAAAGGAAAAAAATCAAAGTTAGCCAACTGCATTGTCTATGTGAATCCAAAAAGCTGTTTGATTTTTTCCCCCCACTGGATTGAGAATTGATTTTTTTTTCAAAAACTTAATTGATGGATATTTTGTTATTGCACAGACACAGCTTCTGTGTTATGGAGACCAAGAATACCTCTATCCAAAGCAGAAGATGGTAGTAATTCACAAACCTGGAATTTACCCATGCCACTTAATTAGCAAGTATTTAATTAAAACTTTTTTTTTTCCAACCAATCTCTGTAATTGTGGCTGCTTTGTGGCTCAGTGTCTATTATAGTTACAGCATCACAACTTGGATCAAGGATCATCAGCGAAAGATGTAGCCAAAGAAACATATGGTTACAGAGCACAGAGAAAAAAGACATTGTCTTTCTTTTTTCCCCACACTACGTTACTGGCTAAAAGGGAACTGCCTTGCAATCTGGTCAGAGAAACGATAAAAAAAACCTCTAGTGGGTACTTGAAACTAAATCTTAATATGACATAGAAAACAATGATGTAGAATTTCAACAAGAATAGGCAATATATCAGGTACTACTTTGTCAAGATCCTATTGAAAAGCATTCAATACATATCCTAAATACGTCTTGGGAATTATTTAGTCATAAGGCCCTTGGAACCATGGGAAACATAACGAAAAAAACTATATAATCCCTACTCTTAAGGTCTTCAAAATTTAGTGGGGGAAAAAGACTCCCTAAATAAGTAGTAATATAAGATGTTATGATTTCAATGACACGAAACACATAGTGAAAAAATGAGTGGGAGGATTAATCTAGTTGGAAAAATCTGAGAGACTCTAATAGAGAATTTAGGATTTGATCAGAGTTAGAAGAGTGAGTGCTCACAGGAAGGAGGTGAAGGGAAAAACTTCCAGATGAAGAGAACTAGATGAACAAAGGCGCTGAGGAGGAAAGTTCTGTCTACCTTTAAGGATTACAGATTGGCCCACATGGCTTGAAGGGGGCGTTTCTGTCTGTGGAGTGCTGGGGACAAGAAGGTGGAGTATAAGTGGGTGTTAAGGCCAAGAGTAGAAGCAGCCTGTTCTTTGTGCTACTCCATGGTGCTCTACATAGTTTGTTATGTGTCTTCACTGAATCGGAGCATAGTATTTGTTGATGTGTCTGCCTTCCAGGTAGATGAGAACTTTTTCTGGGAGAACTGTATTTAATTCTTTTTTTCTTCCTTAATACCAATAAATGCTTAGTATTCTTGGTACTTTTTGTAACCTTAGTGTTTACATGAACGCCTAGAAAATGAGGGCCTTTATAAATGTTGAATCTGAGAAGTAGAAGACCCAGCTATGTACGGTTTTGTAAGCCAGGCAAGGGAGTTTGAGTTTGGCTCTATATACAGTGAGGAGCCTTTGAAACTTTTTATGAAGGGAATTATATGATCAGAGCTGTGCTTTGTGAAGATAACATAGGCAACAGCATGGAGGAGAACAAATTAGAGAGAAGAAAAGCCCAAAGCAAGGATACCTGTCAGCAGTTGTCACGGCATCTCAGTGAGGGGTGCAGAGCCTGGACTGAGGGGGCAGAGGCTGTGGGAGTAGAACAGAGGAATAAACTCATTTAGGTCTGGCAACATTTGGATGCTGTAGAAAATGAAAGCCAGGGCTTCGAGTTGCAGTTATCTATCAAACTCAGGTTACCTGAAAACCTTTCAGCCAATTTGCCACTGCTATGTGATTCAGTAGGCTGCCTTGATTCTCTAACATCTGTCTTGTTGATGAAGTCTGGCATGAAAAGTGAGCCTTCAGAAACAAAAGATAGACAAAACCAACAGCTTGATATTATCCCCAAATTATTGTGATTAATGAAAACATTTTTAAAACA
This sequence comes from Sapajus apella, assembly GCF_009761245.1. Taxonomy (NCBI): domain Eukaryota; kingdom Metazoa; phylum Chordata; class Mammalia; order Primates; family Cebidae; genus Sapajus; species Sapajus apella. Next base: position 3,705,183 of record NW_022436968.1, on the reverse strand, counting down.
GAGACGGGGGTCTCTCTACCTTGTCCAGTTTGGGGCTAGATTCAAACTCCTGGGCTCAAGCGATCCTCTACCTCAGCCTTCCTCCAAGGTATCTGGAAGTGCAGGCACAGGCCGCCACACCCAGCTGATGAAAACTTTTGAGGAGCCTTGAACACTGGAGGTGTTCGTATGAACAACGAAGGGCTCCAGAGAGAGGATTAGGGGTTAGTCCACACAGTGGCTTCTGTCAAATTTTTCAGATAAGAGATTGAAGTATCAGTTATGTCTAGAAATTCTGTTTAATGGTTTGGGGTTTGTCTTCAAAATAACAAGTTCAGGGACCTAGATTCAATGTCTTTAAAGTATTTGCCTATTTGAGGTTTGTGGTGATGAGGAGACATATACTGACTGCTTTAAGGGCAGTCTATTTCTTCTTAACTTGAAAAGTTCTGTATGAAATCAATGGAATGTACTTCATAATAAATTGTTTTCCTCTAGTGAGGAAATATTTTGGCTGCTGTCATCAGTATCATGCTTACATGAACTGAAGGAACATTCACAGCACATGTATACTCTAGTTTGTCAAATTGGGAACGACTTCCAAAATAATAAATATAAAGAAACTCAGAATTTTAGTGAGGATTTCACATGTGTTCATAAAATGGTAAAATTTCAAGAAAGCAACAATGGCAATCTTTGAAGCCTATGTAGGATTATTCAGTACCCTCAGGTGAGCTGCTGTTTAAAGCAATTGCCACAAATGTCAACATCCAGGGGATCAAAACAACAATATCAATTACCTATGAAGTGTCAGAATTCAGTGATGTCAGCAAAAGGGAATCATGCAATTTATCACTTACAAAATGGTTAGAAAAGAAAATAAAAAGCATGAAGTAAAATACAGGTATGAGATGCATCATTGTGGACCCTTAAAATGAAATGTACTGCAGCAAAGTAGCAGGCACTTTCTAACAAGTAGGGAGAAATATCTATTCCGCGTTCTTAGTGTTTGTAGCAATAAGCCTGAAATAAGGAGGTGGCCACTCTGTTGCACTGAATGTAAAGAAGATTGTGGAGGAGAAGCTGGCATAAAAATGGTAACAATCAATATTCATTAGATAAAAGATGTTTCATGATCAGATAAGCAACAAAAATTAATTTATTCAGATGACATCTACTGAACATTTACTTTGTAAAGCATTACAATAGTACAAAAAGAGGAATAAAACTTTCTGAGAATCGCCAGTTATAACTAATTATTGATTAGAGGCAGGACCATCCTTTGGCAAAATTGGGATGAGATGGCTTTCAATGCCCTTTCTTTCCTGGCTGTTTTTCTCTGCTTATTTCTTCTCTTTGGATTCCCTCTTTTTCTTGTCCTGCACCTGTTTTCTTTCCCAGACTTTTCTGTGCTGGAGGAATGTGAGAGGACACATTAAAGCAACCTATGGCAGTGGTTCTTAATCCTGGCTGCCTGTTAATATCATGACGGTGGGCAGGATGGGGGATGGTGTTGCTTCCGGAGATTCTGACTTCATTTTTCATGAAGTCTGGGGTCTAGGCATTCATGGCTTTGATTCAGGGAAGGTTGAGAATCAAGTGGTCTTTGAACTTCCTCCCTCGTATACACTCTAACATAATTTTAAAAAATTCTGTTTCACTTCACACATTTTTGAGTTGACATCTAAAATGTTTCAACATAAGTTTTAGTAGTTTCAAATAATGCAATTTTCTACATGTTACAAATATTAATATCTTAAAATAAAGCTAACAAATTATTAAATAAGTGTAATAAAACCAGAGCTGATGGGACTTGATACCTACCTACCATTATCCACTGAAGAAATAAACTCTCTTCTAGCAGGTGGACATTTTGCATTATTCCTTCTTCTCCTTGAACTCTTATTTTCATTTCTTTCACATAATTTTAGGTTTATTATATTTTTATATTTTTTCTGCATCCAAAGCATGTTTGTTAATTAAAATTTAACATTTTGAAAAATTTCCATAAGGCTCCAAGTAAAAATAACCCTCCCCTCCAGCGGAACTACCATTGAAAATGGTGTTACCATGGAGTTGACATAGACATATTACAGATTTTGGTAACTACTAAACATAAAAATTATAATTTTATTTGAAATGCATTTTAAAAGGAGATGTGTGAAACTCCGTCTCAAAAAAAAAAAAAAAATAAAGGGAGATGTATGGGGCTTTAGTTTCCTTTAATGTATGGCACTTAACGGCAAAATGGCACAGGATTTAGCATCAATAATATTCCATTTTTCACTTTATAGATGGAAATGCCTAAAAAAAAAAAAAAAAAGGAAATGCCAGCAAACCTCATTCACGTAAACAAAGAGGCTGGCGTTGGAAGGAATACTGTTATGATAATGTCACTCAATTTTTTGAAGAACTTTTGAATTATATGCAAAAACTTACTCAGTGATTTTTTTCTTAAAAGCATTTAAAAATACATCCTCAGTGAGAAATATTTAAGTTCTTCCTTCAATTTTGTTGGAAGCAAAAAAACCACCTGCACAATTTGCTAAGGAATTTCTTATCCGTTTATTGAATGAACCATTATTTTTCTCAACACCTACATCAAATAGATCCATTATTAGATATCTCCCTAATGCTACCACAGGAAATGTACCATTGTAGTATCCGTGAAGGGTGAGAAATATCTCTTTTTTAAAAAGTGGCTGGAGAACTACCACAAAAGGAGGAGTGAGAACCCGGACACTGGGTCAACATGTTGACTGTACTTGGTCTTGGCCAGCTGAATTTTTTTTTTATTTTGGAAAGGGAACAAATAGAAACTGAGATCTTAGAAAGTCTTTTCTTATTCCCAGTTTATGTATATTTAATATGTTAGTCTTCTCATGAGTACACTTACACATTAAGTGAAGATAGTTAGGGAAACGTGGTTAATTTAAATATGTTAACTCTTGAAGGTAATAACTTGTGGATGGAGTGTTTTCCCATCAGAATCTCTCAGCTCCTATGTCACAGGCACATAGGCAACTGCAAATTTCACCTGTATTTTTAAAAACTTGCCTGATTGGTATTTGGAAAAGGTTTCATGAATTTAATTGAAGTAAATTTACAAATCAAAGGTATAAACTATGGGTGCTACTTAATAGAAATGTGGTGCAAATTACACATGTAATTTAAAATGTTCTAGTAGCCACACTGAAAAAAATAAAAAAAAAGATGAAATTAATTTTAATAATATAGTTTATTTAACTCAATAAATCACAATATTGCCATTTCAACAGTATAGAAATTATTAATGATGTCTTTTATAGTCTTATTTTTTTATCATGCCTTTGAACCCCTGTGTGTGTTTTATACTTAATAGCAAGTCTCAATTCATACTAGTTAGATTTCAAGTGCTAAGTAGCCATATGTGCTTAGTGGCTACCATGTTGGGCAGCATAACTATGGATGATTGGAAATTCAACTTTGTGCATTCTCTAATAATGTGCAGCAGAAGTAAAACTAATTCTTCATCAGTAGTATGAGACACAAGACCACTAATTTGCATTTAACTAAATGACATTCTTTTTTTTGCCATAATATTTTAAAAATTTTATTTTAAGTTCCAGGAAATGTGCAGAGCACAGGTTTGTTACATAGGTAAATGTGTGCCATGATGGTTTGCTGCACCTATCAACCCCATCACCTGGGTATTAAGCCCCACATGCATTCACTATTTATCCTGATGCTCTCTCTCCCCCAACCCTACTGACAGGCCTCAGTAAATGACATTCTTTACCCCATCTCATACTGACACTCTCACACTCTGTATGAAATCTGAGACTTTACTGAAGTTCTAATTAACTACTGATTTTTGCAGTGTGTATTACTTTTTGGCAAATGTGTCATGGTATAGTACTTACCATACTCTTAAATTACATTTGAAGTAGAATAATCAAGTCTATTTTTCATTAGAATGCTGATTTTCTCCAGTACCTTATTAGTTCTATTAGCTCCCTATAGCTTGCAAAACTCAGTAATTTTTTAGATGTCCCTCAAGCAGCAGGCTCAGATGGAGTTGAGATCTGCATCTAGTACCTATTACCATGATGATTTTGGCTCACTTGCTCCTATTTCTCTTGCTACTCTTGTTCCTCTTCTTTTTGTTTCACAACCAGTCCTTACTGCCTCTCTCCTCTTCTCCCTTTATAGCCATTGAAAGCCCAATTTTAACTTAGGCAATAATGTGCCCAGTTCCACTGAATGAATAATGATTGGTCCAAGCCAGTTGTTATGATATGATTCTACTTTGTCAGAGATTGGGACAGAGGCTCTCAAAACTTAGTGTGCATTAGAATCACCTGGAGACCTTCTTGCAATCCAGAATTCTGGGCCCTAACTCTGGAGTCTCTAATTCAGTATGTTTGGGTGGGATCTGATAATTTGCATTTTTAACAAATTCCCAGGTGAGATTGATGTTGCTGCTCTGGGAACCGCACTTTAACAATCATTTGGTGTAGGGTATACACATGTGGTTCACTTTGGTCAATGAGTTGAAGAGATACTTGGCAAAGTTTCTCCTTCCTAATAAGAAGGCAACTAGGTAATGAAGACACTATTTCCTTCTTTCCCTCTCCTTGATTCCTGCTTTGAATGTTGCTGTGTAAGGGCAAGGTTATTAGAGCTGCTGCAGTCATCTTGTGACAATAAAAGAGAACCAAGAGGATTTCAGAGCTACCATCACACCTCCTGATGTTACGTAGCTCCTGAACCATCTATCTCCATGGATATTGCTATATGAGGTAATTTGAAAAGTCTTTACTGTCTAGCCACCATGTCTTATTATTTTCTGTTGTTTGCAGCCAAAGTGTTCACTACAGATACAGTGGCCAACTTTCTCAAACCACCATGCCACCCTTTTGCATGATTGAAATGGTGACACAGACTTAATGTCTTCACAGAATTGTGGTGCTCAAATCAGAATGTCTTTCCCTAAAATAATGCAAAATGAGTACCCCAAGTTTAAAAAGTTACAGAAAGCTGTGTAAGAGAATGCTTCTGTGACTAGGCTGAATCTCAGCAAGCTGACATAGTGTACCTAGAGTGCTGTTTCATGGGTTAGAGTTAAAATATGGAGGACATGCTAATCACATGTGCTAATGACACATAACTGGAAAGACTAGAGAATGTATGGGGTATCCCGGATTCTTTACTGGGACAGAAATATTGCTTATTCCAGGTACTTCAGAGAAAAGAACTGGTACTAATGGGCAGAATTTCGAAAGAGGCACATTTTTGCTTTCTATAAGAAGACATATTTTCCAGCAGCTAGAGCACGTACATAAGCTTTCACCATGAAATGGTAAGCTCTACATTACTTCAGTGTTCACTGGGAGATTGAGAGCACAATTGCAGCTCTTGTGGTTTTATCTTTCAGCAAAAAGCATCACAACAAAATAAAAATTTCCCATAACATATATTAGGTTTAACCATATGAAAATGCTGTTACTCAATCATTTTTGACTTACAAAAACGGCAATTTCATGTGATTCAATCTAATGGAAATAGAATAATACCCTGGAGTAGAATATAAAGTCTATTTTAGATCACTGGTTGGAAGGGCAACACTTAAGCTGTTGCTATCCATCTTTATGTAGGCAGTGTGGATTGTGTAAACCACAAAGTTGTATTTTGTTCCTGGAACCTGCTAAGAAGACTTGATAAGAGAAGGGCTGCTGTTCTAAGAATGAGATTCTCTTCCAACTCAATTGATGTGTTTATTTTTTTCTTTTCGAGGTTGGGGGAGGTGGCACCTCTTTCAAAAGTAGGGATGTATCTCTAGAATATCTTAGGGTTTTTTTTTTTTTTTTTTTCCTGGAAGCCACTGTTTATTTTGAATCTGTCTTATTTCATTGGGAAATTAGCTTACTACTTTTACAATCAGGGAAGTGGCTGCATTTTCTTCTATTGGCTCCATATTTACTCTTTTAAGTATTTAGGGGATCTTCTAAATTTTAGCATATTGGGATATTATTCCATTTCACCCATGATGTTTATAGTTGTCTACATTATTACTATGTATGTTTTTGACCTCTGGCTTTCTGGAATTTAAAAGTCCCAATCTTTTCAAGTTGGTCCCTACTGTTGCCCTGATATTTTTGGTTGTCTTTGATGGGCATTTTAAGTTCTAGCTATACTGACGCCACTCTATTCCCTCTCCTTCACTCTGTAGTGGCTACCTTTATTCCTTCAGATCTAAAAAGCTTCCTTGACTTCTCCTACTCTAGCTTAGGCACACTTGAAATGAACTCCAAGAACAATATATACTTCCCAGATCATAATGCTTTCCTACTTTTTTTTTTTTTTTAGTTTTGCAAATACTTGATAGCACTTTTTATGTGCTGAACACTGCTTTAAGAACATACAGCATTAAGTTATTTGACCCTCACAACAAATATTTGAGGTAGAACCATTACTGTCCTGATCTTATTGATGAGGCTAATGAGGTACAGTGAGGTTAGTCAACACTCCTAAAGTCTCGGCTAATCAATGAGGGGGCAGGATTTGAACCAGGTAGTCTGGCTCCTGATGTCCTCTTTCCCAGCCTGTTTGCTACCACATCCAGCTGGCTCTTACTATTTGCTGATTCCTTATTTAATGGTAATGTCATAGATTCCCTTTCTCTCTCAGGCCATTATGTCTATCTCAACCACTGTATGCCTCCATGAGATGGAAGCTCTTTTGGAAGGACAGTGACTATGGAGGCTTTGTTCATTGTCGAAATCTAGTACCTTCTCAGACAATGTTTAACACATAGGTAGTGGTCACAAAACTTTTTTTTTTTTGAATAAAAGAACACAGGTATGTTTCTGTAAACAGTAAAGGATGATAATATTTCTAAGAATGAAATAACTGCAATATCTTTTAAGTGCAATTCAAATGTGAACTAGCTATACTGGAGGAAAAGGGAACTTAGCCTGGCAAACAGTATTTTGAAAATTTCAAATGTCTAAAGAAGATTAAAGCTAAAGGGGATTTCAAGGTTAGTATCAGACAGTTCAATCTGAAGCAAAGCTGTTGCTATTCAAACTCTCACCACTCCCAGCCACAGGAAAAAGCAGACAGTTGTGAAAGCTTGCAGGATGGAAGGAAATTCTAATTTTTTTGGAATGCCCTGATGAAGGAGGTAGAGTTGTAGTCTCTGACTACTTTCCTGTAAGACCTGATAACTCTGGAGAAATACAAAAAAACACATAAAAGAGGGCATGAGTCAGATTAGAGGACCAACTTGGAGCTGTGTTATCACAGGTCCTCAAGAAATCAGCAGGGCCAGAAATGAGGCAGGCTGCAGGCAATTACAGATTGTCATTAAAGTTAAAAACATGACCCACAGCGCTGTTGCTGTATTGCTTTAGGCCACTAAAGCTCCATGCTGTCAGTTATGACACAAAGCATGGGAAAGGATAGTCAAAATTCTATGCTATTCTTGTGTTTTGTTACAAAAGTAAAAATTTGTACAACTCTGTACAATTAAAATAAGTAAATATAGACTGAGTTTTAGAGAAAGACAGGAGACAGAGAAGAGGTATTAGATCTATTTGAAAAATAGCATTCAAAGGCTACTTCACTGCTTGCATTTGGGTGGTAATATAATCAGCAACAAGGATAATTTTGTCCAACCGTTTCTTCGCAGTTTTCTAAGTCAAGGATTGCAGGCAATAGACAATGTCGGTATTGTGTCTGATGAATTAAAAAAATGAGTGAGGATTATAACCAAGTAAATAACACTTCAAGTAGGTGTTTAAAGTAATGTGTGGGGAAAAAAAAAACCTCAACAATGGAAAGACTTAGATGAAAGAAGATTGAATTCTGAATGAGGGCAGAAGGATTAAGTGAATGTCAAGAAGAACATCCCGGTATGGATCCATTTCTTGTACAACAATTGAACCCCTTACTTCACAATGTGGTAGACTGTAATTTAACTTAAGAGGGGTAAATGTGATAAATGGAAATGATTTGGTAAAGAAGGAAGGATTTTTAATGTCAAGGACAAAGTAATTTTTAATTTGATTTTTAATCTGCAGACAGTAGGTAGTATCAAGTCATCAAACAGTGCAAAGAATAGGCTGCTAATTGAAACAGAACGTGGAGACATTAATGAAATTGATTAGAAGTGACAAAGCAGCTGGATTTGTCAGCATTTCAGCAGATGGAATAGCTCTGATTGATGAAATGACAAGGCTCTGAAACAAAACTGAAAATTAAATGTACAGCCAGATAGTCCTGGCACCAAAAACGTACAATGGCATAAAATTTCAGGAAACTATAAAGAGATCTTGAGATATGCTCTGAAATGGTTTACGGAATACTATTATTTGTCACTTGGCTCAAACCTGCCACTTCAGATGACTGGTAGAAGTTTGAGAGTTGGTGTAGCAAAATACTTGATTCCATTGCTTGGGTTAGATGGCAATATCACATGTAACAGGACTGCCTTAGAATGACTGTCACTTCATTCTAATTTTGCAACCACTACTCCATGGCCTTTGTTATATTCCATGAATGTCATGCTTCCCAAACGATGTTTCCTTCTTTTCTTTTTTTTTTTCCAGACAAAGTCTTGCTCTGTCATCAGGCACCAGGCTGGAGTGCAGTGGCGCAATCTCGGCTCACTGCAACCTCCGCCTCCTGGGTTCAAGCAATTCTCCTGCCTCAGCCTCCTGAGTAGCTGGGATTATAGACGTGTGCCACCATGCCCAGCTAATTTTATTTTTTTTATATTTTAGTAGAGATGGGGTTTCACTATGTTGGCCAAGGTGGTCTCGATCTCTTGACCTCGTGATCCACCCGCCTCAGCCTCCCAAAGTGCTGGGATTACAGGTGTAAGCCACCGTGCCTGGCCCAAACTATGTTTCTTAAAACACTAGGGGCCCCATGAGATACTAAAAGACTCTCTGTGAAAAGATTTTTTGGTCACATAAATATGCTGTAAGTATGATTCACTCTTAGAGATTCCTAACACATATTAGCATAGCAAAGGCAAAGTCTATAGTAAAGTGTGAGTTTCCTAAGCTCCCATGCCTGCTTAATAAAATTTTTAAGAAGCATCTATAGTATTTCAGAAGGACTGTGTTGTCCTTTGGAGCAAAGTTCGGAAAATATTATTACCTTGGTTGCTCAAAAGCATTCATTGACGAAGCCCTTTACTTACTGCATTCTGGAAGAATGACTTCAGCCCTGAAAAGAATCCACCTTTCCATGAAACAGTTTGCGTCATAGTTGAGATTTCAAATGTGTTTGCATGTATTTGGAAAGATGTTGCCTTGCTCTTTCTGCTTATGTTGGTACAGATCAGAGTCAGTTCCTGTCAATGATTACAGACAGGCTGCAGTTCTGTTATGCTGAGAATATTTGTCTAGTGCCTAGTTTCTATTTCAGGTGGAAATTCTGGGCAAGGAAAATGATTCTAGTTACCAGTGCAAGTTGTGTGCCACACAGGAGCATCTCTTGAAGTTCCCTTTAAAAAAATGAGACATCTGATTGCACCGAATATTTTTTCTTTCTTTTCTTTCCATTATTATTTTTAAAGTTATATCAGTTGTCTGAAAGAAAGCTGGGAATATTTCCCTACTTTCATAGAATAAAGCCAATTTTGAATTACTTTAATTTAGAAAGTAACAATGTATGCACTACAGGACATTTTTGGAGGGTGGGTCTCGAGGGATGAAATTAAACAATGATTGTTTCAGACATATTTTTAAAGGTTGGGAATTCACTGAGCACTGAAACAGTTCTCAAGAGAACCATTTCAGAATATAAAGGAGTGTTCTACAACTCAGTTAAAAACACTGCATTTTCTATCTCCTTAACTCTCTGTGACCCATTTATACAAGGCAACCCTGAAAGTCATGTTTTTGTAAAATATCTAGCTAAGGGTACATCTTTTACAACTCTTTATTTGGGCATTTTAACCATGACTGTTTATAGACCTGTGACACAGCCTTGCAGAGGACTGCACTGTTTGAATTCCTAGGATCTCTGTATTCTGCCTGCGTCAGCCTGATTGCAGCATATCTTCTCCTATTTCATAGCAAACTCACTCACTGCCCCAATTTTAGACATTTTATCTACAAGTAACATTCTGTTTTTGAAGTGATTATTTCTGCTGTCCTGATTTTTCCCAAGGCTTTAATCTCAACAATTAAAGTTGAGATCGAGAGTAAAGCAATCAGAAGTCATACTCTTAAGAAAGAATATCTCCTGAATGGGATTTACTTAATGAAATATTTTCTTTGGTTCCAATTTTCTTATAAAAGAGAATTTTTCCTGTAATTCTTATAATTAGGGTAGATCTTATCTTTCCCATAAGACTAGATATAGTTTATAGAATGTCAGCAGTGTCTTTCACTGTCAGTTTTATTTATTGATGAAGTTTTACTGGCAGAACCACGAAGAATACTTCAGCTTGGGCTTGGTTGAACTACTTCAGGATAGCCATTTGGAGAGAATAAGAACACTGAAATTTTGGATACTTATGCTACTCAAATTTGTGCTCCTTTCAACTCTGTCTTCTGGACAAGAGTGAGACAAGTATAGTTAGATCAAGTGGTTCATCTATTTCATATTTCTTTTTCCTATAAGAGAGCAAGAAGGAAAGGGGGAGGGAGATGGAAGGCAGGCATTTGAACACTTATTTACATGTATTTACATGAGCTTTACATTTCTAAAGCTGAGCTATGATTTACGTGCAAATCAAAAGTTCAAGGTGTTGCTTGGCCTTAAGTACAGATCGCCATTGGCTAAAATGGCAAGAAAAGTGGACCCAATTTAGGATAGAATCCGGGTTATGCCCTGGTGGTCAAGCCTTCACCAGGCTCTCCCCTGGGGCTTGGGGAACAGAATTGTAGCACACTATTTGTTACTTCCAGAGACTGTGAGATCCTCATTGAGACTCCAGTAATTGTAGCATGTCATTGGTTACTGCCACCAAGAAATGTCAGCTGTCTATTGCAGTGATCCTGTTAAGGACTGACCCTTTGGGGATGATCAGTTGTTTTCATTTGTCTTGGGAAATTACACTCTGGATGGTTTAATTAAAAAAACAAAAACCCCTAACATTATAAAGATTCACAATAGAATATATGTCTCTACAAATACAGTTTTCGAAAACCCAGAACTGAATGACTTCAGAGTTGTAGGGCATGTCAGGACAGAGTCAGTATCTGGTGTCCTGAGACTGCCTAAATAGAGACATTTCTCTTGGAATGTGACAAGCTGTCACTAGAAAGTGAACTGTTCTCCTTTATTGGTTTCTAAGCGTTTGGCCCTTTAGAGAGTTTCCTTATCTAATTGAGCTTTGGTGACATATTTTATTCTTTCACCAACTTTCACAGGATGAAATATTATCTTAACTAGGTCAGCCAGACCTTCCATGAACTAACTCTTTCTTGCTGGATACTTTTATCTTAGGGAATGACTGGAATCCTGAAACCTGATTCTGCTCTACTGTGGAGAGAATAAGCATCTCATACATACTATCGTCACATCCTGGGCAGGGGGTTGTCAAAAATCATAGTATGTGCCATGTAGAAACTTGAGGGATGGTGAAGTGGAACACCATTTTTGGAATATTTTGGAAAGACTGGTTCACTTGATTTCTGTACATTTCTTTAACCCTAGGAACTGCATATTTTCAGATTTGAAAGATCTTTAGATCAGCTTATATGATGAAGACTCACTGCCTATTGGAAAATCCCTTCCCTTTTTCTTGAAGGTGTACTCAAGAGTTTCTCCCCCATTCTCTTTTCTTTTGGCATTTCTTTGTTGATTATCTTTTTCCCCATGCCAGACAACTTAAATTCCTTTATAATTAATTCTTTATAGAATTAGAACTCTTTTCTAGATATTGACAATGGGAGTAGAAAACAGTGTTATTCAGTGGACTTTATCCTGAAGAATTAGCAAGAGAGGAGACAGACTGGGGAGCAGGGAGAGGGGATGGAAGAATCACAGGCATCTAGCCCCAGCCTGGAAGAGAGACAGGGTAACTGACCATGTAGGATAGTCTGGGAGAGGCATCATAGTTGGGAAGAGGAGGATGAGCTTAGTATTGGATGTGTTGCATTGGGATTATCAGGAGTAAACTGAAATAGAGACATAAACAGCCTAATGTCAGAAGCTCAGGTTCATAAAGCAAAATCTGTGAGTGTATTAGTTTCCTATAGCTATTGTAAAAAAAGTTATCAAAAACATAGTGGCTTAAAACAGTACACATTATCCTTTTATGGCTGTGGAGATCAGAAATCTCAAATGAGTCTAACTAAAATTAAGGTGTCAGCTAGGTTGCATTCCTTCTGGAGCCTCCAGGGAAATAATTTGTCTCCTTGTCTTTTTCAGGTTCTTGATGCCACCTGAATTCCTTGTATTGTGGCCCCTTCCTCCATCTACAAAGCAAGTAGTTGAGTGTCTTCAAACATTTCTGATTGTTACTCTCCTGCCTCCTTCTTTCACTTATAAGGAGCTTTGTGATTACATTGGTCCCGAAAAATCTACACACCTGCAAAGTCCCTTTTGCCATGGAAGACAACTTATTCTCAGGTTCCAGGGGTTAGGACATACACACCTTTGTGCTGTGGGGGTGGGGTGGCACAGGGACAGTATTCTGTCTAGCACAGAAAACATTTGTATAGAAATAATAATTAAATTTACCTTTTTATTATTCTCTGTACTCAAGATAATGTGGGTAAAAAGAGAAGTCCAGAGTCCTAAAGAACAAGACTTTCTCACCTTGTTTTCCTATTTGCTCTTCCTGTTTCTCTTTTCAGTATCAGGGTTAATTCTTGTTTCCCACTGTATTTCCATTCCCACTTTACTCTCAGGTGTCTTGTCAACAAAGGCTTCAACTCTGGTGCTAAAAGAGAGTGATTTTATATTGTTTAGCTAATTCCTACCTGTAGCCTTACAAAGCACTAGAATTTTCTTTTGAAAGCAAAGGGAGTCCTTATTTTTCTTTTTCTAGTCTTAGTATTATCTTTAGCCACATCTTCTTAGGTTGCATTTCATACAATAACATTGTAGTTGCACTATTGCTAAGTCACTCACATATAGTACATCCTTTTCCTCCACTTAAATGATGAGAAACTAATTATGTTTTCAATAGTGGGACTAAACTACTGTGCTATTGACAAAGTCTTGATTGATTTGAAATATGAGAAAGCTGATGCCCTTCACTGGAATAATTGGCTTAAACCCTGGGGCGTCTACCTGAATTTAACTATTGCAAATGCTTATTGAGTGCTGGCTTCCCAGTTGGTCCTGTGCTCAGCGCTGCTACACACTTGATCTGAGAGGCAGTGTGCTGTAGGCTGAGACACCACTTAACCTGTGGCAGCAGGGTGTGTGAGTTTTGGAGTCTGCATTCACTCATTTGACCATTGATTTTTTTCTTCAGTAAACATTGGAGTGCCTCTGATGTGCTAGGCATCATGTTAAACCTGGGGGAATAGAATATCGAATAGACCATAGTTCCTAGTAATCAAGATACTTATAGTCAGTGATTGGGGTGAGTGGAAGAGACCCACAAGAAAATAGGAAACTATATTATACCATGATAAGTGCTGTGACAGAGGGTGGTGTACCTAGAGTATCATGGGGACAGATTTAAGAAGAATCCAATCCAGATGTGGGGTTCCAGGGAAGGCTTCCTATTGAAAGTAATATCCAAGTTAGTCCTCCAAGCCCTCGAAGAGTTCTTCAAGCAAATACAGAGATGTAGAGAGGGCATTATGATCCCTCTTGGGAGCAGTGCTTTCAGGTGCAAAAGATGAGACAAGAGAGTAGGTTTGAAATTCTTACTCAACTCTTCTTTTCTGGATATCCTTAAGAAATTAAAATGTCCAAGATTGAGTTCCTTCATCTGTAAAAAGAGCCTAATAATGTCTCAAGGAATTGTCAAGGAAATGGCAGAGCTGGGATTTAAAATATTATCTAAGGATAATGTGTTTATTTTTTTCTTTAATTTTTTGTCTTTATAAAAAATTTGTTGCATAGTAATACACTGGTGATCTTTACTGTATTAGTCCATCCTCATATTACTATAAAGAACTGCCAGAGACTGAATAATTTATAGAAGACAGAGATTTAACTGACTCACAGTTCTGCATGGCTGGGGAGGCCTCAGGAAACTTACAATCATGGCAGAAGGGGAAGCAAACATATCCTTCTTCACATGGCAGCAGGAAGGAGAATTAAGCATAGATGGAAAAGCGCCTTATAAAACCATCAGATCTCATGAGACCTCACTCACTAGCACGAGAACAGCAGTATGGAGATAACCGCCCCCATGATTCAATTACCTCCCACGGGGTCCCTCCCACAACATGTGAGGATTATGGGCAATACAATTCAAGATGAGATTTGGATGGAGACACAGCCAAGCCATATCACTACTTCACAAACAAACTAAAACCCACCATAACAAAAATAAAATCCCAACCTGAATACACTCTAAACTCAGCATGAATCATTGTTGCCTGTTCTGATATCATCAATGTAATTTAGATTATTAAATAATTAACAATGATTTTATTTCGTCAATCACAGTTGAAGTACTCTTATCCTTAGTCCAATAAATTTGTGTGTGTGTGTGCACACACATGCTAAATAAAGCCTTTCAATAAAGCCTTTTCATTTACTTTTCAAGACATTTTGACAAATCAGATGAACACACACCCACATGGCTTAAAATAGACTGATCATGGACCTAAAATATGGCATGTGCTTTCTTTGATTTTTGTAGGAAGTTTTCTTCCAGGGAAACCCTGAATTTATTAAGCTGGAGGTTTTCTGTCTGTTGTTGGTAGCAGCTGGGGACAGTGGTCATGACTAAGAGGGAATGAGAAGCATTATTTTAAGTGAGGACAGCTTAATCATGCTGACTGATGAACGCATCCTGCAATTTAGAACAATTTGTCCTTTCTATGCAAGTCTGCATCAGCATCACTTGCCATTGCTCTTGTTATAAATGTATTAAGGACATAGGATGCTGGCAACTACTTATTTTGGGGAAGCAGGCTCATAAAAATTATTTATTGTTTGGCATCATGAATTCATAGAAAATTGAAAAGTGGACATAGCATAGTGAGTCATAAAGTGTCAATGACAATGTTAAGAACAAGAACTTTAATGTCAGCAAGACCTTGCTTTAAATTTAGGCCCCACTAGAAAGGGCTGAAAAATTATCACTGCCTTCGTGCCTCAGTTTTCTCATCTGTAAAATAGAGATATGAACAGTAGTTTCCTCAAAGGGTACTTAAAGAAATTAAATGAAATAATCCACTAGAAGTAATTAGGTTTGATATAGTATTCCATGACAGATCAATACTATTAGATCTCGTTATCAAAGAACACTTTTTTGCTTTTTAAAAGATGAAATCATGTTTCATGATTGAATGGCCTTTTGACAGTGTAAGAGAAAGTAAAAAAAAAATACCTATGTGGAAGTAATCTCTGTGCTGAATGTAGAGTCAAGAGATAGGAGGGAATTCGTAATTCTACAAATCTTTTCCAATGAGACAACCATAGGAAAGCAGTAGTATATGGGCCCGAGTGGGGAAGGACAGGAAACCTGAGATCTCAAGTGTCAATTTTTGTAGGCTGGCTTAGTACCATGCATGCGTAGATCCTGCATAAGTTGTTTGAATAATTATAAAGGTAATGAGATGTCAGTAAATCAAGTCAAGAAAGGTTCAAGTTAAAGTGATATGATCATGAAAGTAGGCCCCTAAAGATTTTTAAATTGATTGCCTTCTGAATACGATTTTATTCTAATAAGCTAATTAAATCTAAAAGTGTGAAAGTGAGCCTGAACATAGACTTATGTTTGACTATTGTCTTATTTTAAAAAATAAATGCAGTACTTTTTATTCCTTCCTCTTGACATATAACTCCCAGCTAGAACATTTCGGGATAGATTGGTCAGGCTACCTCCATTAACACGGTGATTCTTCCCATTGCAGGTGTGGGCCTGATCTATACACCTCTGATTTAATGGAGCCTCGCTCCCTGTCACACAGGCAAAGAGCTAAGTGGACTTCTTCTCTCCCTCTACTCTGCAGAGGGCACTGCTGAATGCTTGTGAGTAGGCATGCTTAATTAAATAGGGATCCTTACTTTTAATGACATTCTATTTTTAATTCTGAAATATTCTTAATTCAAAGGACGAGTCCTCTCTTAAAAGGACCTGGGCAGCAGACTAGAAATGGTTTTTGGTGAATTTATTAGCCATTATTTAGGCTGAAAATAATTTGTTTTGTTAATCAGGAGAACTTGAACAATTACCCAGAGGTACCCTGAGCAAGTATCACATTGGGTCTGAACAGGTTGCTGCTTTTTCTTTTTTCCCCAGTGCTTCATATACCCTTTATGCCTCTGAGAGTGTGCTTAACTATAAAAGAGGGAATATAAACACGAATCTATGCGACAATATGCTGCATGACCCAGATCAAAGGCACTCTGGCTTTCCCTGAGTAAAGGCTTCAATGACAAGTCATTGCAAGAAATACTTCAGGGCTTTATAAGCCTAATTAGAATTTCATTAACTTAATCATAAATTACCCCTGGCTCAGGTCGGCTTGTTACCTTTTCCCTCTCAGTTCAGATTTTGACCCATGGGTTTCCTGTTTAATGTGGCAGCTGCTGAGATTCTATGTGAAGGATAGGCTTGAAATGCACGCAGTCAAGGGGCTATCTTTCTCAGTCTGTTTGAAGTGCACCTGGAAATTGTAGGCTTAGCAGGACGAGAAAGAGCTCAAAAGCCCACAGATACTGCAACTTGAAGTGGTGAATGGACCACACTCTAAGGGAACATGAAGATATGCTGCCTCTGCACGAGGGCCCCTTTGGTCTTAGAAAAATTCAGATCTCATTTAAAAAGACTTCATGTTCTTGATCTAAGTTTTAAGATTCACTTAGAATTTAAATCAGGCAACAGATAAAAATCAAAAGTTTAAAATGTCACACATAGACTTATCAGCTTCTGGAAATGGAAGAATGCTGAGAAAGCTCTATCTGGACTGTTGTCCAATAGCTGTGAGAGTTATGTGCTGCTCAAAGGCATGAATCCTGCATCACTTAAGACAATCTGCTGGCTGCTGTTAAGTTTGACAGTTCATGGCACATTGTCAACTCACCTGAATCTGATTTATGTGCATGCAAACACTATAATGAGAAAAATTACTACAACTGTTAGTGGGAGATGCTATCTGAACAGGTGCCAAGATGTTGGCTGATTGTCGGTGCAATGCCAAGATTTTTTTTCAATATATGTATTCTTTCAAATCACAAAATTGCTTTGCTTGAGGGGCAATTTATAAATGCCTATGGAGTGTTTTTTATTTAATGTAGATAGATCATTCTGCATTTTAAATTGTTCAGGGTTTTAATTGGCAAAATGTGTGGCATCTTATCTTGTCTGGTTTGATCTGGTTTTCTTTGCAGCCAAGGGCACTGGAGCTGACTGTCTCTGACAGCAGTTATAAAAATGCCTTGATACTTATCTACACATAGCCTTAAAAAGTGCTATTGTATTTTTTGGTACAAGTAACTGAAATCCTTGAAAGATTTGTATTTCCTTTAGTGTTCATATCTTGATGACTTCAGTTGGAATTCTAATTGCACTTCATTTCTGCCTCTTCACCCATCTGGAAAATATCATGGCCCTAGACCAAGACTTCTTAAGCTATTTAATTTCTCTAGCTCTTGAAGGAAAAGCCCATTTACTTTTATAATTCTCTTATGAGGATATGGGAATGGGTTCTTTAAAAAATGAAGATTTTCAAAAAAATCTTTAAACTTAAAAAAAAAAAACACTGTTTATTTTAACTTTGGAAAACCTGAGGGAAATCTTGTTGAAATCTAGATGCATAACTCAAACCAGGATGGTGAGAGCTACATGGCCATCTCTGGAGTGTTTTCTTTTTAGAGCCAAATAAGTGCTTGCTTAAGGTAAAGGAGAGAGTCTGTCACTTCTGATCTCATGAGTCCTGAGATTACTTCTTGTTGTAATTATCCCAGACTAGCGTTGTAGTTCAGCATCAGGCCCTTTCTCTCTCTCCTGCAATATCACCCTGATAGGTCCAGCTAAACCCAGAGGCCAGAAATGTTCCTTTTCTTCTAATGTAAGCATAGCTGGGAAGAAGGGCAAACAACTGGGGCCTCAGACAAAGAAAAATAATAATAAGGTAACTGGCATTCCAAACCCGTTTAATGTAATCAGGCCAGAATTGATCTGTCAATCTAACATTCAAACCCCAAATTTATACTGTGTGCATATTACATTCAAGATACGATATGAAGTATTGTATTGTCAGGAAAAATTGTGAGAGGCTGAATGGGCCCAAAAAGCGGGGAGGGTTGACTGGGAGAAGGAGAGGGAGAAAGAATTGGCTGTGTCTAGCATGACCTTCTGGGATATCTCTGATTTTCATTGTCTTGCTGCTATTTTATGATGCTCTAAGTTGTAGGAAAAAAACCCTGAAAATAATGCAAATAATTATTGTCCATGGTAATGTAAATTAATTGTGTCTGGTGGAAAGAAAATGATTATAGCTCAGTGAATAAACCTGTTAGGCATCTACTTGTAAATTTATTTCAGAATTCCTTATCTGATTATATGGTTAGTACTTTAAATTCTCTGAATGGCTTATAACGTCTTGCTAGTCCCCTCACTCATTGTACAAAATAAAATCTTTGATGTGTTTATTTTGCATTTGTATAACGGTCACAATTATCCCTCTTTTAAATGTTCTCTTTGACAATTAAAAAAATGACTCATACTTGCTCTTAAATGATTTGGTTTTTAATTGGGAAAATAAGACATATAACTACAAACAGATAATTCTGAGCTCTCTCAGTCAATAAGGTTGGTGTTACTATATTTTATTCAGAGGGAGGGGAGATCGTCCTAATCAGTAACCATTGCACTTATTATTCGTACATTCCCTTTAACTAGTTGATTACTACTTGTAAGCAAGAAAATTCATGTGAAAAGATAAAAGAATAAAATTCTAGGCTACTGTAGCCTAGGGTATTTTTTAAAAACACATATTTGACAAGTTTATTTATTATTAAAAAATAATAATATCATTTGGAAAATAATAAATCATAAAAAACAATAAAATTTGAAAACCATGGAAAAGCAGAGGAAATAAAAACCATAACCAACAGTTTTACTAAGCAATACAAACAATGTGGTATATTTTAATCCGGATTTTCTATCCTTAGTTTTGTTGTTACTTTTGTTTCAGTTCAGCTTGGTTGGTTGGTTTCTCTTGCACAGTACATGTAGGCTGAATAATCCCCCTTCCCGTGCCTAGATATCCACACCCTAATCCCTTATCCATGGAATTTATGAATATATGCAATTATATGGCAAAGTACAATTAAGGCTGCCGATGAAATAAAGGTTGCTAATCAGCAGACTTTAAAACAGGGAGAGTATCCTGGATTATTCAGGTTGGCCAATGTAGTGTCTCTGAAAGTGGAAGACAGAGGCAGAAAAGGGAGAACCAGACAGATGGCAGCATACGAAGGACTCCTGTTGCTAGAGAAGAGAGCCGCAAGTCAAGGAATGTAGACAGCTTCTAAAAGCTGGAAAAAGCAAGGAATTTGGGTTCTCCCCTAGAGCATCCAGGAGGAATGTAGTTTTGCTGACAGCTTGATTTTAGCTCACTGAGATGCATTTCCAACTTCCAACCTCCAGGGCTGTGAAATAATAGTTTATATTGATTAAGCCTCTCTCTAAGTTTGTGGTAGGTTTTTTTTTTTTCAGCAGCAATAGGAGACTAACACGGTGCCCATATGTAGATTTTCCATATGCAAAATTATATGCACCTACTTGTTATTTAAAACATTTTTTAAACATAATTTGTAATGGAAACCTAATCATTTACTTAATCATTCTTTTATTATTTGCCTATTTAGAAAATTTTATTATTTAAATGATACTCTAATTCATATCTTTGAGAATAAGCTTTTTCTGTATTTTACATTTTTTCCCTAGAAGAGAATTACTGTGTAAAAAGGTACAGGCACGTTTAGAGCAAAAGGATTGTGAAGAAAGGGCAGATTAAAAGTCATAGAATTCATATTTCTGTCCCATGAATGATATGTTTTCAACCTTTATTAGACTCATTCAAAGGAACTGAGTAAATAATCCTTCCTGCCGCCTTTTCTACCTCCCTTAGTTGTCCAGTGTGTTATAACCCAAAAAGAAGGTGAGGCAAGTTCCAGAGATCTGGAATGAGCTGGGTGAGCATCCTGTACACTCAGGTATAGAAAGATGCAGAGTGGTGTCATTAATCTTAGAAATAAATTAACTGGCTAAGGTCCAGAATTTAGCAGACTACAATGAAGAAAAAACATTTCCTTCAAATACATTAAGAGTGGCAGTTTTATGTAATTAGGATTCATACATAACAGTGACCACCTTGGAATGGGGTCTTGGAGGGCAATGAATACAATCTTCAGAATGAAAGAAGGTATTTTGAGGATGAACAAGAGATGCTTTATTTGGGATCATGGTTCAAGTGTTTGCTAATTTCTTACAAGGAAGAATTTAAAATAAATGTTAGAACCAACTACATTATTTCTAATATGTTATTATAATCAGCTGCAGTGTAACCCACCTGTAATTCTTACTCTATAGGGCAGGCTCAGTGATTCACAATAAATTCTTTTATTGTCTTCCAAGGGTTATAATAATGAACCTCTACAGGTATTTTTACAGGTAGAATCTGACAAAGTTGACACACTTAACAACTGCAGTCATAATGCCTGTATCTGGAGCGTGCAAACCAAGTAAATAATGCCTTTTGCCTCTTCTCCCGTATTCATAATAAATATTGCCTTTGTCTGGGTGTGCTACACAACACACTATCACATCTTAAGCTTTGTACTTTCAGAGGCTAATTCTTGAACAAAGATAAAACGATGCAATCCATTTGGGGAAAAAAAGTGAAGCACTGTATCAATTAGCTCTTTTCTGGATTCCCTAGATAACCAGCAGAAGGGAGGTTTTGAACTTTTAAGGCAAACGGTGAAATGAAGAAGTTCTGATTTTTAGATATGCAGGAAAAAGTGAAACTGGGGAATAGAAATGAACTCAAAGGTCCAAGCATAGTGTTAATTATTATATTTTAATTTTTCCATTTATGTAAAGTTTCTCAGCTATCACTTTATTATCTCTTTAACTTATTTTCCAAGTTCTTTAATGCAGTGTACCATGAGAAGGTAGATGAAGACAAGTTGGAATGTTTATTAGGGGGGTTTATGGTCTGGGAGATGACCTCATGTGAGACATGCCCCAGAAATGATGCTCATCATTTAACAGCAGGAAGATAGCTGGATGGAAAATGTGTCATTCCAGGATGGAGTTGAACCTTAACTCTGCTGTGAAATGGTATAAAATTAGAAAAAGAGAGTATTAAGTGTTCACCTAGAAAGACTTAAAAAAGTTTATAACTTCATTAGAATATGTTTTTTTGAATGGGGTAAGTTTTATATGGGATTACAAGGAAGATGGGGACTATTATAGATATTTATTTAAACTATTGGGAGTAATAAGGAAGAACACTGAATAAAATGGCAGCAATAGCCAGAAGTAGCTGTGTTTAATTTTCCCAGGGTAAAGACATTTGCTTAGAATAAAATGGATTTCTAAATAATCACTTGCATTCTAAATGAGTCTACCTGGGAAGAAAAAGCTATTAAGCTATCAATGTACCCCCTTCTCATTCCTCACCTAGGTATTAGAACAAAATGTTTGCAAACCAATGACCTCATTTTCAGGTAAGGATTGTAAGTTAACAACCTTGCTTATGAAGCCTCAATTTGCAAACATATTTCAAATATTTACCTAAAAACTTAAGTCCCTAAAATATCAATTGTTCGAAGATGAGGTTTTGAGGACCACAACGCTATATAAAGAATTACATTATAAGGTCTCTTTGGAGATGTGAATTCACAGACACAAAAAAGTATCTGAATTTGCAGTTGTTTCAACATTCAATTGTGTGAATAAATTAAGTATTCTAATTTCTTGTTCTTGCTTTGCATATGTAAATATGGTATTTTGTACTTGTGGAATTATTTGGATAATCAGAGAGTTGGATGCTGGGCTCAAATATCAAATCTTTGATTGAGAAAAGAGTGGGACAATTTTTTCTTCTTTACTTTTTTTGAGTTGTAAGTTCCTTTAGTTAACTTATTTTGCTACCAATCTTTCAGAAGGAAATGGCAGTTTATGTGTGGAAATTAATGAGTCAAGGAGAAAAAATAATTAGTGACTTAGAAAGGGAAAGTGAGATCAATGTGGAAAAACTCAAATGCATAGGGGCCGCACACTCATACCACTGGGCAGTTTCAGGGAACGGTGTGCTAAAGGGAAGGCTTAGGTGAAGGGTTGATTGACTCATTGGTTTATTCAATAAATATTTATTGAGCACCAAATAGATAGCAGGCAGTCTGTTAAGTACTGGCGATTCAAGAGTGAGTGACACTTATGAAACTTGGCCCCAGTGGAGAAGACCCAGAAAAATGATCATTGAAAGATGTAGGGGCCAGAAGAGTGAATTGTAGTGTTGACCATGAGGTGAGCACACTTTTCAGTTTCTACCTCACTGGCTCCTGGTTAACTAGGGAAGTTTCTGAAAAGGTCTTATAATACATTACATATGTCACCGTTTCCCTGGACCTTGCAAGGCAAGAGTTGGGTTGCAGACTACACTGAAAGTATGGCCCTTCTGAATGCACAGTCATGTGCTGCATGATGATGTTTCTGTCAATGACAGACCACATATATGCTAGTGGTTCCATAAGATTATATGGGGGTAAGAAATTCCTATCACCGAGTGATGTAGTCATAGTAATGTCACAACACAACTGCTTAATTTTGACAATAAATTTAATGTATCCTAAGTGTACAGTGTTTATAAAATTGACAGTAGTATACAGCAATGTCCTTGGCCTTTGCATTCACTTACCACTCACTGACTGAATCGCCTAGAGCAGTTTCCAGTGCTGCATCCTTCATTCATGCTAAATGCTGTATAAAAGATAAAAAATGCATATCAATCCCCAGCTTGTATGTGTGGTATGGTTTGAATGTGTCCCCTCCAAAATTCAGGTGTTGCCAATGTGACAGTATTAAGGGTTGGGACCACTAAAAGGTGATGAGGTCATGAGGGCTTTTCCTTCATTCATGGGATTAAGGCCCTTATGAAAGAGGCTTTAGGCCGTCCTCAGCTTGCTCCTCTTCAGCTCTTCTGCCAGGAAAGCCCACAGCATTCTGCCCCTCTGGAGGACTGACCCTTGATCTTGGACCTCCTAGATTACAGAGATGTGAGAAATACAGGTCTGTTCTTTTTAAATGACCCAATCTACAATATTTTGTTGTGGTAGCACAGCCTAAGGCAATGTGTATGTTTTCCTAACACTAATCTGCTGGAAAGGATGGTTGTGGTGGGCCAGTTTTCCTACTCCACTTCCCCTTTTATAATCACTGTCCTCCATTCTCCGTAAGAAAATTATATCTCTCACCCATCTCTAATCTTATCATGGTGTACAGTGCTGGTATTTGAGATTGTATCGCTCATAAAAGCAAAAGCTTTGGTGAGAATTACTGAAACATGATACATCTTATTTTCATATCATTCCAGTAACAAACTCATATCTTCTGTCTCAGTCTATCTAAAAATGAATTTGAATTAATAGATAAGGAAGTACAATATGCAATTTAATGAAGTTTCTTAAAAATAAACAAGAAATCTAGATATTTTCTTTCAGTAAGTTTGACTTAGTTGATTGGTTTGACAGTGAAGACAAGGTTTGCCAATTAGAACTATTGACATTTTCTATAAACTTAATGAATGGAATTCTCAGCCCCAAGGTTTTTGAAAAATATACATTTGCTGCATGTATTCATATGTAAACAATCATAATCATTTAAACTTACAGTAAAAGTTTCAGAAGGCCAACTTAATGATGTGAGAAGCGATACATAGTTTTTCAAAAAATCATGGATCTGAAATATTAGCTAATAGGAAAAAGAAAAAGTGTGGTAGCCCAGTGAATGAAAAGGAGTATCCCACATGTCTCACTAGGAAAATGACTTCATGCTAATTAAAGGATTTAAACATTAAGAAAACAGGCTCCCTGGAGAATGACTGTATACACATTTATAAATAAGTAAATACACACGTGTGTGTGCACGCACGCGCGCACACACACACACACACACTTCCTACAGTTGTTCTGGGGACAAATGTTGGATTTGTTGTGTTTTTTCATTGGGGACACTCTCTCTTCTTATAGGGGAGCATAGGTTATCTTGATCAGCAAACTCATCTTCCAGAGGTTGAGAAACAAACCTGTCTTTCCAATTTTTAAACACTATGGAGTCAGGGCCAAGATAAAATGATGTTTTGACCCTAGATTTATTATTGAAAAATCTATTTTCTCATCATTAGAAAAGTAATAATTGTTTCAGAAAAATCTGAAGATAACAAAAATTATAAGGAAAACAAAACCAAAACCAGCGATATTTTATTGTTTAGTTGTATACAGATGCTCTTCAATTTATGATGGGGTTATTTCTGTAAGTTGAGAAGTATTTGTTTTTGGGAAATAACCCCATTGTAAGTTGAAAATATCATAAATTGAAAATGTATTTAACATATCCAACCTACTGAACATTATAGCTTATCCAAAGCTACCTTAAATGTGTGCAGAACACATACTGGACAAAGTCATCTAATGTAAAGCCTATTTTATAATAAAGTGTCGAATATCTCATGTCAGAGTATTGTACCGCACACCACTAGCCTGAGAAAAGAGCAAAATTCCAATTTCAAAGTGTGGTTTCTACAGAATAGGTATTGATTTTGTACTAATATAAAGTCAAAAAATCATAAGTCAAACTATTGTAAATTGGGGACCATCTGTATCTTTCTGTTCATTTTTCTATGTATAGAAATTTATTTACTTTTCAACATTAGAATTTTACTGTAACAGTTTGTAACTAATTTAAATTTTATCAACATATTCTGATCATTTCACCATTTCATTAAATGTTTTTCTATAACATCATTCCTAATGATTGAATAGTATTCCATCAGGAGGAGTAACATAATTAATTAATTCTACATTTTTCATACTTGAGCAAATGTATGGATCCTTTTCAAAGGAAAGATAAATCCTCATGCTCCCTGCAGGCTTGACTTATGTTATTTTCATTATGTTTTTCCTCCTTTATCTAGAAATATAAAATTAGAATAAGTTCTTTATGATGCTAACAACTACAAAACCAATAAAATTAATATAAGTGAAATGCCAACAGTTATTTAAAGTGATAGCTGATATTTAATAGTAGGATGATAATGTTTTGTATTTTCTTGGCATGCTTCATTTGATTTTGAACCTGATGGACTATCATTTCATTCATCTTGAATATAATCATCATATTTTTCTTTTACAATAAACTTATTTTAAATCAATGATTTATTGTTTTTGTGGATCAATCAGTTTAACAGTATACCTCAAAGTACCAATAAAAGTATAAACAAAAATTCTTAACTACTAAACTTATTCTTGTTAGATTCAAAGATAGCTCGTCACAGTGTAAATGTGACATTAACAGCTGTTTGCTAAGTGATAGTTCAGTTCTCCCGCAACTGCTGTGGACTCCTTGTTCTCTAGGAGGTTTGCCTTTCCTTGGCACTGTTGTGGCTATAAGCACAAACACAAACTTTGGCATCAAAATTATAGCAGAGCTGAGGTGGTCTACCAGATCATCCAGAATATCTTTACATTAACATTCTTTAAATTATCATCAACATAAAAACACTAGATTAAAAAAAGACCTTTTATAACTCAGACCCTTAAGAATAAGGTTTTTGGAGCCCTCAATTTACCAAACTCTCTATTTCTTTATATCTTGTGTATTGGTTTCTATTGCTGCTATAACAAATTAGCACAAAATTAGTTGCTTAATACAACATAAAATTTATTATCTTGCAGTTCTAGAGGTCAGAAGTCCTAAAATCAATGTGTCAATATGGCCATGTTCCTTTTAGACGCTCTAGGCAGAAAAGCCTGTTTCCTTTTCTAACTTCTAGAGCCTGCCTACATCCTTAGCACATGGGCCCTTCTTCCACCTTCAGAAAGCATCACATCAAACTCTGCTTCCATTGTCCCATCACCTTCCACAACTTGGGCTCATTTGCCTTCCCCTTATAAGGACTCTCGTGATTTCACTGGGTCCACCCAGATAGTTCAGGCTAATCCTTCCAACTCTAGATCCTTCGCTTAATCACATCTGCAAAGTACTTTCACCAAATAAGGTAACATATTCACAGGTTCCAGGGACAGGGACGTGGACATCTTTGGGGAGGCCACTTTTTAGCCTACCACATCTGAATGCCCAGAACTTCTCCTATAAATAAGGCTGTGATGTTGTATACAAGTTATATAAAAAAGCTATGGTGTTGTATGTTGTATTCATTAGCCATGATTATTCTTTTAGGACAAATGTCTAATGCTAGAATGTACAAACCACAAGATATATACATTTAAAAAAGACTTTTAATAAACAATGCCAAATTACCCTTTAGAAGCATTGCTTTGAATTACACTTTTGATAGTAGTTCATGGTCACTTGACAGCATTGGTGTTAATCGTTAAAAATCCTTTGCTATTTGATAAGAAAAAAATCATTGTTATTTTACTTTAGAGTAATTTATTGTTATTTTGATGATATTGAATATTTAAAAATATATTCACTGATTATTGTTACAAAAGAAAACAATTTAAATGGAAATTTATTCAAGGCTCTACTGCCTTATAGGGTTTTACTTCACAATGTAGAAGTCTCTTAACTTGTAAGTGGTATGCTTCCAAAATTGCAGCATCAGGAGGAAAACGCAGAATGCCTTTGAACTAAAGTTCACATCTCAGAGTGCTGAGCAGAGTAAACTAATTGTTTAAATAGATGCAAGGATGATACTGTACAGGATGAAATAGCTGTTCAGTGTGTTTGTGTATAGAGTTGTTACACTCTTCTAACACGGATGGCCTATTCAATTACAGACATGTGCCCGAGTTAGAGCATGTCACTTGTTTCTGCTACATTAGGCTGCGGTCTTTCCAGAGAAAACATCTTGTGATAAATTTACATTATTGCTAAATAACCAGATATTTTGTCTGAAAGCAATTATTATCTAATTCTTGTCATGAAAATATGAGTGACAGGAAAATTTTCTTAATAGAAAAAAATTTGAAGGATTTTTATAAAGTGATTTAGCACACATTATTCCATGCTTATTCAATAAAAAATTTTCATTGCCGATAATCAGAGGAAACAAAAACAAGCCATGGTGAAGAAGGAACATTTTCTAAAGCTTCTTTTATCCCCAGGATGGTTGAGAGGTCAGAGGCCCGCAGTGCTGGGAAGAGAGGGTCTAAAATGGTAAGATTGAACACATAATATAAAATGAGTAGGAGCATATAAGTGGCTATGTTTTATTTGCTTATACTCTCTTTTCTCCCTCCGAAGCATCACTTGTTGCTGAGTTAGGGAATCCAGACACAATGCAAGGCAAACCTTGAGAAAAATCATGCGAAATATTGCTTTCAGAGTTTTGAGAGGCAATAATATCCTTTCTTCCCTTGCTCAGTCCCTCTGGGGCTTTGCTTTCCTTGAAGAAGATGCGTCAGTGGTTTTCTTTCTTTAAGATATCTAGGAGGAGGCTGTTTTTAGCTGAGAGCTGCTGCTTTGCCTATCACTGCAGTGTCGTGTAGGATGCCTGGTAGAGAAGGCAGCTGGAGAGGAGGAAGTCGGAAAGTGAGTGCCTGTAAAGAAAGAGCTCAGGAATAAAAAGAGAATATGCTAGGCTATGCGCACCCAGCAGGTGCAGCTTTCAGGCGTGGCAGAACAGGGTGGGTGCCTTGGGCAATCTCTAGTCTCTTGAGATCTTTTATTTGTATGGTATTCAGAGAAGATCTGACTTATTTGTACCATTTCAATGATATTGTGAGGTTTATATGTTTCCTTGTGCATAGTAATTAACATCAGGCTCTGCAAAATGGAATATTCCAGGATTTAGAGAACGCTGGGCATTTTATGGGCTGCAGCCAGCAGATGGTGATAGCGTACCATAAAAAAGTCAATGAAGCGGGCTTGGTCAAGCTGGGAGGTTCGGTTTTGTTTTGCTTTGTTATTTAAGCTTGACAATACCCATGTATATATCCTGTGGGCACACAGTGTTTGAGCCCAGTCTGATCTTAAACCTGTTTTATGATGATATCATTATTTTTTACTGCTACAAATTGACTGTCGGTTTCAATCTACCTCGTTTCAACTGCCTTCAGGGATCATCTTGTCAGTTATGCAGCTTTCCAACTTTATGGCTGAGATCAAGAATGATTCCTTAAAGGCACGTGGGAAACACAGTGAAATGTGGGGGAATGGATGTGAGCTCTGCTACATGGCCGATATTGTAGGTGCGCAGGAAAGATAGGTAAGGGCAAACCAGTAAGGCTCCAATTCAGTTTGAAATTTGACTGTCTTGACATTTACTCAGGTACAATCATTTATCTAGATATTGATGGTGACCTACTATCACTGGAATGAAACGGAGCTAGAGGAGTTCCAATATTATTTTACAGAGTTATGTTCAAACATGTGAGAATGTAAGGACTTGTGGGCATACTAATACTTGTGTCCTCAGGAAATTCTTTCACTAGGACATAAAGTCATGCATTCATTCTCCCTTATGTCCAGTGCTTCTCGATTGCTGATTGGGTGCTTGTCCTTGCTCCATGGGCTAGGAAGTCGTTGCAAATTTACCTAGCAGTAACTCCTGCTTGCTACCTATCTTTTCTTGAAATGTAAAGGCAAAAAGATATTAGAATCCTCTTTATAGAGCTGGAAGAGCACCACTGATTGATGATAAACTTGAAGGATAAAAGGGTCATATTCTAGTCTGACCCAGTCAAAGATTTCCATCAGCAACAGACTGTTGTAAATCTGCTGCTGTATTCTGCTATCTGCCGGCATACTGTCCAAAGATGTACTGAGAGTGTGGGAAATCCCAGAAGTCAGTTAAAAAGGCCAGGCTATTCTTCAAATGTTGGATGGACAAAGTAAGCATGGATTCAAGCCCTCTGTTAAATTATCTGCAGTCTACAGAAAGGTTATTATACCAGCTTCCTAACTAATGTGATATATTCTTCTAGAACTTGCTGAGTTTTATCAGAATTAAGTAACAGTGGCTCCTCTGTAGCCTCCCATTATGAGCCAGGCCCTTTCTAGGTATTATTTTAATCTTTATGACACTCATTCAAGCAGGGCATTATTATACTGTTTTGATATATGTCATAACTGAAGCTTAAAGAAGTTGATTAATTTGCCAAGTATATAGCCAAGTTGAGAATTAAACCAAGTTCTGTCCATGCTTCTCTTACTATACCATACTCCCTCTTTTTTGAAGAATCGTTTGCTATAACATTGTTTCATTGATCAGAACAAGTATGGAAGAGAAATAAAGGAAGCAGTCCCAGGATTTTTGTGCTGAGAAAGCCTGACATCTGTAAGGGGATCAGGCAGAAGACACAATGTACAGGAACCCCAAAGCATTCCATCATTTGGTCTGCAGGGCGTTGGAATATTGAGAAACAAAATCATCAGAGTTTTCTGGGAAAGGGGTGGTTAGCCTGAAGAAATGGGATGGCTTGTTCCAAACAGAGGCTTCAGAGCATCAGACAGACTGTGGAGTTAAAGAAAGAGAAGCAAAGTGCAATTAGAAGTGCCATACCAGGAAAACCTTTGCTTGAATGCAGGCTATAAAAGATGGATAGTGATGCATTGGTCTTTTCAGCTCCACTCTCAGGCAGGGATAACAACATGACTGGCAGAAGCATTTTGAAACATAGACAGCCACCACCACTGATATTTATTTATAGAGATAAAGTGCACAAGGTGGGATAAATGCACAGAAACACTTTGAACACTAAGCACAGTGCAAATGGGCTCACTATTGATTCTTAGTGGAAATGTTCATGTCTGCCTCATGAACAAATATTACTCCTGAGACCACCTTT
Organism: Sapajus apella; assembly: GCF_009761245.1. Taxonomy (NCBI): domain Eukaryota; kingdom Metazoa; phylum Chordata; class Mammalia; order Primates; family Cebidae; genus Sapajus; species Sapajus apella. Next base: position 3,675,072 of record NW_022436968.1, on the reverse strand, counting down.
AACAAAATATTTAGTCTGACCTCTCCAGACTACATTTACAAGCTCATTTCTCTCTTCTTTACATTTTAGGCCTTTTTGCTGTGATGTAAGTAGGCTCTCCAGCAGTCCCAGAAGACTTTCACAAGAAGAGTTTCAGACAATAGGAAATAAGCTTAAGTGATTGTGTGGTGGGCTCCATTAAAAGGTATCACAGAAATGCTACAGAAGAAGAATGAGAAATTCCAGGAAGTTAACATAAAGGGACACAAGGGCACATGAGGGTGTAACATCAGCTGGTGTGGCAGATCTTGCAATGCCAGGAAGCAAAACTGTCAGACACTTTCAGACACCTCCAACTTGGCTCCATTTCCACTTGTGCATCAGTAAATCCATTGTGACTGTGGACACAGCCAAGTGTGGAGAACCACTTAGGAAAGTTTAAGAATCCATTAGAATCATTAGATCTCTTCTGAGCTAGCCAGAACAATTATTTTTATTTTATTTTATTTTTTTTTCAGAATAATTAAATCTATGTCCAAGTGGAGACTAGTTTAGCTGCCGATTTTACTTACCTTTCAAAATAATTGAGAGGAAATTCTTAAGCAAGATTTGCCCGCAATGCCTCCTAATGGGTCTTAAAACATTCTATTCATCTCTAGTCAAAAATGGCTTCGTATTTATGTTCCTGAAGGCTATTTTTTCCAAATGTATTGTGACTTTATTTTAATAGTCTGTGAACTCAGGTTACCCATAAGATGGTTGGAAATTAAGCAGTTTGTGACTATAACGTAAGTGATGTAAAAAAAAAATCAAACTGCATATTTATTTGATTGCTCAAAGTTCTGAGTGCATTATCTAGATAGCTTGTCCATTTTTGTCTGGGTTAATGTCAGAAGTATTCAATTGCAAGTCCCTTCAGAGCAGGACTGATGTCATCTCCATCAGTTTAAGAGCCCCAGGTTCCTCATCCAATAAGCATGTCTTGAGTGCCTAGTGTGAGACAGAAGTTCTTGATGGGCACAGGGTGCTCTTACATCTGGAGATGGCAGTGAAGACATTTTTCTTCCTGCATAAATATGTGCAAGACATCAAAGCTTTATTTTTTTTTCTTGCAAGCTTACCTTTCCCCTTCTGATCATGTAGAAAGATGGGGAAAATTAGGCTGTTTTTTGCTTGTTATTATTATTTTTAAATATTGAGCAATTCAAAGCTAAAGTTGGGGTACATGTAAATGATAAATGGCTGTATGCTAAGGGGCGTGCCACTCTGTATATGGCTGTGTAGCAGACATTTGGCTGTGTTTTTTTCTTTTTTGCTTTACTTCCTCATAGAAAACAAATATAATGCAGTCTCTCAGTTACCACACTTTCTACAACCATTGCTTCTCTTTTAGCCTTTTGATTCTCCCACTAACAGCTTAGAGGCCCTTTTGGCCATCTAGCAGCCTGAAGCCTTCAAACCCTGTAGTATTTGTAGTCTGTCTAGGGCAACAGGAACCCAAGGGCATCTATCAGTCTTGGGAGCCTCATATATTCATAGATTTTCTCCATGGAAATGTTCTTGGTTTACCTGCATGGAATCTGAAGTAATCACCTCTTGAGATAAATTATTTATATTTACAGAAAATGTGTTGTATTTTTATACCCTCTAATCACCTATTCTGGAAAATGTTTCCAAAGGTAGACAATGAAGCATAGCAAAAAGCGGAAATGTTCATGTCTGCTTCGTTAACAAATATTACTCCTGAGACCACCTTTAACAAAATATTTAGTCTTACTTCTTGACTAGAGATAAGATGCTATTTTAAAGCTTTTGGACTGGAGTAAGTTACTTGCATAAGTCTCAGTATTCCCACCAGTTAAAACGGGAATAATAATGCCTTTTTTTAAAGCTCTGCTTAATAGAAAAGAAGTACAAATCTTTTAGAATTCCAAAGTACATTGCAAGTGTTGTACGGTTAGAAGGAAAAAACAAAACATTTATTAGGTTTCTTCTATATGTAACAAGCCATGCTAAGGTCATACTATTGCATAAGGAGAGAGCCTTATCTAAATATTCTTTACGTGATTCTTGTACATAAACAGATCATCACAACCGCAAGTAACAAGGCAGTATGGTTTCACAGTTAAAACACTGGGTTTTAGGCCAGGCAGCCATGGGTCCAAATTTTAGCTCTAAATTCTAGCTCCACCATTTTGTGACCTTGTTATTTAACCTATTTTCTCATTCAAAACAAAGCTGATAATTTGTACTTCCCGGCATCTCAATAGAGATGAAATGAGACATGGTGTGATATAGTATTGGGTACAATGTGAGCATAAAATGATTAGTGAAGAACACGGGTACCCTTCTACCACAAAAGGTAATTTCTCTTTAAGTGAAATATTATGTCCTCATAAAAGCTGTTAATTCATAAGAGTTTTTAAAAATCTTATAATCATTCCTTAATTTCACATGAGAGAAATCTAGTTTTAGCCAAGAACCTTTCCCACATCCAGTCTTTTCATGGAGAAATGAGGTCTTCCTTCCCACAGTCTTCAAATTTGCGGCTCCATCAGTCTTTGTAGTAGCTAAGCATTCTTAGACTCATGGTGTGCCACAAGCTGTTGGCCAAAAGGAACCCATGAGCATCTGGTTGCTGTGCCGCTCCTGCCACATCAGGTAGGGCTGAGTCCAATCACATTGCGTTCTGGGGAATGTGCTTGGTAAGGAGGTGTTAAGGTTTTCCGCAAAAGCACATGGACCTTATAGATAGACCGCTTGCGTTCAAATCTCGGCTTCACCCATTTTTCCCTGTGTGACCTTGAACAAGTTACTTAACCCTTTTAAACCTTAACATTAATAGTAATAACCAAATTTATATAAGCTCTTTCCATGTGCCAGGTTCTGTGCCCAGTGTTTTACATGGACTAACCGATTTAACTTTATATCTTCCTGTGAAGTAGGGATTTAGTATTTTTGAGTTTTCTAAAAAAATTGTAGTAAAAAAATTTAAGATGAGATCTACCTCCTAAATACATTTTTAAGTGTACAACACAGTATTGTTACCAACATATACAACATTGCAGAGCAGCTCTTTAGAACTGATTCATCTTGCACAACTAAAACTTTATATCCATTGAACAATGATTCCTCTTTTCTCCATCCCCAGAGCCCTTGGCAACCACTGTTCTTCTCTCTGTTCCTATGAGTGTGACTATTCTAGATACTTTATGTAAGTCAAATAATATAATATTTGTCTTTCTGTGACTAGCTTAGTTCACTTAGGATGATGTCCTCAAGGTTCGTCCATGTTATCAGAAGTAGCAGGATTTCCTTCTTCTTCTTCTTTTTTTTTTTTTTTAAAGGCTGAATACTATTTTTATTGTATGTATATATCACGTGTAAAAAATCTATTTATCCGCCAGTAGACGTTTCAGTTGTTTCTACATTTTGGCCTTGTGAATAATGCTGCAATGAAGTTGATAATGTGGATAAATGTTCAAGATCTTGAATTGAAATGAGGTGAGGATTATTTCTAAAACCAAATTTACAAATGAAAAAAACCCCAGAAGCACAGAGAGGTTAAATATATTTTTGCGGGGAACACAGCTAGCAATTGTTACAGCTGGGCTTCAGTCCCACTGACTAGTGTAGAGATTGTGTTCTGGAAGTGATAACACTTCATACTATCATTGGACTCTTAACAGTAACTGGCACCTGCAAATACAAAATAAAGAATGTCAGCTAATTCTATAGCAAGGAGGATGTGCCTCTGGCCTTAGTGCTTTTGTCCACCTAGCTTGCATTTTCTCGATCATATTTCTGAAGAGTTGAAACTCTCTGTTATGAGACCTAACTCAGGCTCATGAAAGAGGTAAATTTGTATTAATGCTAACTTAGAAAGTCTATTCTAACCTTAGACTTCTCTAAATTCTGGCAAAATTTTAGTAGGAAGTTTTCCCCCATTTTCCTTTTTCTACATCTTCTCTCTCCTTCTAACTGGCATTTTATAAATGTATTTCCTGACCCCCTCACCTAAATTCAAATATTAAAAGCAGTCTTACTCTCTTGCACCAAAAATAAAACCAAAAGCTACCATTCACTCTTTCAAATCATAATTCTAATCCTAGAGATGATGTATTAACTTTATCCAAACATGTACAAAACTGTCCTGACCCTCAGTAGCCTCGCAAGAGAAGGTCAGAACACCGTTGGGGCCACAAAAATCTGCACTGAGCCCTGATATAAATAGCAGTGAATTGGCCATGCAAAAACTGAGAGACCGAAGGGTCGATGAAAGCTAATTATAACTTGAGGGTCTTGCGTGGATTGCGGGAGGCCAGCCAGGGTCGGAAGCCTTGCAAAGCTGACATTTTACTCCCAGAGGAGTCTACTTTTGGGAAACGATTTCTTTATGGATGTGCATAGAGCCTAGGAATTAGAGGCAGATGCCAGAGGGAGCCTTGTAAGAGCTTGCGGCTGTCCTGTAACCGGAAGTCAGTCTGCCATTCTCCTCTTATCCCCTGGTTCTTGGTGTGTGATTTTTCACTGCAGCAAGTATTCTGCTTCTTCCCCGTCACAGAAAATGTGGCTTTTCTTATCTGTAAGGTGTCTCAATTTAGTGGAAAATAGAATTGAGTCCACTGCCTACTCCCTGTTCCAGGCCTGTTTTTTTTTCTCAAAATAGGAAATATATAATGTGTGGGCTGGGTGGCTAGAATTAGGTTGAATCGGTATGAAACAGGGAGATTTGTTTGCTTCAGAAAAAAAATCTCCCACTGCCTTGGCTGGCTGCAGAATCCAGGACAAATATCAAGACTTGGAGCTATAGAAATCAAATCATCCTGGGTGGATTATTATAATGATGACCCTCTCCATGGATTCCAACAGGCCCTTTTAACAAAGCCTTTGTGGCCACACTGGCATTTCTAGTGAAGATTTTGAAACCATTATATTTAATGCCTTCTCATTGATTAGGTCAAAAAGAAAGAAATGGACTTTCCTATGGAGATAGGCAAATCTTTTTTCTTTTTCTGTTTTTATAATGAATTTAAATATAAAGCCATCTTGTTCTCTAGATATCTGGAGGAAATTAATCACCTCAAAATAGAGAAGGGGAAAGTTGGAAGTACAAAATGACATGTCTGAGTTTCTTTGTGGCTTCAAAATACCCACCTGGGTAAAGATACGACCTGATTTATTGCTATCCAGCCTATGGGTTCTTAATTCTGATCTATCTATTGGGTAATAAAAGATTTGATTTGTTTTGAACGTTTCAAAATGTGGATCACTCTGACTCTAGCACGAGGTCAGGGAGGAAAAGAAATCACAGGGTTTGAAATTTCCAAGTGCGCATGTTTGAGAAGTAGGGAGCATCACAAACTGACAACAGGTGTGGACATTTTTTTACGGTGTAAAGAATTCCCATGGAACAGCACTCATCAAATGAAAATAAAAATTGTACTTTATGGAAGGTAACTTCTTTCTCTGTCCCCAAATCTCTCCATCTGAAACTTCATTCTTCCATTAAAAAAGAACTGTGCTTTGTGATTTATAAAGTCTGTTTCTTTCTCTTCAAGTTGAATGTTAACGTTCTGCCTTGTGCCCTTCACTTAATGGATATTCTCAAAACTGGCAGCTTTTTCTTCATGCGGGAAGAAGGAATAATTCTGAATTAAGAACACCAAAATAGGTTAAGGATACATTATGTCAAAGGCTGTAGATTGTTAACAAGCAAAGGAAGCACAAAGCATGGAATATAATACAATTAAGGGCACCCGGGTAAGACTGCCAGCCATTTCATCCCGATGACTTCACCTGTTGATGCCAGAGGTGACTCTTTCCAGTCTGTCTAACATTTGACAGAGCCCAGGTGCTTTTCTAATTTCGGAGTGATCTGCAATTAGCAAGTGTAGTAGCTCCTGTGGTTCCCCGCCTGGATCCCTTACCACACCCTTCTCCAGTTGCTGTGAGTGTAGACTTTTAATGATCCACAGCTGCCCCCTCTTCTAGAGAATTGCTAATGGCAGCTGGATCTCCCAGGAGGTCATGCTCCTCACTCCAACCAAGGGAAGCCAATGACTGATGATTGCAGGCTACAAATGGCCCCCTTAGATTGAAGGAGAGGGCCATAATTAATTTTGTGGTGTGATCCCATGGATCAGGTCAAGACCGGCCTTTGTACAGGACCATATCTTTGCTGAGCGCTTTCCTCTCTCCTCTTCTGCTTTGTACCCCAAGCTGCTGGCTTTCTGTGAAGAGCACAGCTTCGCTAGGCCTTATGCACCACCACTACCGTCTGAGGCTCTGAGTCTAGTGTGCCCAGTCCTAATAGGGTGAGTTTGCTCATATACCTTTCTTAATGGATTCAATAACATAATATCATTGTTAACTAGAATTCCCTTGAAAAATAATAGACTATTGTCTCTGAATTGTTGAAGTCTTTTCTTCAATAAGAAAAGTTATTTCAGTTCAGCAGTGTTCTCTGTGTAGCCTTTATCCATCAGCTTATGTGGAAAAATCATGGTTGGCAAAGGATCAAAGTCACAAAGTTTGCAACTTTGAACTCTATGACTGATTCCTATTTGCCTCCTTTCCATTTTGTTAGTTTGTCTAGTATTCAACTCTGTTTACAGAGCTCCTCGTAAAAGCTTGGCTTTTCAAGTTAGAACAATGTTCTGCCACAATAGAAGTAATTATGATGGCCTTAGTATACGGTAGTCATCTGGGGGACAAAATAAAAGATTTTTGCTTGGAATCAAATAGTACATTCAAGTCTGAAATGATATGAGTTTTCTGGGCCCTCTGTAATTAGAAATGTGATTGTATAAATGTCTGAAAATCTGTTCTGGTTTTAAAGAAATTGGCCTACATCCTGTTCTAATCCAGACGTAAAATTTACAGAATTTGAAGGTCTCCTTGTATCACTACTAGCTAGTGGTTTGAGGGTAGACTGATTCAGCAATTGGAAGAATGGTGATTCCAGCTGACAGGTGCAGTCCTCCAGGAAATGTCAGGTTGACCCTGCTGCTTAGAAAAACATAAGAGAGAGGTGATGGCCAAGGATACTGGGAATGGAAATATTTTAAAGGCATTATTATTTCTGTTGGGTGAGGCAAGGATACATGATTGCACAGTGGGAGAGCTGGAATCCTTCACCCACTTCACAACTGTGCTTTGTATCAAACATAGTGTCCAAACATGTTGACCAATGCACTAAATTGGATGTTACTGATTCTCAATACTATATTTTGGTCTAAACAAATTGTGTCATTTTTTGTTTCTACCATGTTATTGCTTATTTATAATCAACATCTAATTCTAAAACATTCCTAAGGCAAGCAGGTGCTTGCTATTTTCTATTTAGACATTTGATATTTCCTTTGGGCCCAATGTCTTCACGTTTACAAGTGGTTTTTGTGGCATTTGTAGGATATAAAGTTGTTAGCATTTGATCTTTGAATGGGATGCATCCATTAGAAGGCCAGTGCTGAAAAGTCAGGAAATTGGTTTTAGTTTTATATAACTTATGGTTTATTTTTAAAATTCACAGAATTTCACATCCTAAGATTATTTTCCTGGGATTCTGTTTCAAAAAGGCCACTGAATCTTAAGGAAGGATAAACTCATTTTGTTACTGTTGAATTTCCAGACAGAAAGGCTTAAGGCTTGAAACTTGCCATTCATTACTGAGAAAGCAGAGGCAATTATTATAGTTGCTAATGTCCTTGTTCAAAATCTTTTCCTTGCCTGCCACAGGATTGTCCCCCCACTTTAAAGGGTTAGATCACAGAAGAGGCTTCTCTTAGAGTTAGGTACTTCCTATCCCTCTTTGATGGGAGGGAAGCAATACTGGCTGAGTCAAAAGAAAAATACATCAGAAAATCTGAATTGTTCTCTATTCTCTTCCCTATGACCCTAATACATTTTATAACTGTTTTTATCAAAATGGAAACATACATCAAATGTTTAAAAACAAGAATGGTGGCACTGACAGTATGCTTTTCTTTAAGCTTTCTTATCAAGCAGTAACTGGAAATACAAAAATTAAATTCAAATTTTGTATTTCAATATACTATGTTATTAGAATGTTTTGTTCTCTAATATATATTTGTAGGATTTATTGAAAAGAAATTCAATGGCATTTGAAACTTTAAAATCCCATGGGAGTTAAAATTTTGACCTTGATTAGCTTAAGCATCTCTAATAGTAGTTTCTAGAATTAGAACTGGGAAGAAAAATAAATAAATCAGTAGATAAGAGGAAGGACACAAGGATATTTTTATATCGTTACAAACTGGCTATGTCATCTCTTTAAGTTGGTTTAATGTTGGTTTAAAATTTAGACTTTTTCTTTTTCTAATTATTTCTTGCCTACTTCTAGAAATAAACCAAGATTCCTTGAACTAGAACTGAAACTAGAACTTCATCATTAGCCTCTCTTTGTTGTTTGGCTAGTAATTGTATGATCAGACTAATAGTTTTTTAAGTCATTAAGGCGGATTAATCACCTGTGAATAAGTAATTATTTTTGCAGATGTGAGTGTGGGAAAAACAGACCATTGGTAAAATGGAATCCTTGAAATACAGTTAATCTTAATTATCATAATCATAAAAAAGGAGAAGATTCAAGAGATATTTCAGCAATAACCTGTATATGTTATTAAGATGCATTCATGTCATTTTAGAGCAGGTTTTCTTCTATAATTAAAATGTTTAAGGCTAACCTGAAAATTACTTTACATTCTCTGAGTTTCTACCAATTAATTACAGTGAGGTCATCCAGAAATACTCTGGGTATTGAAGGTCACTCAGTCTAGAAAGAAATTTTTGCTGCAGTTGATTCACTAAGTAAGCAAGCCACATCTGAGTAATTGATAATTCCCTTCAAGTAGGAAAAAAATGCAACAGGACAACAGCTACCAAAAAAAAAAAAAAAAAAAAAAGAAAGAAAAAAGGAAAAAAAAAAAGGCACAAAAGTCCCCACTGTGTCAGAGGGTGTTTGTTTTACAGAGAGGTAATTATTTAATTGCATATGTAAAATATTTGCTGTATTAAGTCATGAAGATTTTCAAACCATGCACTATGCAATCTATACTGAGAAAGGGTGAGACTGTGTGTTGGAAGTTTAGCTGCTTCCTTTCCTCAAGAGTTATCCTCAGGGCCATCCCTAAAATGTGCAGGGCCTCAGGTAAATATTTTTTGTGGGTCCTCTGTTCATGTAAACAATTTGATTTAAGAAGTGTTACAGAGTTTAGTCCTCAGAATAATGGGTAAAGTGGAGCTACTTACACGTTTGTTTATTGTCTAATCATGGCTTGTAAAGATTCCTCATATCAGCTGGTAGCTTGACACTGTATCTTCTGGTTCCTTATCTTCAAACGTGTGGTTCCTGGCTAATTTCATATCTTCCACCATGTGAGAAACAGGCAGCAATGCTGTTATTATTCACAATGCAGTGGCTCTTTGATTCTGTTTGTCCTGAAACAGTATAGATCTTCTTGCCTCTGCAGTTCTCTAATGCCATTTATTTAATGCTGGTTCCGTCATTACTCATGAGGCTGCATCATTCGTCATGTCACCTATGACTACTGGTTTCTCATGACTGTCTCAAATGTTGTTACTATACTTTGTTGATGATGACCACAAATGCAAATCTTATTCGGCGTATGCAGAAAAATGTGAATGATAAGTTGTTTTCTCGTCATGTAAAATTTACTGTATAGAATTTTACAGCATGTGAACTTAGAATACTGTTTTCCAACTATGTCGTCTCTTGAATGCTTTAGGCAGTGGCCACTGCATTCCTACAATGTGATTTCTTTTAGTGCTGGCTGTACCTTTGCCTTCCACCACTTCTACCAGTGGGGAACACAAGTGAGGGACCTATGGAGGATAAGAAGAGTGGTCCCATTTGCACAAGAAACATCCATCCCTTGTTTAGCATGGCTCAAGACCAGCCTGGCACAGTACAACATCAACACATGATGTAAAGCAAGAGAGGAAATGGATCTGAAGAGTCACTGGGCAAAAGACAGGAAAGGTCTTGAAAGATCTCGGAGCAGATGGACAAGGCCACTCTACAGCCTGACCCATGGTGTATAGTCTGTGGAGGAAGTAGAGTGACAGACCTAGGTAGAAGGTACCTTGTGCCATCCTGCTTCCTCCATACACTGGAAGTGGCACTGCAGGCTAAGAGCTATTATACCTGCTCATATGTGTGGCTCAAGCCCAGGGATCGGCAGAGTTCTGAATTGTTCTGTGTCCCTTCAAAGTCAGGGTCACTGTCACCCTAAGTCAGCATGTCAGCACCATTCCAGAGGCCCAATCTCACCCAGTCTTTCACAGCCTCATACAAAAAATATTCTCCTGGCCAGCAGTGCTTTCCTCCTAGAGGTTCTTTAGGGAATTTGGTTTACTCCATACAGGAGGCAGAGACTTAATTTAATTTTTTAAAATTTTTTTAAGAGACAGGGTCTAGTTCTGTCACCCAGGCTGGAATGCAGTGGCACAAACATAGCTCACTATAGTATCAAACTCTTTAGCTTACGCAATCCTTCTGCCTCAGCCTCAAGAAGCTAGAACTACAGGCACATGCCACCATACCCAGCTATTTTTTACTTTCTATTTTTTGTAGACATGGGACCTTGCTATGTTTCCTGGTCTAGTCCCTACCTCCTGGCCTCAAGTGATCCTTCTGCCTTGTCCTCCCAAAGTGCTGGGATTACAGGCATGAACTACCACGGCTGACCTGGGTAGAGGCTTAGTAAGTGCTTAGTAGGGGAGAAATGAAGACACAGGTTCTCATCTAGTCTGAGACTTCCTGACCAGATTTCAGAGGGGCTGTCCCAGGCACCAGGTGGGGACTTAGAAAATTTCTTGGGAGGTGCTTTAAGGCATGGTGCTCCCTGAGGTGCAGGCCCAGCTTTGGGTTCCTACTTACCTGGATCAGAGGATGGTACTTGATCTCCTCTCAGTATCTTTGTTGTGGTTCATTGCTAACAGTTGCCATACAATCTTGAGGTTTGTTCTTAAACTGCTGCTTAGTTACTACTAAGTGCCCTCCTTGATGTTCCAGTAGGCAACCTTCAGAGATGTGCTTTTAGGGTCTCTCTGCAGCAGGATAAGGAAGTTTAAGATTTTGAGGCTGGGTGCAGTGGTTTACTCCTATAATCCCAGCACTTTGGGAGGCCAAGGCAGGTGGATCACCTGAGGTCAGGAGTTCAAGACCAGCCTGGCCAACATAGTGAAACCCTTTCTCTACTAAAAATACAAAAAATTAGCTGGGTGTGGTGGGGGGCGTTTGTAATCCCAGCTACTCTGGAGGCTGTGGAAGGAGAATTGCTTGAACCTGGGAAGCGGAGGTTGCAGTGAGCCGAGATTGTGGCATTGCACTCTAGCCTGGACAACAAGAGCAAAACTCTGTGTCAGAAAAAAAAAAAAATAAAAAATAAAAAAAGATTTTGAGAGCAAATTACCTCTAAGCATTAACATTCTCTAAGCATTAACATATATTCATATGCATTAGCATTATATGTAATGGTTCATCTCCACTTCAGAACAGTGGACTAATCTCTGAAGAGAAACTTTCAGCTCATGGACTCTTCACACAGAGAAACAGCTCATGGAAATGGGGCCACTATTATTGCTGTGTTTTCATTTAAATTGATGAAAGCAGAGCGGCTTGTCACTTCAGTAGAAAAAAATAGAATATATGAGTTTTGTGGAAGCTTCAGGAGTCACAAGTTATGACTAGCAATGTAAATCTATTTTTTAGTGTCTAGTCCCATTCAAAGAACAATGAAAGGTAGTGGAGGTCTCTTTGTCTTTTTGTGCTCAGAAGAAACAGATATGAAAAACTGGTATTCTAAAGTCATAGATCAAATATTGTAGTTTAAGAATTTTTAGAATGATAATAATTAGAAAGAAATGCATCTTTTGTGGAAAAAGTAATACTTTTTATTTCTTTGGCATTGCTAGGGAGAAAAGATGTGGTAATGTTCAGAGGGTGAAACTTTCTTCCTGCTCTGAAGCGTAGATGAATTCCAGACATCAATTTTAACTTTAATCTGATCCCTTCTGCTTTTCTATTTTCTTTTCCTTATTCTTTATCTTCTTTTTTATGGTGCCATTTCTTCACAGGTAAAGACATACTGTTAAAAGCCTTTTGCATCTAAAGAGATCACTTCTTTCAGAAGTTGTTATTTAAATTTGCCTTAGCGGAAAATTAGTTGACTCTATTCCAAAATAGAGAGTCTTAGAGGACTCGTTGATTCTAAGAGAAGGTGTTTCAGGTAGAACAAGGGGTCTGATGCAAACTCTGTCCATAAATTAAAGAGCCTTGGAAAATAATAAATAATGTGCGTCTGTTTTAGGAATGATTCATCACTGATCTCTTTGCTTATTCTTATGTAACTATTAAAGAAATAAAAAGCTACTTTTACGTGTAATGAATAATGTTCATCCACAGTTCTCACTAAGGAAGGAGCTCCAAGCGAGATTAAAAGAGAAAAGCAATTTGATGCAGTTTATTTAAATTCAAAGAGGAGAACAGAGACACATTTGCATTTTTAAATTTTTTTTTTCCTGGAAAGATGTGTAAGAAAACTGTTGACCATGATTATCACTGAGGTGTGGGGTTGGGAGAAGCGGGATAGGAGTAGTTTGTTTAATTTCCACTTATTATCTTTTTGCATTATTTCGGTTTCCTTACCAGGTTTCTTTCTGTGGTAGGCAAAATTCTCAAATGGCTTCCAAGATTTCCCACCTCCTCAGTGGATATGCCCTGTATAATCCCCAGGTCTGTGACTATGATGGGTTTTACTTTTAATGATGTCGTGTGGCACCATTTACTTCAAGAAAGATGATCCAAGTGGGCCTGACCTAATGACAGGAGCCTTTTTAATGGCAGAGTTTTCTCTAGCTGGTGGAAGCAGATGATGACGAAGTCAGACATTTAATGCATGCGATGGACTGGACTTGCCATTGCTGGCTTGAAGATGGAGGGTGCTACATGGTGGGGAATATGGGCAGCCTCTAGGAGTTGAGATCATCTCTGACAGCTAGCAAGGGAATGGCAACCCCAATCCTATTGTTGCTGGGAACTGAATTCTACCAACAAGAATGAGCTTGGAAGTGAATTTTCCCAGCTTCTCCAAACAGGAACTCAGTCCAACTGACACCTTGATTTCAGCCTTTAGCTTCTCTGAGCAGAGAATTCAGACTGGGAAATTTATTATTTCCCAGTTATTTCTTATTTCCCACATTGGATTTCTGACTTACTGAACTGTGGGCTAAAAAATGAGTACTGTTTAATGTCACTATGTTTACGGTAATTTGTTACACAATAGAAAACTACTATTACACTTTGGGAGGTCAAGGCGGGCAGATCACTTGAGGTCAGGAGTTTGAGACCAGCCTGACCAATATGGAGAAACCCTGTCTCTACTACAAATACAAAATTAGCTGGGTGTGGTGGTGCATGCCTGTAATCTCAGCTACTTGGGAAGCTGAGGCAGGAGAATCACTTGAACCTGGGAGATGGCAGTTACAGTGAGCCAAGATCGCACCATTGTACTCCAGCCTGGGCAATAAGAGCAAAACTCCATCTCAAAAAAAAAAAGAAAGAAAGAAAAAGAAAAAAAGAAAACTACTATTAGTTTTTTGTAATATTTTAATGTAAGAAAATAAACAATTACAGTAGGTATTCTGGACAGTGAGATTATGGGTCATTTTTTCCTTAATATTTTTTAAATGAAATAAAAAACCTTAATAAATGTAATAAAAACCAAGGATGAGTTGTTACTGTAAGGAGAACATGCCCTCTTTCAAAGTTGAATATGAAGTTACTATAAAGGGAGTCATATTTTCTCATTGATTTCCATTTTATGTTTTCATTTATACATTCCTACCTCATCCTATAATATAACATTGTAAATCAGGAATGTGTCTTCGTGAGATAAAATTTTCTTAAAACCAAAAAGCAAACCAATTTGAAAACACTCAGCAAGAGAGTGACTAAGCAAACAGTTTAAGGGACACTAGGACTCCAGGATGGAAAAGGCACGTTTGTTTGCTTCTGCCAGTAAACCCAGCCCTTCTCATAGGTCTTGACATACTGTGTCTGTTTCAACACTTATTTGTTAATTAAAACAAATGAATGTGCTTGCTGTCAATGCTTCATTTTAAAGACTTGATAAGGTTTCTTCTACTTAGAGCTTTTCTTCCTCCATTTTGTTTCCTGCTTTAGAGGGAGAAACTCCTATTCCTGTGTGATTGTATCATTAAGTCCAAACAAGTTAGCTTCCACAGCAAAGTCACAGCTTAGCTTCCTTCCAGCTCTATCCTGAACACTTATGGCATCTGCTATACTGAATGTTTATATCCTTCCCCACTCCTGGCCAAATCCATTTGTTGACAACAAATCCCCAATATGATGGTGTTAGGAGGTGGGGCCTTTGGGAGATGATTAGATCATGGGAGCTCAGTCCTCCTAAACGGGATTAGTGCCTTTATAAAAGAAGCCCTAGAAAGCTGCCTTGTCCTTTCCACCATGTAAAGAGGGAAAGTGAGAAAGTACCCTCTTTGATCCAGAAACTGGCTCTGTCACCAGACACTGAATCTGCTGGTGCCTTGATCTTGGACATCCCAGCCTCCAGAACTGTGAGAAATACATTTCTGTTGTTTATAATCCATCCAGTTTATAGCATTTTTGTTACAGCAGCCTGAAAGGACTAAGACAACTACTTACAAAACTAAGCTACAGTATCTCCATTTAACCATCTTGGGTGACTTTTTTTTTACAAATTATCTATTTCCTGTTGCTTTGCTACTATAAGTTTAAATTCTCTGTATAGAGGATTCTCAGCACTTCCCCCTTCCCCAAAAGATAGGGAATTTATAGATGGCAAAGACTCTTCTGTTTTATCCATGTACCCAGCACAGGGCCTGGCACATATAGATGCCCAATAAATGTAATAAATGTTAATAAAACAAAATGAATATCTGTATTGAGGAAATGTTTTTTGAAGATAAAAACATCCTGCGGTTATTGGAAAATTTAGGCCAAGCTCTTTTATTTAATCATTTAAAAGTCTAGCTATAAGGTAGTTGGGAAGGACAAATTAGTCTCACGATAAAAAGAGTGATGGCAGAAAGAAAAAAGGAAACACTGAAGATTGTAGTGAAATTACAGCCTATGGGCATCAGTCTCCCTTTCTCTGGTTGATTTTGGAGGTAATTTCATAAGTTAAGATACGACTTTTCTCCATCCATCCTGGCAGGGAGGATTTTGTTTTATTATGTAGGAATATAAAATTATTGATTTAAAGTCCCTCGGAAATTTAAATTTGTCTTTTCAAATAAGGGCACGTTCACTGGAATTGCCTCTATGACCCTAATGGCATGCAGAGAAAGGGCTGCCTTTCTCTGCATGCCATTAGGGTCATAGAGATAATTAACATGCAGTGGACCTAAGAGAACACAGCTAATCCTCATGCTTCCTTAGATCTTCAAGTGGTTACCAACATAAAAAGTTTCTCCTTAACAAAGGACATCTTGACCCTTGTGCTAAATCTGTATCAGTTTTTTTCCCAACTCTGAGCTCTGAAAGCTCAATTTAGCATCCAAAAGAATTGAGCTGTGTCCTTTTTCTTTTGTACCTCATCATCAACAATAAAGAATTGAAGAGGAACTGGAGTGTTGGCTGGCAATTTTGTGGTGGTATATGACAGAGCAGAATACAGCATTGCTTTTCGTCATCCATAGGGCCTCAGGTTATTGACAGGAGTAGGTATTTTTCAACTGGAACACAGAAATGGAATGGTAACTTTATACGCTCAGCTTACCAAGAACACCAATCCCTTTGACATCCAGGGGCTGTGCAGGTGGCTAGCAAGGTTGTTAACAAGGAGTGGTGCTTTTCCGTTGGAGACCATACAACCACCCTCCAATGTGATTGACTACTTCTCCTCAGTGCATTCATAGCCTATGCAGCATTAAAAGCAATCTTTTCATAAATTTGGGAAGCAGCAGGAGGGAAACTTCTCGTAAGTACTAACAAGGGTGTTTTTGCATTTTATATCCCCCTAAGAAGGTTTCTGTGTTTTTCCTAAGGCAAATCCAATCCTGTCACTAGCTTTCTCTTATTGTGTTTATGCCTCCAGGAGGGAAAGAAGCACCCAAGAGCCTTCATCTCTGTAGACCAGGAGTCAGAAACGGATGGTCTATGCCTGGGCCACATCCAGCCAGCAGGCATTTACATTTGGCTTACATAACTTTGAAAATGATTTGAATCAGTTGCCAAAAATTCAAAGCCAGGAGATTTTCATGTAAAAAGAAATCTAAATTTTGGCTCTTCTTAAAAGAGCCCTGTGTTTTGGACCTGCAAGTCATTGGACCCAATTTCTCACATAGCAAGTGGAGCTGGGTAGTGATTGCCAGTTTACCACATGCAGGGTGGCTCCTAGAACATACCTTCCCTGTGTGGGAATTAGAAAGAAGCACTGCCTCTGCACAGGTGAATTATAAGGGTGCCCCATGGGTGAGGACGCGGCCATGTGTAATAGTTTTGCCACAGTTGCCACCATCTCCTTGAGCCAATTTACTCACATCTGAGCTTTCAGGCATTTGAATTTGTGACCCCGGCCAAAGACTTGGGAGGAAGTTGCTGCCTGCAGCATACATCTTGATGAATGAGGGCTGGCCTAGAGGGCTTTCTTTGATTGCTTGCCCACAGAGATAGAGACACCAGCATTTGTTTGACTTAGCGCCTGTGTTTTTCTGAGAACACAGCTGGATAATTTTGCAGGAATTATATTCATAGGCTAGGTCTCCATATCCCCATGCTTCACCCTCCCCAATCCCCCACACCTGGCCGCATGCTGATTTACCATTTGTTCCTTTTTTCAGCTTCTGAGGGGAAGCGTCCAAGTAAGATGTCGCAAGTTCTTTCCTATGACACAGGTATATAACTCCTTTAACTTAAAGAGTTTGAGGAGACTTCATGAACTACCTTTGAATGAGCTGATTCTAGTATTTGTCTCTATTGACAGCTTGCTCTTATTAAACAAACCCTTCCCCAAAGTGAACCCTGCAGCTACTGACATGGATGAGGCCAAGGAGCTAAGAAGCCCCTTTAAGGCCTCAGCAGACCTGAATAATAGACTCTGGCTCTCCAAGAACAGTGAGACTTTTTTTTTTTTTTTTTTTTTTTTTTTTTTAGCACTGGAATTACAATTATCAAAATTATTTACAAAGTGCAGTACAAGTGATGCTGTTTAAGGGGTAGTAAAATGAAGTTATTATTATAGCATTTGAAAGCTTATAAACTGACTTATAATTAAGCGGAGTTGTATGATAATTGTCTGTTTTGGCAGTAGCATGGATTTCAGATTGGAATTGAACACTAGCCTGGACATTCACTAGTTACTTGAACTTGGACTAATCACTTAATTCTGTGACCCTCAGTAGAAAAACAGTTAAATTATAACATGATGAGTGAGACCTTAGAGTAGTTAAAAACTCAGAAGTCCTTTCTCCATTCCATCTTACTATTTGGATTCAGTAAACTTCAAAATTCTCAGGTTCCTACTCTTTTAAAATGAAAGTAAAAATCGTAGCTTCCAAATAGGATTTTGTATGATTATGCTTGAATCTAACATGTGATAGATACACAATATTGCTGGCCATTGGAGTGCTCAGCTGGTATAAAGCAGGTTGTCAAAAATATTGATTCCCCCCTCTTTCTTGGGTCTCACTGCTTTGGTGCTAAGAATTTTAGCAAACAGGAGGAACTAAAGGTTGCTTTGCTCAATAAATGTTTAGCAATTGCTTTTTACTGTGAAAAGTGTATACATGTATGAACATCAAGCTGTTTAGTTCAAGGTGTGACTTCTTAACTAGGGCAATTTATGTGGAGAGTTAAAAATAATTTGAGTTTCAAATACTTCAGGATAATGTAATGGTTAAAACAAAAATAAGAAAATATCTTTAATAATGCAAGTTACTGCCTGTTCCCTTTAGGAATGAGTTTCTGGCTACGAAAGTTTTTATCCAGACACCCGCATCAAGCAGAATACAAAGGTCACAATGCCAATTTCATCTGAAACTTGTTTTGCAATGCTTGAGTCGTGGTTTTTAGGAAAAGACTTGTGGTTGCTATGGAACTGTTAATAATGATTGCTGACTGTGCCTCAATTCTTCATACTCCCAATCTCCAATATAAAATCACTTAGATTTGGGCTCCAGGGCAGTAAACAAACTTTTGAGCAGGAATTAACTGGGCTTGGGCATTAGTGTCTTAATGTAGGAAATGACTTTCATTATAACCTTTACTTATACTGGCAGCTGGGCTATGTTGAGGTTTCCTAATAGTGAGCTTAATCGCATGAGTGTCAAACTTTGCTCTTCTGGGTGAGCCTACTAAAAGCAGAAACATTTTGGGTTTTCATCAGACAATAAATATCAGAAGTCCTTGTTTTGTGCAGAACTAGTCTTAGTTAGGGTCTTTTGTTTTTACATATAAAGAGAACCAGTAATTCAGCCACATACTAGATTCCTAAGTAGAAAGAAGAAAATATTCCTGTTGAAATACATATCTATTTACTTTTAAAAGAAATCTTACAGAAAAATGACTTTCTTTTTTTTTGGCTATAGTTCTGTGAGCTTCATGATCCATGTAATAGATGCTTCTTACTCCTGATTATATTTCTAAGGTATGAATCTCAGTCCTTATTACTGCATAACCAATATTTGGTGAAAACTAATCCAGTCCTTGAGCTCCAGGCACATAAAGTTAGGAATGGGTTGTTGGATGGGTGGGGAGAAGACATACCTAATTTGGGGACATTGCTGCCTCACCAGTATGCAAATAACTCAAGAATAACACAGAATAAATCGCTTCAATTTCCACAACTGTTGCTCTCTCTAATCCCTATAGTGTGTGTGTTTTCAATAATTATCTGGCCTAACTCTCCGTTTTATTGCTTAAGATTTTAATGCTTCAAATGTGGAACATAGAATAAATGTGACTGCCAGAGACACTTAAAAAAAATGCTCAAGTGCACTTTTTAGCCGACATACAGCTAGTTTGTAGGAACAAATGAAAAACACCTTTTGAAAAGGAAATGTAAACGTTACATTAGGTCTGGGTCCCCCAACTTCTCAGCCCCAAGAAATAGCAGCAACTCCATAAAGGTTAAACAGGCATGCTTTGACCCAGAGTAAAATTAAGTCTTCTACCAACTCGATGGCACTGCAGAAAACAACGGATTATCTGTGTGAATAAACTGAATTTACAGGTCTCTGCATTCATGTTTGCAGGGCTATTTAAGGTATTACAAGTTCTGGTATAATACAAGAAGAATGCAGGTGTAACTATCAAACTCATCAGGTTGCTGCAATAAATTCAGATGCTCTCCAGAGCTGGCAAGGTGATGCCAAAAAAGTTAAACTTGAAGAATGAGACTTAGATCACCAAATGAGATGGCGGGGGGTGGGGGTGGAGGAGCAGAGCTAATAGGGGAAATCAAGACTGAAACAATCAACATGACTTCTATGTTTGGAGGAGAGTTTAAAAATCAATTCTTTCTGCTTGTTCTAAAACTGTTCTGCCAAAAATCTGACACTGTTATATGCTTTTTATTTTTTGGTTTATTTAATCTTCTTTAACATAGCCATTGTTGGTTCAACAATCCAATATTTGAGGTTACATTATTGCAAAATAAGGACATAGCTGAATAGGTTATGCCATCAATACATTTGTTAATCTTATCCCTTTTATTAAAGACAAAGCATAGTTTGTTAATATTGTTTTGGATTAACTCTATTTGTAAGGTTACTTATGGTGGTGCATACTAAAGGCAGGGGATTTGCTCTTTGGGCCAACTGTCTTTAAACTATAATTTAACAAATCATTAGCATTTTGTAATTAAAAATAGATAAAACAATATTTTAGTATAATGTTATACAGCAGTAAAAATTACCCTGTCTGAATAAATGTGTACATATACATAAAATGCTAGCATGCTCTAAGAAGTTAAAAAACATTAATATTCTGTGAAATTAATATATAAATAAAATACAATCTGCAATGAAATTGCCATTATGTACAAAAAAGAAAAAAAATAGAATCTTTCACTTCCAAAACCTATAGATTTTAGTATCTTATAAGCACATCATATGGAATGTAAGGGTTAGTTCAGATTTGAAGAGCATTAAAGAATAGTGTGATCCAAGTTTCCACAAAACAGTATATATTAATTATATTTTGAAGATTTATATTCGTTCCACTGTTAACAACATACTTTTGAACTTCCTTAAAGAGATATTTGTAATGTCTTTTATTTATTAAGAAAAAATACAGCTTTAACACTATAAAGTATGTTTATTATTTAAAAATATTGGAAAATAAAAATATTTTGAAGACATGTTATTCCAGGATATATGAACTTCTTTAGTATTGTTATTTCAGGAGTTAAATAGTTAAGCTACTGTTGTAAATACTTTACTTTCAAGCACATACATTTTTTCTCTTTCTTTGCATTCTTTTGGCATTCTTTGTTTCCTGTTTCTCTCATTTTCCAAATTTTCCTTCTTACTTTTCTTTTCTAATATTCCTGACTTTACTACATATCTTATTTCATTAGCCGACTTTTATAGTCTCTTCATTTTTCCTTCGTTTGCAATAAAACAATGGTTTCTAATAAGTAAACAACCAACTGAACATCTCTTTTTACCTTTCGTAGATGTTTTCTTCTTAAAACATATAGTTATATGTTATATGTAACATATAGCTTACTTATTTATGTATATTATGTTTCAACACTTAAAGAATAATAATTAGATTCACAGAGTACTGTGGAAATACAGTATATTATGGGTACCCTATTCAGCCAGCTTATGGAATGACAAGAATGAATCACTTTTCATGACTAGCATCTTAAGTATCCTCTTTTTTTCTGACTAAGCCAAATAGATTAGCAGTTTTCAACTGCCCATTTTCTTCTTCCTGGCAATGTTGGAGACATTCTACAGAGAGAGAACCTAAGAGCAAATTAAAAGTGGAGTCGGTGACAGGTCGCTTTCGTGGTAAAGCCTGGTCTCGTGTATGTTACTAAGACTGTGTGGTCAACGATCACTGCCCGGACGGGAACGCAGGAGTGGGTGGGTCGCGCTGAAGGTGTGCAGGAGTTTGTTCCTGGGCCCTGGCTGCCCGCTGGGACACAGCACGGGCTGGCACAGCGGCGCAGCGCTCAGGCGCTCTGGTGCACCTGCAGCACGGCGGGCTGCACCGGGTCCTCATCGGAGCGCTCCGCCTCCTCGGAGGTTAGCGCATGGCCACCTTCATAGCGCACCTTCTGTGCCTGTTCCAGGGCCACTGGCTCCTCTTCTTCATCTTCCACAATAGTTAAGTCGATGTTGCTGTCCATCCCCGAGTTACTGCCCATGGAGGTCGCCTTCTCAGCAGCCCCCTCTGCGATTTCTCCTTCTGCCAGGGCGCTGGCGAGGGACGCTTCGGAAAGACCCTCTGCAAAGGAGCCCTCCTCCTGGTCATTCGGCATCTGCTCACTGCCAGGCAGGTCTTCAGACTTGGTCCCGTTTTCTGCATGGCTTTCTTCCTCTCGGACTTTCTTTCTCCCGAAAGTGAGGGGAGAAACCTTGAAGGGGGAGCTTTTTCCTGAGGATAGTTTCTGGTGATTTGACGTGAGAGATTTCTTAATCTTCTCTCTCCGTTCTACAGATACGATCTTTGTCCCCAGCTTGTTCATCTTTTTCTCGATGTTCTGGCGAGAAAATGCTTTCTTAAGGCTATCCACTTTCTTGAGGCTGGATCTTTTTATTTTCTCTGCCCTACTTTCTTCCATCTTTTCCTCGGCACTGTCTTCCAGGGCCTCCTCATCGTGGGGCAAATCATCATCTGAAGAGAGGTCCACGGTGTGCAGGGTTTCCTCCAGGGACTTGTTTTCATCCGGAAGCTCCTCCTTCCCTTCCACAGCGCTGGAAACGCGCTCTTTCACAAACACACTGGCAGGGATCTCGTTTTCCTCCTGAAAAGACGGACAAGGTAGGTTTCATGTGAATAACATATTTCACAAATAGCCCTGAGCTGCTGTAATGTGTGTGTCTGTTTTGGGGACACAGTGATGATGAGAACCAGATGTTTGTGGCTTCCGTTTTCTAGAATAGGAAGACAGTTCTAAACTCGTGAAGTCATTCTCTTTAGGCTGGATAAGGCCAAGGGCAGCCTGTTGGGACTATCAGGAGGACAGCCGGCAGAAGCTCTATCAGTGACAGGCAGAGGGGAAGTGGGCAGTGACTGAGATAGACCAGGAAGCTGCCTAGATAACGGAGCTAAAGTCCGTCACTGTGCCGTGAACCCAGAGGCCCTCTCTCTCCTATCCTCTTTTGAGGTCAGAGGGCTTGGGCCTGCCAAAATCCCACTGCAGAGGAGCCTGAAGGTCAAGCTGGCAGAAAAAAGATAGGGCAGGTGAGTAAACTGAGAAGTCTTCAAGTGACAGACACACAAAAGGCCTTGACTGGGTTCCCTCTTCAACTAGAAGTCAGAAGTAAAGGTATGGTCAACCTTAGTATCTGTTCAAAGGTGCACACTAATTTTGCCGAGGACATCATTTTAGAGTGAGAGAAACAAGGACTAGGCTTCCTGGGGGTGCACTCAGGAAGCCTTGTGGTTTAGAATATCCTTTGTGGGAGTTAATAAGGGGAGGTGAGAACTTAGGGTTTTTTTAATAATAGTGAGGGGGAATTATGCGGCTAGCCATGGTTTATCAATTCTCTAGTGTTACGAAGAGCTTCGTTGGGTAAGAATACTTTGGCCCCCACCTCTGGCGAAGAGTGAGGAGAGAAGCACAGAAAGCTGCCCTCTTCACTGTTGCCAGCACTCTCCTCCAGCTGCCGGGCACACAGGCAAAGATGGCAAGGAGCAGCACCTGAACACTCAGCTCCAGAGTGCAAGGAGGCTGGGGTTGCTACATTGCTCACAGGGGAGTTTTGAATGCAGACAGACTCGGGTTACATAGCTAAAGAACTCTTGATTTTTAAATATTTTTCTTTGAATACTAGAAAAGGAGAGCCAGTCAGCAAGATGTCGTCACATCTTTTTTTGAAAGAAGTGGCACAGTAGTGAGTGTGTGGCCAGAGGCCTGAGTCTCCGTCTTTGCTGTACAGTACTACTAAATAGTAGCACAGCTTTCAACAAGTAACTTAATCTCCTTGAGTGTCAGTTTCTTCCAGATATGAACAAGAGATTTGACCTAGATTAGCAGCTTTCATACTACACTCCCAGGGGCCCTAGGGGTTCTGCTGGAATGCCAAAGGGGGCAAGGCTCCAGACCCCCCTGCCACACCTCCTGCAACCAGAGCCTCAGGATTGCCTGATTCTATGTAAGGCTGTTCAGTAAACTTTCAGTTTGAGAACTAACTGGATTTAGTGGATTTTAAGGCCTACTTGGGATCTAAACATCCTGCAAAGTTTATGCTAATGGCAAGAACTTCCCTTCTTATTTTGTAATTTTGATTGACTGAAAAGATAAAAACATGCTTTTAGAGTGTGACTTTATATTTGATAAAGACTAAATAAAGATTAGATATTCTAGAGAAACTTAAACCCTCACCTTATTAACAACTGAATGGTAGAATTATGATCCTCCTTGAAAAAATACAACCCTGTGTCTCCCCTTATACACACTATACAGAGTCCTTTCCATAAATTGTGAGAAATAAAGGATAATGTCTTGTGTTGAGATAAGAAGTAGAAAAGTCCAATTAAATAGAATCCTTGTTAGCGTGATGATATCATATATTGTGTTTTCCAAAACTTTCTCCATACCCTCCTATTTTGAATGTCATGGAAAGTGTTCAGGCCATAGTAAAAGACCAAGTAAAATAATAATAATAATAATAAAAGGAGTGTGGGACTGCCACAAGTCTTTTATGACATGGACTTTTACAGAGCACTGCTTTCCCATGTTTCAAGTTGAGGTTGCTTCTAGTTCCCTGAAATGCACTCCCCATGAGGGCAGGGATTTTTGTCTCTTGTCCATGCTGTGTCCCAGCACCTAGAGCTCAACAGCTGCTTGTTAAATGAGTACATGCTGGGTGAGGTGGCTTTGTGAGAAAGCCCTGAGAGTGGCTGGAATGGAGATTGCCCCTCTTTTGGGCAGGCTTGAGGACTACAAAAGATCGAGTTTACCTCTGTGTCTAGAAGGAAGTTTGCTGACTGCTGCTGCCACCGGGAAATCAAGAGAACCTAAGTCCCAAAGGGGACAATGATCTCCATTTTAAAGGAAGGATTTTCTTCATAGTGGATGGGTGTTACTAAAAGAGAGGTAGGCAACTGAAATAGCTAAGGCTTGGATGCTTAGTCTAGAAGCAAAATTACTTCCGGGGTTTGACAGGAGGGTTGAGAAGGTTTGACAGGAGTTGCTCACAGGAAAGGAAGAAATCAAGAGATCAGTGAAATGTTATTAAAAGTCCTCAGTGAGGAAAGCAGAATTCAGGCAGGAAACTGTAAAAATAATCCTTAGCTATCAGAGAAGAGGTACATTTTATATAGTATAATCTCTCAGGTTAATCAAAGTTAGTAAGTTGGATAACTTCCCTTTCTTTAATCCCAACAAAAGGCAGGCATATTAACTGAACTTCTAAAGGAATTAAATGAATAACATTACAGTTTTTCCTTAAATGTACATTTTATTATTACAAAAGCATAGTTGCTGTTGAGTCTTAGACTCTTTCGATTCTTTTATCACCTATCCTTTGAGGACAGCTTTGAGGAAAGTTATTATAAGGTGAATCATATATGATCTGTGGTAGACACACACTGTGTATATGAATGGGTGTTGAGGGAAGGTAGGAAACCCATACTGAACTCTTTTGTAAAATGCCAGGGAAATTATATGAGAGCTTTTTGATGCCAGCTATAAAAATAAACCCAGCAGGAACAGAGATAATCCAGAATGAGTTGAATGTGTCTTTATGCAACTGGAAACAAGTGAGATATGCCTTCTTGGCTAACTGCTATGCTTCTGCTGTCATTTTAATTACGCAAGCAGGATTTAATGTTCTGTGTGTTGGACAGTGTTTATTTTGTGGCTTCTGATGGCATCTACTCTGGAGGTAAGCCCTTTCTTTTCACAATAATCTGTGAATGTCGAAGCACAGATAGCTCTTACCTTTCCATAATGTTTGCTTGGAGGCAGAAAAATACGGATAATCTTCAAAAATTCTATTCTATAGTAAGATGTGTGAGTGGTGTTTGACAATGAAGTAGCTTACGGTGATGGAAACTTCAGTCTAAACTTCAGAAAATGGATGCTGGGTAACTGTCCTCTCCTGAGGTGCCTAGTCTCTCCTGCACATCAAGCTCTCATACACACCTCGTGGCAACACTTGACATTTCATATGCCTATAAGCAAGGTGACACTTCTGCCTTCAGCGTCCCGTTGTAATGTTTCAGATTGGCTTTCTCATACAGATTCCAAGACTGATGGTGATTTCAAGAGGGAAGATCAAGTATGCATCCTCAATTCTGTCACAGCTTCCCTACGCTAGTTACTTATATGTCTACTTAGGGTTTTTAGCTCCTGAAAATGGCGCTAGGAATCCCTTGTGAGCTGCATTGCTTCCTTGGGCAGTTCTGCCCAGTAGAGGCCCTCCAGGAGCAGCTGGTTATTTACCCTTTGTTTTCAAAAAGGCCCTCATCTCCCCTGATGCAGATGTTCCTGGTTCTGACCTTTCATAAGAGACCTTAGGAATTTTTTCAAAGGAAGGGGAATAAAACAGTACACTTCAAACATATATGACTGATAAGCTCACAGCATAAAAATGAATGGAAAGAACTGAAAAAGTCGCATTTCTCCTTGTACTTCAGCTTGTTTGCTGTTCCTATTGATCCTAGTGAACTAACAGTCCTACTGGTATCAACACGGACAGACTTGCCAACATGCTGGGCATTTCTTGGGTTGAAGCTCATGGAAGCAAATCTGTGTACATATCTAAATACCTAGAGATGCACATTTTAACAAATAAGACTCCATGACTCTCCTTAGAAAGGAAATTACAGTAAATCACTTAAAAGCTTGAATAAGGAGAGAAAAGCCAACAGTTTGCTTTCCTGTCACTAACTCATCATTCCTACTGGTAGAATAAAATAACAAAGGATGTCATATTCCCACTGGGATGCGGTAGCATCCTGGAGGGGTATGAAGACCATAAATTTGTGTCCATGGAACGGTTTATCCAATAATCTCTAAATACTAGTTATTAAAATAAAACTGTCCCCACCTGACATTCTGATTTATAGGTCTCTTTTACACATTGATGGTTTTCTCCAATTTGTGTTTCTGAGGTATGGATTGCCAAGTGGATGCAGTCATTGATTAGAACGGCACCCCTAAGGCAGCTGTCGGTGGAATCAGCAAGTCATAAGAATAAAATGCGTTAGTTATAATCCCTAAGCAGTCTTTCACATTCTGGAGGATTTAAAAGTTTCATTATTTTTCAGTGTTATCAAGGGTTCAATTCTTTTTTTAAGACACACTGGTTAGGTGTTCTTTGTTACAAATAAAAAACGCAAAACAAAACCAAACAAAAAAACCAAATCACACTGAATTATTTAAAAGCTGATGTAGAAAACCCAGTAAACATGAACTTTACCATAGTGGGATTATACTGTTTGTTTTAACTCATTTTGCAATTCAATTCTATAATCTCTATTATTAATCATAAAATGAAATCTTGCTAGTCACTGTTTCTCAGCCTGTTTCTTTGATATAAAATGAAGTTAAACTGAATTATTATTAAGGTGCTTTCCAGCTCTAAAATATTTGATTCTTTGATGTTAACATAAACCCCACAAAAAAGAATTAACAAATTGCAGAATCAATTCCGTAGTGTACTGATACCAAATGTGTTTTGTTTCATGTAAGAATCAAAACTATAGGACCTGAGTTTGCACTGGAGAATATTTTTCATTCATTCAGTTCGAACAGACATAGATTACAAAGCCGTGGAAAGGGCAGCACTTACTTGGAATAACTGCATCTGAAAAAGTCTAGTTTTTTTACACAAGAACATGTAATGGTTCTTTCTAAGAAACACTAACAATAATCAGTTATTCACTTAAAGTGCCCGAGGCAGTGCTCAAATTCAATAAATATAAATAACAATAAGAACTGGTATTTTGTTTATCTCATAAACTAAAAGGGCACTGGATAAGTAACACATCAAAACCAATATCCCATATGGGAACATTGTAGTGTGATAGAAACATGGCGAGTTGTCATCTAAAGGCGTCTTTTATTATCTACATCCCCATTTCTTCCAGGTCTGTACTAATGTAACAGTCTTCAGAGCAGTGACTTTGGATAAAGTGCAGGCTTTTTAAAAATCAATTTAAAAATAGTCTGAAGATGTTACACTTTTAGCACCTTTCTAAATGCTGACCTTATTGAAGGAACCCAAAGGATGAAGATTTGAACACATTTATAGGCTCAATTCTCCAGAAATGTATCCACTGCAAATAGCTAACCTTTCTCTCCTTTTCACCCAATTTCCCAATTTCATGTGGATGAAAGTGGAAGCTGTCCATGAGTACTCTCATTTTGTTCCCTGGATTTGAAATCATCTCCCAACTGCTTTTTCAAATAATCATTTCTAGAATCTTAAGAGGACATAAGAGGGTACTGCATCCTCAGGGCCAGTTACCTGTGAAATTCTCTCTCTTAAATCAAAAGAGAAAATTTCCTCATAAGTGTAGAGTCACTGATTTTCTGTACAAAATCTATTTTTTTTTTTAAGGAAAAGATTGCCATGCTTACAAGCACAGTCTTAGCCTTTCTTTAGCATTTGCTTTTTGATCAGCAATGCCTATGAGTCTTATTTTATTTATGCTGGATCATGTCACAGTATTTTGAATTCCAATATTGATCTGAAGCTATTACAGAAAAGTTTAAAAGAGAAAACTGCTGAATTTAACTAGGATTTAGAATGTATTTTATTGCTGAAAGAGAGATGTTTCTTTAGTTTTAGACACTACTGGTTATAATTTAAAGTAATTACTAAGAAATTAGATGTTTCACAGCTACAACAATGTTGTAACATTCTGAACAGACAAATAAAGGATGACATGTTTTAAATAGGACAAAGTAGGACAAATTAAGGACAAAGTTTGGAATTTAAAAAATGCAATTATGGCCAGGCATGGTGGCTCACGCTTCTAATCCCAGCACTTTGAGAGGTCAAGGGGGATGGATCACCTGAAGTCAGGGGTTCAAGACCAACCTGACCAACATGGTGAAACCCTGTCTCCACTAAAAATACAAATTTTAGCTGAGTGTAGTGGTGGAAGCTGAGGCAGGAGGATCCCTTGAACCCTGGAGGCAAAGGTTGTAGTGAGCCGAGACTGGACCATTGCACTCCAGCCTGGGTGACGGAGCGAGACTCTGTCTCAGTAAAACAAAACAAAACCCAAAAAGCAAATGTGTAAGTGTCTAGCAGGCCAATCACTAACCAAAACATACTTGTAGATTTTGGATGGCTCTATAGGACTTCACAAACTGAAAATGTACTCTTCTCAACATTACTGTGCCAAATGTGCTCAGGTCATGGGACAGATTTTCCTTTCTCACTTTCTTATTTTTACATAATTTTTTATCTTAAACTAGAATTAGTAGATTTAATAAGGGGAAGTCCGGCATAGGGTTCAGATGGACTGAAAATGATAAATAACATAAAGACACCTGGTACATATTTGCCCTCCACATTCTCCACAGGCCTAGGAAATAGTCCCCTTCTGCTACACTGTGAAGATCATGCTGTGACTAGAGGGTTCATTTAGAGTAGGTCTTTTGGGAAGAGTCCTTTGCTTTCACGGAGATGAGATATAATGTTGATTTCAACATGGCGATAATTACACAATGCATGGTTCTCTGTGTGTAGCAGAGCTGTTTTAAGATCCTGGGTAAGGTAAGGTCAGTTTTTACCCAGGGGCCATATTTCTAACCAAGCAAAAGTGTAGCCTTCTCTCTAAGCAAATGAATTTCAGATCCTCTCAGCAATATTTTCTATTCATTGACCACTTATACCATGCCAGTCCCTACTATTTTAAATGTGATTTCTTTCATTCCTTGTTCTATGAGAGAGATAGAAGGGAAGAAGCATTAGTGTTCAAGAGCATGTGCTTTGAAATCAATTAAACATGAGTTTGAATCCAGCTTTACCACTTGCTTACTAACTAGCTTCGGACAAGCCATAAACGTTTTCAAATCTCAACATCCCCCTCTGTAAATTGGGGATAAATGAGATAAGGCACAGAAAGATGCCTAGCAATGTATGCTGGGCTTATTAAGTGCTTGATTTTTCTTTTTGCTTTTATTAATATCATCAGTGTATAGATGAGGAAACAGGTTTGGAGAAGCTACAAACTGTGTAGTGGTAGACGTAGGATTTGAACTACTCTCTGTGTGACTCCAAAATTTATCTTCTGAACTACTATACTGGACCACTCATTAATACAAATTATTGTTTTATCCATTGGCATAATTACTACTCTGGGGACGCTGCTACTTTTAGAAGGAATAGGAGAAAGAACAATCTTTTCACTGAGGGACTGTTCTTGCATTTGTTTTTTACAAAACAATCATCTTTCAATGCCTTTAGAGTTGAGAATTCTAATATCCTTTAGGCTAATAAAGGATCTTATACAGCCTTAGAAAGGTCCAGTTACTTGCCTCTAGTTTCCTGCCTCCTAAAATGCTCTTTAAAGGTGTCCTTGGGGGTTGCTTGCTAAATGGCCCACAATGGAGTCTGAACACATTGCTTTGGATTCTCTTAGCTTCCAGTTTGGTCTTGAGCACCCCTGTTTCAGCTTTCACTCACTATGTGGAAAATTTCTACCATTTCTGGCTGCAATTTCACACCTGTCAATCCAATGTGACAAAACAGGAGACCATGTCAGGCCCTCACATATGCCTTTAAGTTCCCTGTGTTGTTTTTTTTTTAATGTCAGATTTATAATTCTCCTGAATTTCTACTAGCATATCCTCTCCATCCCTCCCCCCAACATCTGCAGAACATCCATGAGAAAACAAAACAAAACCCAATCCTGACAAATTGTGATTTTCTTCTACAAGATAAATACTTTTTTTCCTCCTCCTTAACTGAGGGATAGGACAAGAGATAATCTGCCTGATTCATACTGGAAGCAGAAAAATTTCCTTTGGTGTTTCAGACTTAAACAGGTCTGTACATGTTTGGTTTTGTTTGGAGATCAGTATTTAATTTAGAAATGCCTTGAGAGCTGAGATTTCTAATATCTCTTAGGCTAATAAAGTAAGGATCTCATATGGCTTAAGAAAGGCCCAGTTACTGTATCTCGTTTCAATTCATCTGGTGCATGAAAAGCTACTGCATTTGCATTAAAAACTGAAAAGTTTTCAGCTGCAAAAGCCTGCAAGGTAGAGGAGGACATAGCCTCCCTAAACCTTTACAATACTCAAGTGCAATTTGAGGAGGACAAAAAAGCAGCGAGATGAGTCTTTGCTTTTATGGGGGTAGGAAGGCTTAGGTTCTAACTTGGCAGAGCAGATTCATTTTGAAAAAGAAGGCTCCCTCGGTTTAAATCCCAATTTCTAAATCTCTCTTGGGAGATGAAGGCTCTCCCTGTGTGCCTTTCACAATCAAACTGTTGGTTATAGCCTCTCCCCTCCATGGCTTTGAAATCCTCTCCTATTCACATGGTCACAACGAGACAGCCCTGGGGCGAGGACGGCAATCGCTTCCTGGGCTCTGTGCTGGCTGGATTCCACTGGGCGGAAGGGCTTCCAGCATTAGGCAGGGCTGCCCTGGGATTCACAAATGCCCACCACTTGGCGGAACAACAGCCCCACGCAATCTCCCTGTCCCCAGATAGCCTCTTGCTACATTAATTGCATCATTGATGCATTAAAAAAATTAAGTGGTCTTTTTATTCTAAGGCAACCGTTTGAAGGAGAAACATTTAAGACTAGCCTTTGTGACTATAACTGATAACACTCCTTTTATTTTACTTAACAGTTGTGGTCTCTCTGAGCAAGGAGAGGCATATGTAGTGTGTTTGTACTCTGTATTTCTAGTGCATTTGCTAGAAAAGAACTCCACAAGATTGCTTTGCCCAAAATAGTCTTAAAGGAACAAGGCTAGTCCAACTCTAATGGAATCAATCTTCTATTTGGTTGGTTCCCAAAATGTTGGTAGCCTTTGTATAAAGGAATAGTTTGACTTCTTGGTTAAAAAACAACAAAATACCTCACATGATCACTTCATTTCCACAAACAGTTAATGAACAGCCCCTGAATTAATTTGCCCTGCCCAGCAAACAGCTGCAGCCAGAGCCCTAAGCTCCTAATGCAAAGAGACAAATGAATTTGACTAGGGCGCACCTGCACATCTTCCCAACCTGCAGAGTGCATCCAGGTGCTCCCTAACAAATGACCCGGGACCTACTAAACCCGCGAGCATCTTCTTTGGGTTTAGTCTGCAGTGACCTGGGAAATTCCCACCCCTGTGCGCAGATTTCATATTTGCCTGCTGCAGGCAGACAGGGACAATGCCTGTGTGTGTGATACCCGACAGGAAGGACAAATGTAAAAATGGCAGTGAGAGCCAGGACGAGTGAGATCATGAATGTCGAGGAGTTCCAGCCTGCCTGTGAGGAGGCGTCGGGGGCACTGACCTGGAAGATGAGCACTTTGAAATGGTTGCGACGGAGGAGCTGGGCGTGGTTGTTCTCCAGCCGCTTCACCTGCGCGCACTGCCTGTCCATGCGCTCTTTGACCGCGCGCGTGTGGGCGCTGACCTTGCGGGACTTCTCCAGCAGCTTGCTCACCGTATTGCTGGTGGAGGCCTGGTACTTGGAGAGCTTGGTGAGGTCGTTCTGGATGCCCTTCACGGAGCCCTCCAAGCTGATCTGTCGCTGCTCCATCTTGTGCTGGTTCTCCTGCACGGCGTCCAGCATGTTCACCAGCTTGTCCAGGAGCGTGAGCACCGTGACAGCGTTCACCTGCGAGTTGTCCCGGATGGCCTCCTCCGTGTTGCCCAGGTTCAGGCTGGGGCTCGGTGTGGAGGAAGGCATCGGGCTGGGGCTCGAGGGCTTTTCCTGCTGCATGTCAAAACCAGGGTGCTGGAACTTTTCGGCCTGTGCAGCGTCCTCTCCCATGGCTAGGCAGGTGGGAACGTTCTTCCTCTCTGGGAGCTGCTTCTTGCTCGGGTGAGAAGTTGCGGTGGTGAGGTTGCAGGATAAGGCCTGCTGGTTGGAGCTTAGAGCGCCACTCTCTAGGACTGGCAGAGGTTCAAACAGGCAACAACTGGCTACGCTGATCAGGGGAACTGCATTCCAGCTGCTCTTAAAGGCCCTACTCCACCCAGTGGGAGGAGAAGGTTACAGAACTGAGA
Source organism: Sapajus apella (assembly GCF_009761245.1). Classification (NCBI taxonomy): domain Eukaryota; kingdom Metazoa; phylum Chordata; class Mammalia; order Primates; family Cebidae; genus Sapajus; species Sapajus apella. The sequence goes on along the minus strand of NW_022436968.1, from coordinate 3,642,663 downwards.
ACCACTCAGGGTTCAGAAGTATGCACACACTTCCTAACTGGGTTCTTCTGGGCACAGGACACTTTGTTGCAGGTTTAGCTTTTCTTTCCTGCTCTCCTTCCCTCCCTCCCTTTTTGTTTTAAAGTTCAATGTCATATTTCAATCATGACTTCATCTAGAGGCGGAGAAAAACATGCTAACTTGGCCCAGCTCCATAGCTTCCAATTGGCTAAAGCTAGTAAACTTTTCTCTGGCTGCTATGTTACAGATGCAACAGAGCGCCTGTTTCTTTTTCCTGGATACAAGTTATTGTAACGGAAAGTATTGTTTGCATTTGCCCTAGAACTGACTGATGGGTTGCAGATCACCGGGTGTCCTACTGGGAGGCGTAAAGTTTAAAGGGTACTGCAGCCAAGTTTCTATGATTAGTTTCTCATTTGCAAAGGAATGGAAGTAACTCTGATAATGTTAGGGAAAAGAGCCCAGTTCTTATTACTCTTGTAGTTGGGGATATAAAATAAGTTAAAAGAGATTGAACTTCAGGGATATTAAAAAAAAAAGTAATGCTGCTGTTATGACTGTTATCATGTAATAGAAACTTTTTGAATGATCACATTTAAAAAAAGATTTTTTTTTTCAAGAAACGAGATTGAGAGAAGAAAAATAAAATGTGGTCTTTTAAAGAACCTATCATAATGATTTGTTTTAACTAACTTTGAGTTGGTGCTGAGAGATTTTCTCAAATGCCCATCTCTGCAACGTATTTATTGACACGTGCCCAGAAGTGTCTGTTGGCAGGTTGAGTTGGAGTTTCTGAAGTGCTTCTAATGTTTGACATTTTAAAATTCCTGCTCAGTGAAGTGGCACACCTGTTCTCAAATGTGGCCCTCCTCAGCCGAACCCTTGGGATGTGGGGCTTATTTCCGAAAATGACTTTACATGCTTGAGTTGATTTTAAATGTATCCAGCCTCTGAAAGTGCTTTCAGCAGGGAGTTTGTAATAGGCCTGCTATGAACAGTTTTGAGAAGAACAAATGCCAGCTTGTACCAGGTCAGGGATTGATAATGAAACAATGCCGTTCGTCAGTAGCGACACCGACTTGTAAGCCGATCCATCAGCAGGCCATTGGTTATCACGCTGGTTGAATCTCTGCCTTCTGCTATATGCATGAAACTATCCAGAGGACATTGGCAAAGCACGACCAAGACAGCGCCCTCAATGAGTATAGCTGCCAGTGAGGAAGATGATCTAAAGATATTTACAGAGGCATTCACTTTCTTCAGATAATTAGTACCATCAAAACCCACTTAAAGCAAACGCTTTAAAAATAGAAACCAAAAAATGTGGAAAGAGGGTTTGGTTGAGATATTATCTTTTAAAAAATAAGAAAATTATTAAAATTAATTTACCTTATATTTAATAAAATTCAGTTGGTTAAAAATGTGTTAAATCCTAGAATAAAGGATGAATCAAGTGTTGATTTTGAGAAGCATAATTTTCTCACAAAATTATATGGTATCATGACACGACGTCCTTTTACATTTGACTTTTGTGGGCAAATCATAGAGTGTCACTATTTCAAAAATATTTGAGGGCTTCATCAATTTTCCAAGAGCCTCTCTTAAATTTTGACATTCAAATCATTCCTTTTTGAAGCACTTATTGTGCCATCATCCATGTAGATTTGTTCTTCTTCAAATGTTAATGTTAACTATTCCAGCTGCAGATTCTCATTTGTCAGAGGAGTTGCCCATGATTCAAGGGCTTCTCTCACATTACCTTCATCAGCTTCATGATTTCCTACATATTTTGCCAGATTTGCGATTTCACATTATAATCACTTCACCCTGATTTTGCATTGATTTGCGCTGATTGTGCATTGCATTGTTGGATATTGTATAATCAGCTAGATGAATAGAGATGAATAGAGATGGGGTGTGAGGTGGGAAAAGGAAAGAGGCTAGTTGTTAAACAGGAAGAAAGGTTTGCATGTGGGCTTATTTATTTTTAAAAATATATTTTGAATAGCACAAGTAATATATCAATCATCTATTGCTGTATAACATACCAGCATGAAACTCAGTGGCTTAAAATAATATTTTATTTACCCATGATTCTGTGGTTGGCTAGTCAGGGTTCAACTAGAATGGATAATCTCTGCTAGGCATATGCATTCAGGTATAGTTTGAACTGAGGAACCTGAGATGGCCTCATTCACATGTCTGGCTCTTCAGCTGGGGCAACTAGAACACTGGGATTTCTCTCTTTTCCATTTTTCAGCCTCCGGGGCCTCTGCATCTGATCTGTCTAGTAAGGAAGTCAAATTTTTCACATGGTACTTCAGGGTTCTAAGAGAGTAGAAGCAAAGCTGTAGAGTTTCTTAAGGCTGCAGGGTATCTCTGGAACTCTTCCCTTGTTGCCTCTATGTGCCGTGGTCCAAGCAGGTCACAGGCTAAGATCAGATTCAAGGGGATGGAAATAGACTCCATCTCTTGTATTTTTTTTTTCTTCCAGGCTGTGTGGTGCAGTGGCACGATCTCGGCTCACTGCAACCTCCACCTCCTGGGTTCAAGCTATTCTTCTGCCTCAGCCTCCTGAGTATTTGGGACTACAGGTATGCACCACCAAACCTGGCAATTTTTTTAAAATTGCATTTTAGGTTTTGGGGTACATGTGAAGAGCATGCAAGATTGTTGCATAGGTAGACACATGGCAGTGTGATTTGCTGCCTTCCTCCCCTTCACCTGTATTTGGCATTTCTCCCCATGCTATCTCTCCCCAACTCCCCACCCCCCACTATCCCTCCCCCATTTCCCCCCAACTGACCCCAGTGTGTGATGCTCCCCTCCCTGTGTCCATGTGTTTTTAAGAGACAGGGTTTCACCATATTGGCCAGGTTGGTCTCGACCTCCTGATCTTGTGATCTGCCCTCCTCTGCCTTTCAAAGTACTGGGATTACAGGTGTGAGCCAACATGCCTGGGCATTAGACTCCACTTCTTTATGAGAGAGAAGCAGTAATGTCCCATGACAAAAGAGTGAGCAGTTTGGGAGAGACTGTTGTAGTCATCTTTGAAAACAATGGCCACATGAATACATTCTTCTTTTAAAAGACTATCACCAATAAAGTGGAGCCCCTTTTGATCACCATTTCCATTCTATTCCCTTCCTTCTCTTGTCAGGTAGTAGTTTTAATGAATTTGTCGTACATCCTTTAAAAATTATATTTAAAAGTGATCAGTTCATTAGTGAATAGTTTCATGCTGTGATGCAGTTTTTTTCATTGGATAACCTTACAGTCATGGGACCTAGGGGGAGCTATGTAATAGGAACGTACAAGATGGCATGAAACTAAGTAATAGACTGATACAGACTGTAAGGGCAGCAACAGTTTGTGTGATGGAAAGGCAAAGACAACTAAAGAAAGCACTATGGATGAGTTAGAACTAGAGCTAACCCTGAGCAGCCAAACTTACTTTAGTTGTTCTAAATTAAGTCTTTCCATCTGAGAGAAATCAGTGAATTTCAGTGGTCAATTCTAAAAAGAAATGTTTAAAAAAATTATTTCTACCTACTATGCATTGTGAAGTTTCTTGGAAATTAGGTAGTGGAGTTTAGACTTGATACCGTGACAGGCTCTGGAGGTTTTTGAACACATGAAAGTGATGTATTTAAGAAGGATTTGTACAGCAATAAGATGTAGGGAGGGGGTCACTTGGCTGGTGGGAAATAAGTGATAGGCACTGGGCATGCAAAGATGAATGATGCATATTTGTTACCCTTTAAAATCTCCCACCTTAGGAGGCCAGGTAGGTAGACAAATCCTAAGGCTAGATGTACAGGTGTGGGCATAGAGAGGGAAGGATTAGCTCTACTGGAGTCCAAGAGCATGAGGGCTTTAGTCACGACAGGGTATAGTTAGGATTCAGAATCCTCTAGCTGATCACCAGCTCCCCCTAACACCAGTTACCTCAGAGGTTTAAGTCATAGAAGCACAGAAGTCATTCCAGGAAAATACCTACTTTAGTACCAGTTAAGGAATTCTTCCCTATTTCTATGTGGTTTCCTAGTTTGAACCACTAGCCCATAATTTCTAGACCAGAGGCAGCTCAGTGGTCTCTTTTGTTGGCCTTTTCCATGTAGGTCCATAAAGTCATCTGGGCATTTTTGGTCTGACAGCAACAGGAGACCTGGAATGAGGTCTGTTTCCAAAACTTAACTGCTAAGATAGTGTTAATAAAGCAAAATAAAGGACTTTGTGTGATTACTCTCATCTTAAGAAAAACTTAACTCTGGGCTTAATACCAAAGGTGGTAGGATAAAAGCATATTACCAGGTTAAAATGAATGGTGCAGAAAGGAAGGTAGAGTTGAAAGATCACCTGATCATATCTGGGCAAACTCTATATCGAGTAATTGAATCCTGCAGTGAGTATGGATAGAGTGAGGGTGCAGTTTCCAGAAAGCCTGAATGTCTTGCCTTGTTGTTTTCTAAGGCAATGGAGAGGAATCAAGTGTTTACTTTCACTAGAAATATTAATGTTGAAAAGCACGTGATGATATGATTTGAATCTCTTCCAACCAAAGTCCTCGTATATCAATGATGTCAGTAAGAAACAGAGAAATATATAAGGAAGTCCTACATAAATGAGTGATGAAACATAAATAATGCGTGGCGTTTACATATAAAGTAGATTTCACCCACTTGCCATGTGCTGTCTTTTAGGAACTTGAAGATTTTCGGAAACTTTAGAGGAGCTTACATTTTCAAGGCTTTCTCTGGCTCCTGGGTTTAAATAAGTGTTTCTCTATGTGCCATATCTGTACTTCTCCATACCTGCCCTGTTGTAAACTCCGACCCCTTCTTTAAGTATCATACAATCTACTCACATGAAGTATTTACAAGTGTAGTAGATATTAATGAAGTTTTAGAGTCACAGGAAAATTTCTGACATCTTGCTGGTTTCTCTCCTCCTAGTTTTCTTTCTTCTGTTTTCTTCTTACCTCCACTCCCTATATCATGAAGAGAAATATTACTCAAACACTGGACATTAGGTTTATCTTCTACCCCAAGAAGATACATTACTGTCATCATAAAAAAAATGTATCCTCCCTTTCTAAGAATTCTGGTGCTCTGGTGCCAGTCGACTCCAGTTAACTCTTTTTTACTTTTTTTTTTTTGTCAAGAGCACAGGGAGGATGAAACGTTAGAACATTGTTTCTTCATCATTCATTCATTCAACAAATATTATTGAATGACTATCAAGTGCTGGGAATACAGCAGTGGTCAAGAGACAAAGCCACTGTTCTTATGGAGCATATATTTTTGGGGGTGATATTGGAAACAGATAATAAATAAAAAGCCACGTAACATCAGATGAGGATGCTATCTTAGGGTGGTCAAGGAAGTCCTCTTTGAAGCAGGGCCATTTAAGCAGAGATGTGTTGCAGGAATCTGGAATAGAGGAAAGGGCTTTCTTCTGTACTAATCTGTTGTTTTTAGCATGTTGATATAGTTTTAGTTGAGCACATGGGCATCCAGCTAAAGACAACACTTCTCAACCTTTCTTTGAGCTGGGTGTGGACATTTTACTGAATTCTGTTCAATAGATGTGAGAAGTGTTATGGGCCCCTTCCAAATGCTGCCCTTCAAAGAATTTGTTGTGTGCCGTTGAATCTTTACCTTCTTTTCTCCGTATTTGTTTTTTTAAGATGTCAAAAGCTGACTCTGAGCACAGAAATAGAAACCACTGACTTGTTGGCTGAAGATGGCAGCTCTTCCTGCTCTCTCATTCTTGTCCCCACACCTCTGTCTCCCACCACCTTTTCTCATTGCCCTTGATAAACAAAGTAACAGTGAAGAGTATGGACTCTCAAACCGGACTTCCCAGTTTCTGATTCTAGCAAGGTGGTATGACCTTGGACAAATTGCTTTTTCTTTGTAGGCCCCAGGTTCTTATTATAAAATGAGGATAATAATCATTCTTCTTATAAAGGGTTGTAACAAAGATTAAATGAGTTAATATTTATGAAATATTTAGACCAGTGCCTGGAACAGGTAAGCAGCACATGTGTTAAATACATAAATTAAATAGAAACCCTTACTAATGTAACTATTTAGTTCAGCCTCATGGCTTTGAAGATGTGACTTTATTTCTCTTCAAAATATGTTGATATCTTGTGTTACATGTGCCATAGTCAAAATTAATACCTCTTCTTCTGTCTCCATCTGCCCTGTTCGTTCACACGGTACTATGCGGCATACCTTGGGGAAATACATGGGGGTGCCTTGGCCTTTCTTACACATAAGTTACTCAGCTGCTTTAAGTGAGTTGTTATATGCTCACTTAGAATTTTAGACAATTTGAAATAAATATAAATCAAGGTCTTCATCCTGGAGAAGTTCAGAGTCTCACAGGAAAAGCAAGATTTACGCACAAGAAACAACGAGAAGACAATACAAAGCAGGACTTAATGAAGTGTTGAAGTTGTCCTTTTTTTAGTTTCAGGAAACACTTAATATCACAATAACCCTTAGTTTTTGCTTTTCATTGCAGATCCCTAAAGCAAACAGGAATTGAGGCAAATTGCTTTAAATTAAAAGGATAATTTAGTAATAATGCTGTTGTTATAATACAGTGTTTTTCACGTATGATGTCTTAAGATACTGTGAGACCTTGGAAAATAATGCTTGAAGGAAGTGGGCGGGTATCTATTGTTTTTCCATGACCAAACCGATGCTTAGGGGAAGTCCAGGGCTCTGTAAAGAACAGTGAGATGAGCAGATAGATATAATATGATCTTCCTTCCCCAGCTAGAGACAGCATTTCCACCCTTCTCCTCGGTTTTCCTTTCCCTCTCCCGTAACACCTAGCTGCTGTTTATTGAATCTTAAATCTCTCCTATGAAGGAGATTCTAGAGATTCCTTTGGTCGCATGTTTCAGAGTTTAATAAGTCTTATTTTGAAATTGTTAACTTTGAGGTCTATTTTGTGAATTTGCTCTTTGAAATTTCTTGATAGATGGATGTCAAGAAGTCATACAATTTTGTCCTCTATGAAAACAAACAAGCCCATAAAAGCCAAGGACAACAACAGAAATGTGTTACCCTGTCTGAAAAGAAAGTTACATTAATTTCAAAGCGTTAGAGAAAAATATTCTAAAACCATTTTGGTAACCAAGCCTGGTATATGTCAGGAAGTTCTTCATAGATAATTTAAATCCTTATCATAGCAGTATAAAACTGTTTCCTCTCACGCTGCTGTTTTTTGAGTTAATGAATAGTCATATAATGGACTTCTTAAATGAATTACCTATTATCATTTTTCTGTAATTACTACATATTCATATTAAAATTTAGGATTTCTGGTTAAATCAAAGCTATATCTATATAGAACCCACTGCTTATAAATAACTTTGTATCAAAAATATTTTGGCAATGCAGCTTGTTTCGGCAATAAAATATTTTTGTAGGTGCATAATGGTGGTAGCTAGAAGCATTTGCCTGGTGGTTTACACTTAGAAAGTACTTGAACTATCTTGAATTATCTCTGAATGCTAAAAATGTGTGATTCCAAATTCCTTTCTCTCTGGGCTCACATTTGTTGGCTTCAAAGAACTGTTGTGTTAGTGGAAACTGTGGCTCTATTCCAGTTGAAAAAAATAAATAAATATTGAGTGAGCCAGAAATCCAGGTAACAAGCAGAGGCGACAAGAGCAGAGGGAATAAGGGTTTGGCTGACTGTCCTCGTGTGCCTGACTGCTTTATTAAAACATATTTTCAGTATCTCTTCCTAAAACAATTATGGGCTGTTGCACAGGTACAGTCATCATATCAGGGCTGATTAACACAAAACATGATGGAATTTATTGTAATGTGAAAGGAATTTAGTGTCTTTGGGGCTTACTTTCCTCATTTGTAAAGCTGGTCTCTGATTTCAGAGGCCTTTTCTAGTGATATTATTTTATAATTTAATGAACGCTTTAACACATCATTTGCAGAGTAATTTCGTTAGCATTATCTCATATTTTCAACTCTAAAAACACAAAAAAACAACCCAGCATTTTTTGGTCACTAGATTTCACCTCTTCTCACAGCTGAGGTAGTTTGACAAAGTGTGGCGTTTCAGTGGACTGAAATCAAAAGACCTGAACTAGATTTTTGGCTTTAACACTAACTGGATGACATTGAACACTCAGCCTTGTGGGCCCTGGCTTTCCTTATTTGTAATATGAAAAGTTCGACTGCATGATCTAATTCAATTTAACAAACAGTCATTAATTGTTTCCTTCATTTAAGATTCTTTAATAGGACATGAGGATGAGGGTGAAGTTGAGGAAATACAAATTAAAGGCATGGAGAAGCTCTTAATGAAATATACGGCCAGTGGGAGAAAAGGACAGAGTTAAACATTATAATAGAAAAAAACCAAAGTTGTAGGAGCACAAAGGAGGCAATGAATAAACTTCTAAGTTTTCAAGTATTATGAAGGATAATGTTAACCTCTAATGGAAGAGCCCTTCAGGGAAAGATGTATTTGGCCTGCATTTTAGACACTGTAGCTAGTGGATATAGTTCATTGCAGCAGCTACTTAAAACCACAATCTAATATGGTGATTAGGCACGTCTGCCTCTCAATGCTAATTTCACTCCTCTGCAGGGTGTAAGAGAAATGAAAATGTGGGAAGATCGAGTTTTTCCAGTTCAAGGATTGACCTTTAAAAGAATCAGGGCAGAGAGAGGGTAATGTCAGTAGAGAAAACTAGCGTAAATATCCCTAACATAAGATTGGACTAATTAAGTTTAAATGGGGGGGAGCCTGATCTAAATTAGAGTAAAATATTATCTGAATTGTAGGATCTTTTTTTCAAAAAATGCAGTGTAATTGTATTATGTTCAAGTATATGTGGTAAGTTGAACTAATTGCTAGAAAAGCATTTCTGTTTTTTAAGTGCTATCGGAATCTTCTTTTAATGAATAGATAAATTTGGATTCATGAGGACTATCCTTTGGAATGCATATAATTTATGTGTTAATATGTTTGAAATAAAATGGCTAGTCAAGCTCTTTAAATTTTGTTCATGCTGCTACTTTATAAGTGACCCCCTTTTTGTACAAATAGTTCAGAGGTAAACTCAAGTCCAACGTGGTTCTAGTTTTCAAAACTTTGTTACAAATTAGTGGGCTCTGAGTGAATGCTGTCTCACTCAGGTTTTTATGTGCTAGAAAGGGTGCAACTTTTTGAAAATCAGATCTGGAACTATTATCCCTAAAAAGTTGTTGCTAAAATCAAATAAAAAAGAGAGACCAGCTAGCTGCTTCAGGCTGTCATATGCCATGACATAGTAAGAGACATGACTAATGAGGCTCTGGAGGCTATTTTTGGACACAAATATATTGATAGTGGTTGGAAGAGGGAAGTGAAACAAAGAGGTCAGGAGAGTTCTTCACAGTATCTTCTCCAGCTTAGCTATTGTTCAGGTAGGAAGGAGATCAGATCCAGGCGAGAACTAAGGGCAAGCCGAGATGACAAAGTTTAAAAGAAATCCTGAAAGAGGAAGCAGTCTGGATGCAGGAGCAGCCAGGAGCAAGGAGATACCGGGTGGTTTTCTTGAAGGGATTTGAAACATGGGAAACACCATGTGAAATTCTGGGATCAGGTTTTGAACTAATCACACTGATACTCATAATGCCAGGAATTGTCGTGAGCTGATCTTTGACTGCCTCTCAGAGTCACATGGTCTAAAATACCCAAATCTCCAGTATATAGGTCCAGAAATGTAATATTATCCCCTCATTCTTAGATGAGATTTGAAAATTAACTCACTTTACTGAAACTTGCAGGAGAGCAATATATGAATCCAAGTATCTGTGTATTAATTAATAAACAGAGAGCTACTTGATATAACAAACCACAGTGGCCATTTTGGAAGCTCAGTAAATGCTGAGATGACATAAAAGAAGATAGGTATTCCTGAGAAATGTTTTATTGAGGTGAGGGTAATGATATATACTGATCTTTCATATTTTGGGTACATTATGCCTTGCTATGGGGGTTTCATGAATCCATAGAGAAATGAAAAAAATAAGGGCAATACAGTGGACTTACCATAAAACTTAATGTATTTAACTTAGAAGAATGAGCTTTATTTTGCGATTATGTCATTGTTATTATTGATGTAAAAATTTTTATTTTAAGACATTATAGTACAATTTTTGTAAATTATTTTTAACTTGCAGAATGAAAATACTGGCAACCCTATCAGGTCCCAATTTTTCCTTTTTTGGAGTGTGATTTATGGTTTCATGAAATCTGAAAGTCAGAGAACCACTGGCTTCGAAAACTTAAATAAGATCTGTATACCAATGGTTTTCATTTATTCATCCACAGAGAGAAATGCATTATCATTTCAAAAAGTACATGCACACTCAGACATACATGAATATGTAAATACTTATAACAGAAACAGAAGTTTCACAAAATAATACTTAATCTTACCTCATTCAATGTACTCTGACCTATTTCATTTTACTTGTTAAAAATGTCAGTTGCTATCCAGTAATTTGATTTCATGACCTACTAATGAGTCACAACCCACAATTTGAAAAACACTGCTGTGGACTCAGTCTTCTCTGCCCAGGATGTAGCTGAATAAACACTGACAGGTGTTTCCTTTTTGGATCTCCTTTTCTAGATTCCACACAGACCATATCCCTCCTGGTGCACATTTGTTGCCCTGGATGGGTTACAATACAATTGAGTAAATACAGACTTTCTATATGTTAGCTGTACTTCTGTCCTTAAGATATACCCTTGTCACCTTGTTTAGTTTAAGAAATATTCTCTACTTTGTTTCGATTTAGAAGTCACTTTGGTCTTACTTTTACAAAGCAAAGAAGTCCCCTGGTCTTATTAGCCCCATTTACAAAATACTTTTTACCTTAAGTTATTATGCAGACAACCAATTCATACTAATTTTAATTAATTTTTTTAGCCTCAATTGCAGAGCATGACATTTTAGTTACTAATCAAATTTGAGATTTGGGCAGGGACAGGAGAGAACATCTTGCTCCAGCCCTTGGCCACTGACCAAGCAATAGAAAATAACTAGAGAGTCCAGAAAAAAGGAAAAAGGGCAACTAAAATGAATTAAATTAATGATAAAGTTAAAATGTGAACATGTACATTACATAGTTTAGCTATGTAAACTTGGCACTGGAGTAATGAAGAACAGAATATATGCCATGTATGTTTTGGAGTAAGTATTATTTTATTTTGGATCATAGAGTTGATGTCAGTGCAGCGGTGTCATGTGCTGGTTGAGTGTGGGCCGTGGTGCCGTACCGTCTGGGAAAAGGTCCACATATTGAGGCCCCATTTTAAGATAAAGGGACTAAGCCTCACAAAGGTAAAGTGACCTTGTGCAAGTCTCTTAACCTCTCTGAGATTTAGCTATAAAATGAGTTATAAAATGAGAAATATTAAGAGTACCTACTTGATAGGGTTGGTCTGAGAATTAAATTAGTTCTATATGTAATATATTTAGTTAATGCCTTGCATGTGGTAAAAACTCAAAGCATTTTAGTCATTATTGGGATCATCTTACAGCTAGTGGTTTACACGCTGGGATTTAGAGTCAGTTACCTATATTTAAGTTCCAGCTTCCTTACTTACTAGTTGTATAATATTGAGAAAATTACTTAATCTTTTGAAGCCCAATTTTCATATTAAAAAACTGTGCTTATAATAACACTCACTGTGGTGTTAATGTTTCATGGACTTAATGACATCACAGAGTGCCTGTTACATACAGCTCAGGAAATACTAGTTAGCTAGCCAAAACTACCTATGCTACCTCATTTTGTATGTATTCACTTAATATAGTCTTTCTACTGTATATTTAATAATTGAGATCTTGATTTATACATCAGAGGTCTTGGATAAAATACAATTTAGTTGCTGTTTATCTTTATATCTTCCTAACAGGGACAGCATTCTACCCTAAAAGAATCAAACAAACATGAAACTTTAAATAAAGTTGCAGCATTCATTCCAATTCAATAACTGTCCTTCTGAATTTCCATTATGTGCTAAGTACGGTGTCCTATAAGGCATATTTCCACCTGGCAAAGGTTGAAGGAAAGCCAAATTTAAAAGGCTACTATAATTAGAACTTTTGCTAACGGCACTTAAACTGATTAATGTCCAATGGGACCCACTCTACTGAAGCATATCTTTTAGGCAGTTATACATTTATATTAAATTAAACATTGGTTGAATGAATGAGCTTATGTATCAGTGTCTCCATGTGGTTCTTGGAGTTAATTTCGTAATGATATAGCCAGTGCCACTGAGGGCATCTCCCTTGCTGTTTTCTCTGCCTGGAGTTCTTCCTTTTCGTTCTCACATGGATGGCTTTTTTCCGCTCATTATTCAGCACAGTCTTCCCTGGCCGTTCTACCTAATAGAAGTCCCATCCTCAGTCTTTCTCTCCCTGAACACCCTGTTGCATGTTCTTCACATACCACTCTGTAGCTGAAATAACACTGTCTGTGAGCTGCTCTTTGCCTGCGTCATTCACTAGATCTAAAGCTCTGGGAAGACAGGGATTTTGTTTATATTTTCCATGGTTTGTATTATGTTTCTATTATTTGTAACAAATTACCATAAACTTAGAAGTTTAAAACAACATGCATTTATTGTCTCACAATTTCTGTGTGGGTCAGGACTCCAGGGTTAGATTTGCTGGGTTTCACTAGGGTTAGCTCAGGGTTTCATCAGGTAGATATCAAGGTGTTGGCTAGGTTGCAATATCATCTAAATCTTGAAATCCTTTTCTGAGGTGATTCAGGAGGTTGGCACGTTTCAATTTCTTGTGGCTGTAGAACTAACATCCTCTTTTCCTTGCTGGCTGTCAATCAGGGCAATGGGGAGTGCTCTTAGTTCCTAGAGACTACCCAAGGTTCTAGACACGAGACATTCTTACAAGATGGCAGTTTATTATTTCAAGGCCAGCAGTCTAGACTCTCTTTTAGGTGTTTGCCTGATTAGGCCAGACCCACCCAGGGTAAACTCTTTGTAATTAACTCAAAGTCAACTGATTTGAGACCTTAATTACATCTGCAACAAATCTTCACTGTTGTTACTTAATGTTATGTCATTGCAGGAGTGATATCTCATCATACTCACAGGTGTCAGCACACTCAAAGGATAAGGATTATACGGGGCAGGTAGACCCTGAGTGAGGGTCCTGGAGGCCACCTTATAATTCTGCCTACCCCCTGTTGTAGCCCACTTAAATCACAGTAGGTATCGAAACACATATTTGCTGGTCAATGAATGAATGAATGAATGTCAATGAAATAAGTAAGAACTGAGAAATCAGTGAGGAATGCAAATAAACCATTGGTTGTGTTCAGATGTATGTTGAATATCCTATGTTGAGTTCAAATCAGTGTTGTGATTGGATTGTCCACTTAATTCACTTTCCTTACTGAGGGACTTGTAACTATTACACAGCATAAAGTGGAATCAAGCAGTATTTGTTGCATTACGTTAGCAAAGTTTCTAGAGTATAGTCTTGATTAACATTTCTAACCAACAGTCTTAAGCAGATGAAGTTGTTAAACCTAAGGATACTAGAATGGCTTGTATATGAAAGCCCAGTGTATATTAGCAAATCAGGAATAATTGACATTAGAACTTGGACTTTTGCTGCCTGTCACTGGACATTTAATATTCTACTGTGGCTGGGTGCAGTGGCTCATGCCTGTAATCCCAGCACTTTGGGAGGCTGAGGTGGGCGAATCACAAGGTCAAGAGATCAAGACCATCCTGGCCAACATGGTGAAACCCTGTCTCTCCTAAAAATACAAAAATTAGCTGGGTGTGGTGGTGTGTGCCTGTAGTCCCAGCTACTCAGGAAGCTGAGGCAGGAGAATTGCTTGAACTTGGGAGGTGGAGGTTGTGGTGAGCCCAGATTGTGCCACTGCACTCCAGCCTGGGCAACAGAGCAAGACTCCCTTGCCAAAAAAAAAAAAAAAAAAAAAAAAAAAAAAAAAAAAAAAAAAAATTCCACTGTTTCCTCCAAAACCAGAGAGAAGGAAGGCGTTTTAATTTCTAGGAGAAATAATACAAAGTTAAGTTCAGAAAAATGTTTTTCTGACTGTAGTTAAGATACTGCTTTGTGGAATGACCCCCTAAAGGAAATGTAGGCACTCCTATCACTTAAGATATAAGAAACTACAGGGATGAGACAGGCATAGGATAGTGTATTAGGCTGCTCTAGCTGCCATAACAAAATGCTATAGACTGCGTGGCTCAAACAACTGACATTTATTTTCTCACAGTTCTGGAGGCTTTAAGTCCATGATCAAGGTGCCAGCAAATTCTGTTCCTAGTGAAGGTCTCTTCCTGACTTGTACATGGCTGCCATCCTGTTCCTAGTGAAGGTATTCCTGACTTGTATATGGTTGC
>NW_022436968.1:3520129-3628199 GCF_009761245.1 Sapajus apella | reverse complement strand
TCTTCCTAGTGAAGGTCTCTTCCTGGCTTGTGTATGGCCGCCTTCCTGTTCCTAGTGAAGGTCTTCCTGACTTGTATATGGCCGCCTTCTCACTCTGTCCTCTTGCAGGCTTTCCTTGGTGCACACACGTGAAGAAAGCTATGCTCTCTCTTCCTCTTCTTATAAGGACGCCAATCCTACTAGAATAGGATCCGACTTAAGGCTAGATGATTAGGACCTTGTTCAGCCTTACTGTTCTTGTGGGCCTAATCTCCAAATACAGTCACATTGGGGGTTAGGGCTTCAACGTGTGAATTTTGATGGGACATAGTTGAGTCCACGGCAGAAAGCTTAGAGAGTTATGAGGAGCAAAGGAAGCTTTGAAAGGGAAGGGAGCTAGTTTAGCAGAGGGAGTAGGACTTCAGGCTTTTGTGTTGGATCACTTGCATTTGAATTCCAGCTTCATCTCTTGCTTGCATCAGGGGCAAATCCAACTTTTATGGGTCCCAGGACTTAGACAATTTTAGAAACCATCTTTAAGATAGAGAATATAAAGTTAAGTACGGAATCTTGGAAAGGGGCTTATGCAAATAAGGGCCTCAGAAGCTTAAATTTAATTAATTTCTCAGTAAGGTCACCTCTATTTGCCGTAGACCTAAGGAAATTACCACATCTATCTTAGCCTCAGTTTTCTCAACTATACAGTGGAGATAATTATTGTAAATCACAGGGATGTTGAAAGTATTAAATTACATGATCACTACCAAGTTCTCCTAGCTGTCTATTATTATTGCCACCTTTATTATTATTGTCACCATCATTATCATTATTCAGCCCTTTCATTTTACAGATGATTAAATAGGTAAAAAACTTCTATAACTTGCCCTACATCATACAACTAGTGAGGTGGGAGGTTGGGACAGAGTCACCCCTCCTTACTCCTGGTCTACAATCCACAGATCTATAGAGACCCCTTCCCCAGTGTTCACACCCCTGAAGAGTATGTTGGCATAATATCATAATCTTCACCTATAATATTTACTCTATAGCTATTAAAAAATGAAAGAGGTCTAAAAAGCAGATACTAATTTGGTTGAATTTAAGCTTCTTTTTTATTTTTATATACAATAAATGGGGATAAGGTCAATGAAATAAAAATCTGTAATCATTAAATACACATTCTCATCATTTGTGGAAATTTCTAATTGGAAAGCTTGGCTTCCATCTTCATTTGGAGGAAGTGATGACTCGGAAACAAAGATGTTTCTGTGTTATCTCATTGCGAGTGATTCCCAAGGTCCCATATGTGAATTCTGTTAGGGACATTAGAAGACTTTCCTGGGAAAGGTCTGAGGAGTCATTCCCAGGGGCTCTAGTCGGCCCCTCAGAAATGTGCACCAGATGACAGAACTTGGCTCTTTTTTTGCTCCCGTGGCTTCATGTACGTGAAAATCTTTTCATGCTATCTTGGCTCTGGCAAAACTCTGTGTCTCAGAGCTGATTTTAACACTTTTAATGTACAATTAATGTTGATTCCAATGTACTTAAACATTTTTTTTCTCTATGACCCACTGCATATATTTTGGCTTGCTCATCAGGCCTTTGCAATCTAAATATGACTGGTATTAGATCCAAAGATGCTGGTACATTGTGGAGAATAAATAATATTTGACTCAGGGCTTTAAATCTTTCACTTCTAAGTCTGAAGGAAAATAATACATTCTTGTAATAAACATTTTTCTAATTTATTTCATTTTCAAATAGGGCACCACTATAGAATTTTTGTGAAACCATCAAAACAAACCATGTAGCAATCTAATAGAATCTATACATGTGTGTGGCATAGACCAGCATGAGGTTTTCTGAATCTGCTACTGACTACAATAAGCATGGGTAAATTATTTAACCTGCAATTCTTACTTATGTACAAATAATAACATGAGGTTTTTGAAATTCCTAGAGGAAAAAATGTCATGTATTGACAAGATGGTTATGAATACTTTATGGTTATTATTATTATTAATATACCTATCAGAAATAATGTTGTATGGCTAGAAACCAGTGCTGTTTGCCTGCAGGATCTCCATGCAGATGCTCCTGGTTCATTCATCTACCAGATCTGCTAATTGTTAAGCAGGCATGAGGATATACTAAAGCAGGACAATTAGTAGAACTATGGGGACAGCCAAGCACATTTTTCAAGGAGACTGCCCATTCTCTTTTTCATCCTTTAAGGTGGGCAATGGAGTTGCTGGTGGGCTCTTCCTCTGAGCTCTGCCCCTTGGCCTGGCCTCCTGCCTGCAGGCCCTCTGCTCTGCTGGTTTCTGGCAACCACACCTTTCCCCTGCAGTTTCAGTCTCACATGTCTATTGGCACCGAGTCCAGTTTTTCAAACTTACTAGAGATGCCTACTGGCATCAGGGTTCAACTCATCTGTTGAGCTTGAGTTAAGAGAGTTATAAAAAACACCCGATCATGAGGACTACCAGTCTTTTCTTCATGAAGTCGTTTTGTATAGCATCAAAAGACAAAGAATGATTTCTTGGTCAGTAAAACATCAACACAAGTTTTTATATGTACATGGATCCAAATGTTATCTTCTACTGAGGCTCCTCATTTGACGTCCATCACCATGTTAGCCTGTATGCTGATATTTGCCAGCAAAGGATTGTTTACTTCTTAATGTTTCTAAGCAGCATAGTGGGTCCAGGAGCAGTATTTTCTCAGAACTGGATTTGGGACAGTGATTCTCAGCCATATCATTTATTCAACAAACGCGTGCTAGACACTGTTCTAGGTGCTTGGGATAAATCAGTTAACAAGACAGACCCTTCTCCCGCCAAAAAGATCCTGCCCTTATGGTACTTATTTTCCATTTAACATACATATATAAAAATACAGGTGGATTTCTATACTACAGATATCTCAGTGTTTTGCTTTTGGGATGCAGCAGTTTGTGTTGCATAGGAAGTGGAGTTCCTCCCAAGAAAAGGAACATTATGTTGCAGGCTAGCTTTTCAAACAGGATTGGCTTTGGCAGGTTTCTCTTAAAATATGAGTGTGAAGTAACTTCTCTGCTTCCACAGAATACCAGTGTGATACGCCTTTCATCTCTAGCAGGGTTGTGTCACTGGTGAAGAAATGCTACAGTCCCAGTGCAGGTTTGCATAAGCAAGATGTAGTCAGTGCTAGCCAGAGTCACCATGTAGGGCTTTCATTTATTTTTCTTTTGACAAGGCAGAGTTCAAAAACAGCTTTTAAAAAGTTCACTGTCACATTTCTACAAGTACTAACTACTGTGTTACTATTTTCAATGGTAAGAATAAGTTCAGGAATAGACTTTAGACAAAACATAGAGAATTGACTGTCATTGCTTAGGAGAATTGGAAAGTAAATAAACATGCTTGAATTAAAAGAAAACTATTATCAAACACAAACACCCACCGTGCTGATCCACGTTCTTGTGTGTGCGTATTTTAAGAACAGAGGAAATGTGAGTTGTGAGTAGGGGGAAACGTAAAGTATCCCCTGGCTTCAGAACCAGTCATCTTTTAGATGCCTCACAAATGCACAAGATGGTCCCTGGGCTGGATTTTTAAATCTCTGAATTAGCTGAAACAGTTGTAAAATCACAGGGAGCCAGACAGTTTACAATCAACTGCAAGTCAAAGGAGCCTCCTATATGTTGTTTGTTCTAGCAGGCACAGGGAATGTATTGAACTTGCGAAATGTGCTTTTCATATCCCTGTGATTACAACCTCCTACCTTCCCAAACTTCATTTTTCCTTCTTACCCCAGAATCAGAGAGAGTTAAAATCTTCAGCACCAGGAGCATCTAGGAGGCGGCTTTCAAAACAGGCTGTGATGGCTCATTGAGCGCACCTGGGCTGTGTTCCTAGTTAGATCCTACACATACCCAGTCCTGACATCAGAGCTGATTTCTGTCAGCTCTAATGTGCCTGAAAAATTTCTTTCAAGGCAGTTTCCTCTTCTAACACATCCCCGGGGAATTTCCCCTAGAGGGTGTGAGGCAACATTAGATTGTGACTATGATAAGATATTCCTGTGTTGGAAGAGTTTTGTATGAAAAGCAGCATATTACATCTGTTGTTTTCTTTATATAGGGTATATTTCACACTGAATGATACTGGAACACAACCCAGGACTCTGTCTTGACTCCCCTGCAGTCTTGTACTTCCTCCTCCTCAATGACGGCAGATCCCGAAACACTTAGTGACATATGGTAGCCTATCTGTGAAGTATGCTGAATAGTACATTTTCTGACTCTGGAGTATTGTGTTTCATTTTGGGCATCATATTTTTTAAAGGAGTATTGACAAACTGGAACCCAGCCACCAGAAATCCTTTTGGAACAAGGTAGGAGAGAAATGATTCATGTCTGCATAACTGGTACCAGTACAGAAAAGAGCTATACAAATGGCGAAGAGTCTGCAAAGTGCCATGAGAAACCCTGAAAGAAACTGGAGATGTTCAGCCTAGAGGGATCAATTATTGTTATTATTATTATTTGGAGGAGGGTAGTGGCAATGATTCAAATGTTGGAAAGGCTGTCATGTGGAAATGCAAATGATTATTTTTCTTTTTCCATGCAGTTCCAGTCAGCAGAACTAGAATCAATATGTGGGATTCACGAGTAAACAGATTTTTATTCTATATAAGGAAGGTCATTCTGTGTATTAGTTTTGCAATGGTGGACTGTATGTCTGCAAGCAAAAGCTACAAGACCTCATAGAGGAAATTCCTGCATGGAGTTAGTAGTTGAACCAGACCTGTAAAGATTCCTTGCAATCCAAATTTTCTGAATCAGGAGTTTCTTGTTCTATTTTCATTTTGACAGAGGATTGATAAAGGCTCGAAAGTCTCTTTCTTCCTACATTCCTTAATATGATAATTGAACCAATTAATGGCTGTAACGAAGTTGGTCTTATGTCTTTTTAACTGTTTTTAGTTATTTTCTCTGTTGGAGTACATAATCCTATATGAAGGAAAACTTACAGCATTAACCAGTTATCCATGGTTCCTCACTGTTGCCTGAACAACCTCCTAAAAATCTGAACTGAGCTTGGGCATCTTGTTACCTTCTTGTTTGCAGAGCTAACCTGTGGATTTTGCCTACCTAGTTTCTATTCCCATAACCTCTGGTAACAGCACCCTTATTTTTCTTTGGGAGACAATGCCTCCCCGATTGCAGGCTGTTTTGGTGGTTCCTCAGATAAAGAATCTTCACCTCTCCCAGGCTAAGGGGTGAGAACTGACTGACACATGGCCATCTGTTTCTCTCTTTGAATTTGAATGTTGAGTGCTATGACACAGGACAAAGAAAAGTTGGAGCTGATTGTGTCACTACAACTCCAAGAAAGGAATGCCCTTCAATTCCTGTTTTCTAGGTTCACATACAGATGGCAAATAGATCTCACAAGTTGTGTATGTTTGTTATGTAGCCATATTGCTTGATTGTTAGATGAGGAACTTCTGTCAAGATTTGGAATGTGTGACCTTGTATGTTTTCAGTGAGAAGGGAAAATGCAGTGTGCACAATTAAGCATCTTTTGGAAAGATATTTCCATGGGTTTCATTTAACTCGAGGCCTAAGGGTGTGAGAATTCCTGCTTCCTCAAGTGTTGGAAAGTTAAGGTCAAATGCTGGGTGTGTTTCAAGTTCTGAGACAATACCAGCCGATTTCAAAGCTGGTGTTTGTGTGTGCGTGCATATGTGTGTGTACAGAGCTGGGGAGGAAAAGCAGCCTCTAAAACTTTGCTTTGAAAGATGCCAAAACGCTGAGCCACGTATTTGTACGAGAGAGATCTGTGTGTTTGGATGAAACCTGCCTCTTTCATAAACACAAGGCACAGAGAGGCCTGCCTCCTCTTGCCCTGCTTTTGAACTTTTGTTCACATTAGCAATTTCCCTCACCTTGGCTCTTGAACTTCCCTTTGTAGTGAAATTCACAAGTACTGTGAACTGGCAAGAAACTGATGGAAAGAAAGGGTGTGCTGGACTAAATTGCATTTTTCCTGAACACTCTGAAATATCAGGAAGTATGGAACATGAGTCATCACTTTCTGTTGGAAACTTCATGACCTTTACAGAGTAGGTCAAATTCCTCCCAACTGTGCTGCTTCACACCCCAGTGCATGACAGTAAAAGGGCAAATCCGAGGGAGGCAGAAGCATATTCATATTTTTTCTTGCAATCTGTTACACATTATCGTTTTTTGACACACTTTGCTTCCCATGACAGTACTTATGGTGGAAACTAAGGTCACATGTGAGAGAGACTTGCCTGGTCTACCTGGTGTGACTGTTTAAAAACTCAGTTTGGATAAACCCAGAGCCTGCTGGAATTAGGACAGTATTGAAGGGGAGAGCATTCCGTTGAGGACTTGGGGAAATAACTGAGTTAAAGGGGAAATCCCTGAGGGAAGAAGGCCGCATTCCAAATTGTGAATCCGAGCCACCTTGCACACTTGCATTTGATGTTATGTACCAGGACAAAACAGAAAAGTATTGCAGCAGTGTTCTGGCCAGGTGGCCCTTTGTAGAGGGTTATACAGTTCTACAACTCTGTCCTCGGGGCATCACCGTTTTGACCAACGATATCTATAGAGAAGAACCGCAACTATCAAGAAAAGTTTATGTTGCATACACTGTACTCTTAAGAATCCAGGAATTGAGGGTGTGGTATAAGGGAGCAGGCTGGGAAAGGTAACTGGAAAATCAGCAAGTTTTAGCTGAAGTATTCTGCCATTTGAAGACCTTGCCCATGGAAGAACCCAGCTATGTCTGCACCCTTTTTAATTCTATAGGAATACTTCATCTTCCTAAAATCATTCAGAAACAAGGAAGTCTACACAGTAAATTTTTATTTATTTATTTATTTATTTATTTATTTTTGAGACAGAGTCTTGCTCTGTTGCCCAGGCTGAAGTGCAGTGGTGTTATCTCAGCACACTGCAACCCCTGCCTCCCAGGTTCAAGCAATTCTCCTGCCTCAGCCCCCTGCGTAGCTGGGATTACAGGTGCCCACCACTACTCCTGTCTAATTTTTGTAATTTTAGTAGAGATGGGGTTTGGCTGGTCTCGAACCCCTGACCTCAAATGATCTTCCTGCCTCGGCCTCCCAAAGTGCTGGGATTACAGGCGTAAGCCACTGTGCCCAGCAGTAGTAAATTTTTCTTATCTAAAACACATACTTTCAATGCCTCTGACCCCTTTTTACTTTAACTATTTTTTAGTTGTTTTTTAAGACAGGGTCTCACTCTGTTGCCCAGGCTGGAGTGCAGTGGCACGATCTTGGCTCACTGCAACCTCCGCTTCCTGAGCTCAAGCGATTCTCCTGCCTCAGCCTCCCTAGGCTGGAATTACAGGCATGAGCCAGTACACCTGGCTAATTTTTTGTATGTTTTTGTAGAGACCGGGTTTTGCCATGTTGCCTATGCTGGCCTTCAACTCCTGAGCTCAAAGTGATACACTTGCCTTGGCCTCCCAAAGTGCTAAGATTATAGGTGTGAGCCACCACACCTGTGTTAAGCATTTTTAATATTAATCTTTCTACGTGAATTACACATTTTGCTTTTATAAAATATTTAGTTAAGATGATGTTGCATTTTCATCTTTCTATTTACTGTCAGATGCTTGGCAGTCACTTCATGGCTGCCACTAATATCTCTAATAGACTTTCTTCTGCTGCTTAATGTGCTGCTTTCTCAATGGCCATGGCAAAAAATCCAACATGGCTAACTTTAGAAATTTATTTATGTTGATAATATACATCTTTGAATGGGGCAGAAGAACCTCTCTTGTCAATTGCATGAACTTTAGTGAATGAGTTTGATGACTTGCATTTTGCCTTCTTGGAGACCTTTAACCACATTTCACAGGTTTTTCTTTTGTGTCCATCTTTGGTTCTCAGTGGGGTCCTAGACATTTGAAGTTGCCATATAAGTGATCCTCAGATAAGTATGAATTCATTGGAGTGACTGCTCTTCAAAGGTTAGAAAAAGAATCAAACATATCTATGGCCCAGTTGGGAGTTAAGGTCAGCTGCAGTGTGGCTGGCAGTCATTAAAATGCAACAGCTTAATGGCTACTCCCATGCTGACTTTCTGTGCAAGTGCAAAGGAGTTTTTCACGGTGAAGGTGGTTGTGTCAACATGAAAAGGAGCTGCAGACAGCTCCTAAAGGTGTTGCTCATTGGGGACAGGCAGGAAGTGCAGTGTTTGGATATAAACAGACAAGACAGAGAGGAGCCTTCTGCAGAGGGCAATCAGGACCCTGACTATGACCAACGGGTGACGCTCTGGGCTGCTCATTGAGTCAGCTGTAAATCTGTGAATGACTTGTTCTTGGAACTGTATTTATCAAGAACTCAAGTGTCCTGTAAAACTTAGAGTATCTTGGAGGTGGGAGGAAGTTTCCCTCTTACCTTGCTCTCCACTTTTGTTTTAGAATAAGAAAACTAAGCTGAGAACAAGAGTCTGTGCCCTTGGATGAGGGGTCACAAGGACCTAGAGTTGTGACTCCAAGGCCGATATTTTTTCCTATAAGATAATGCTTTCAAATGTAAAATGTGTTTACAACCAAAGGTTTTCCACTAGAAGCAAAACTATTGCTAGTTTCTGTATGTGAAAATTCTGATGTATTAGGTGATTTTTCGTATTCAAGCAAAAGATGGCAGTTGATCATCTATGGTATAATGACCAAGTGATTTAGAAAAGTTGTTTTTATCTTTTATATCTATCAGTAGATGGCAGGAGATACCATCAAATCAAGCTATAAGAAGGGACACAAATGATGGAATTCAGTCTTTGTTTCTTGTATTATCTGGAAAAAAATGGTATCCAGAGTATTCAGTGTGATGTTATGTGGGCACCTAGGGAGAGAGCAGTTTTGAATATGGATTGGAGTTCAGTTATTAGCTTCCTCATTAATCTGGCAAGTGTATGGTTGGTTTAAAACAATAGTCAAATGTTGGAACTAAATTCACTGTCTTTTGAAGAGACACCTGGAGAAATGATTCATCACTCATGTTGCTAAGATTAATTGGGCATTATAATTGTGTTAAGTGGATTCACACACCATGTAAGAATTCAGGAGCTTTTCCTGTTTCCTTTTTGTTTTTTGTTTTTTTTTTCTCTTCAAGAAGAGAAAAGAAAAGACTTAGGGAAGCCCAGCATCATAAAGGGCTTTTTCCAAGATTAATGCAACTAAAGCACTACAGTTAAAACAATACTAACAACACACAAGAATGTTTTCAACATGCCTTAACAGACTCTGGCCCCATGAGCTAATATTTCCCTATCCAAATAGAGGTCATTTTCATCAACATTAAACTTGCTTTTACGTATTAGTTTTTCTGAAATATAGAGTTCTCTTGACAGTACTGATCACACGTTCCCTAATTTAGAGATTACAGAGAGGTGAAGTACCTGTGGAATTTTCAAGAGTTGAAACCTGCAGTCTTCAAGTGTGTGGTTCTCTTTTTATCCTCTTGTCACCACTTAATAATGATATGAGTCTTCTCTTTGGTACAAAGCATTTGAATCAGCTACTTTATTTTTTTTTTTAACTTATCATTTGAATTTTATACTTTGGAGAATTTTTTAGAAAAAATTCAATCTATGTATTTTTTTTTCTCTTAACAACTAAATGAAAAAGCATCTCTGGGGTAGAAGGGCATTTACATGGGAATAAACTTGAACATCAATCTTGGTTAATGCCAAACTGGAGATCATAATAGCCATGACCTACTGGCTCCCCAGGAGGAGGCTGTGCGCTGCAGAAGGTATTTCGCTTCTGAAAACAGAGATGGAACTGGGTTTGCTTGCAAGTGGATCCTACTACTTTTCCTTATAAATTTCTCCACTAGAGAAAATCTTTACTCCAAAGCACATTATATCCCCCCTTAAAAATAAAAAATCCAAACTGTGCCTAGTAGTAAAATATCCTATCAAAGACTGCAAACAAACAAACAAACGAAATCCAAAAAACAAAAAACAAAACCTTCCCAGTCTATGTGCTTTGCTGTATGAAATTTCTACATTTCACAATCAACCTGTGTTACTGAGCTTAGCCCTGTGCTGTTGGATGAAGATGCTCTTTCGAGTCAGGTAAAAAAAGATGCTCTTTTGAGTACAGAACCTCTAGGTGTGAGAAACTAGGTAGAACCAAGCACGTCTGCAATGGGGTCTAGGGTAGCTTGACAGTGGTTTTGTCATTAATTGTATGCTATACATTTATTCTTTTTTAAATTTATTGTTCAGTAACACCTTATTATACTCTCAAGCAACCATCAATTGCATGGTCACTCTATTCACAGGTTATCCGCTTCTCCCCAGTTCCCTTTGAAGAGACTTTACTTTCCTGTTTTGTATACCAGTATCTACTGAGTTCAATCGCTAAGGGTGCAAGCTCATATTATGCCCTATCTAAACTTGTTTTCATTAAATTTTTAGGAGAAATATCTAATGTAGATGACGGGGGGATGGATGCAGCAAGCCACCATGGCATGTGTATACCTATATAACAATCCTGCACGATCTGCGCATGTACCCCAGAACTTAAAGTATAATAATAAAAAAAATTTAAAAAGCAAAAAAATTATAAATTATTTCACATAATAAATTATAAATGCTTGATAAAGCTTAACCTCTATCCCTCCTGAATGTATGTTTATATTAATAGAAAAAAAACTTTTAAAGGTGGATAAATACATCTCATTTCTCATATAACTGTCAAGCATTATAAAGGGTTTGAGACTTTGTTGTACTTGAAAGCTAACTAGCTGGCTTTCCATAGTTTCATGGATGCTGGCAGAAGATAAGGGACTTCTGGGTCAGAAATAGAAGGCAATTTATTACTCACAGCAATATTAGTAGCCAGATATTGGTTGTTTCAATTCTTAAAGGTTTTTCAAAGCGGGTCAGGTGACATCTGCATATGCAATGGGTTGTATTACAACAGGGGAATCTAGAACTTAGTGAACCAGAGTCTATTATAATGGGCAGCAAGCATGTATACTCTTTGTTTTCAAGAGAGATACTATATATTCCAAGATTGTTCACAAAACAAACATACTGGAGAAGATAATTGAGAATAAAGTCCAGGCGCGGTGGTTCATGCCTGTAATCCCAGCACTTTGGGAGTCAGGTGAGTCACTTGAGTTCAGGAGTTCAAAACAATCTGGGGCAATGTGGCAAAACCCTGACTCTACCAAAAATACCGAAAAAATTAGTTGGGCATGATGACACACATCTGTAGTCCTAGCCACTCAGGAGACTGAGGCAGGAGGATCGCCTGAGCCTGGTGACAGAGGTTGCAGTGTGCAGAGACTGTAGCACTGCACTCTAGGCTGGGTGACAGTGAGACTCCATCCCTCTTTGCCCCCCAACCCTAACAAAGAGAGTAAAGACATGCAGATGCAAGAGAGACCTGTAGAGATTTGTCCCCAACAATATATTGCAGATCAATAAGAGGATTAGGAGACATCATTGTGGGAATTTGTTTTTGGCAAATTTAAAGTCATACTAAAGTCAAATATCTACTTTGCTTATGCAGGAGTCTGACTTGTTTGTCATATTATTCCAGAAAGTTCGTCTTCCTAATTTAAGTGTGTTTTTATCAATAAATATATAATTAATATCTTATTTTTCCCTGACAATGAGAGTAATATTATCATACATGGTTATTATAGAAAATGCAGAGAAGTATAAAGAAAAATATAGAAATCACTTATAATTTCATTACTCAAAAGGTAATAGCTATTAAAATATTGGCTTTTAATGCCTCTATACATGTATTTTTTTATATACATAATGGGATTATGTGATGTACTATGTAGTATCTTGCTAGTTTTGCTTTTTAACACACTAAAGACATTACTTCAAGTCATGATTTTGAAATTTGAAAACATTACTTCAAGTCTCATGTAAGTTATAATTTAAAAAATAATTGCATAATATTTCTATCATGGATATAATTATTTTAAAAACAATTTTTTCAGTGTTAGAAAATTTGCTACCAAATACTATTGTGATGAATATTCTGGTACGTAAGTGCTTTTTAATGCCTTTGGTTAGATTCTTATGAGAAGAATTATTGGGTTAAGTGTCTAATTTTATTTTAGATTTCTTGATCTTTATTGCCAGATCACTTTCAAGAAAGATTACATCAGTTATGTACATGGCACAATATCTATGACCACTTTTTCCCCAACATTTTCATCACAATCGGATGTTTGTATTTAAAAATTATTTCAATATTTTTTAAAGTATATTTTTTCAACTTGATGTTTCTTTGATTATTAGTAAGGAGAAAATATTTTCTTTTGTGTTAGTTGGTCACTTGTATTTGTTATTGTATAAAATATCTGTTCATATTCTTTGCTTATTTTCTGGTAATGTTCTAGTATTTTTCTTAATAAGGAAAAGCTTTCCAAAAACCCTACATGTAACATTTTTTGTAATAGAATTTTGTGTACTATTTCTCCAATATGTTATTTGCCATTAAATTGTATTAATTTTTTTTTTGGTGTTTTGAACTTCAGAATTGCCCAGGTATGGTGGCTCATTTCTGTAGGCCTAACAATTTGGGAGGCTAAGGTGGGAGGATTTGCTTGAGTTCAGGAGTTCAAAGCCAGCCTGGACAATATGGTGAGACCCCATCTCAAAAAAATATTATCTAGTAAAATAATTAATCATTATTTATCTGCTTTCTGCTATTGCTTAGAAATTCTTGCCTACTCAGGGGTTAAATATTTACTACGTTTTTCATATATTTTATGTTTTTTAATATTTAATTTTTAAAATCTATACTTCTAAAGGCAACTTGATAGCCAGTTTCACCAACAGTGAGTGAGCTCTACCTTGTTCAATTGTTTGTGGTGGTTTCTTGGTCATGCACTAATGTTATACATTATTGTCTACAAAATGTCAACTAATGTCTATAAAACATAGTGTTTGAAGTATGTTCTTTCTTCCCCTCACAAATTTATTAGTGAGTGACAATCTTGCTTTGAATCTAGGCCACATCTTTATGCTCATCTATTAAGGACTGGCATAGATATAATCAAAATATTTAATTTCATGTATCAATAGGAATAAATAAAATACTTATTATAACTCCAACATATGCTCTGAAGTCATAACAAACAATATTTTCCAAAATTTAATCAACTATTTAAATGGCAAAACATATTATGATTTTTTGGGGTCCGTTTCATGTTTAAAGATTTTTAATATGTTGAATTTTGGGGAAGTAAAAACTTAAACCCTATTCTTCAGTGTAAAGTAGCCTGCTTTAATATTCAGTTGCTACCCATTTAGGGAAGAAAATTGCTCTCCAAATAGCATAATGCATTTTTGTGTGTGTGATAGTGGTGAAGGTAGGAGGATTTAATAAACATTTTGCACTCTGGCAGTGGTGTTGATGGGGAGGAATAGAGACATAAGAAAGGATTGAACTCTTTACTCTTTTTCTTTTCCTTCAGCCAGATAATAAAAGGCAAAGCCCGATTTCATGCAAAATCAATGGGGGTGAGTTATTTTGACAGAAATTTGCCATCCTTCACTGATCATGTGGTACTCTGGATAATAAATATTTTAAGTCAGTACATTACTGGTAATTTATTAGGCCATATGAAATAATAAAAACAATATAAAAGTCTAGAGATGAAAAAGGCTAGTGAAACAGAAGGTCTGTGTAAATGCTCAATATTTTCCAGAGTTTTACTATTAGTATTATAGGTTAGTGGAAGAAAAGAACATGTTTACTAAGTAGGGATGTGCATTTTCATTTCTTTTTAAATTGTCTCCCTCATATTTTCCTACAAGGCTTATGCTTCTTTCCTCCAAAAGAAAATACTCAGAAATATATATTTTTTTGTTATAAGTCTGGTATGTAGTTTTTAAAAAATATTTCATTTCTATTTCCTTCCAAATCTAGGCAATACATTCACATCTCTAAGTTCTGATGTTGTTCATGATGATCAATGTAAAAATTACTTTCGGAGCAGAATGCAGAAATACTTGGGTCTATGAAACTCATTATCAATAAATACAAGTTATCATTAAAAAAAAACAACAAAAAACCTAGTGGGTCCCCAGCTATTGAAGCTAGTGTTAGAGGAATATAACTGCTTAAGGGATGCTTGGAATGTAAGAATAGCGTGTACGCTGACCTTGGGGAGCTGTAGGGGTCTTCAGATAAATCAATAAGCATCACAAAGAATAGGTCTTTGAAACTAATGCATTTCCAAAACATTTTGAGGGTAATGATGATTTAGGTAATTCCCCTGCCATGTAGAGAACCAGTAGCACCATTGCAGTGGTTTTGTGGAGAGGTTGGGTCATGATCCTTATGTTGAGGAGTAAGTTGGGTGCTAGGTGCTCTTGAGAAAGCAGTTGTTCCATGTGGTTGAAGCAGAGAGGCAGAGTGGAGGCGAGGACTGGGAGAGCTGGACTGTAGACTCAGGTGGTCAGAGGCCCATCCTGGCTCTGTCATTCAGCTTGAAACTGTGGAAGTCACTTTACTTCTCTCTATTTCAGTTTCCTCATTTGTGAAGTGGGCAATAATTGCACCCATAAGCACTGTTCTGAGGATTCAATGAGCTCATCTGTGTAAGGCACATATGCATTACATATATATAATGTGTATGGATGTAATGGGACATATGTATGTAGTAGGCAGTGACTGGGCAGACTAAGAACTTGATATAAATGTTGTGAAATGAATAAAATAAACTTCTTGGGAAAGTTATGAAGGCACGAAAGGAGAAACCAGGCATGTGAAGTCTCCAGAGACACACACGGGCCTGAAATGGAGAATTCTGGGTTAGAAAAAATAGAAAAAAAAAAAAATTAGTTTTTTGAAGACTTTGTTGGGAGCAATCAAAGTTTACATTAACTTGACGGAGTGATATAAAGGCTGTGATCATTGGAATGAAGTGACCTGTGTCTGAGTGTGGAGCATGGGTGGGGAAGATGATGGTAAAGCTGAGGACAGAGAGGGAGAGCTGGGGAGGCCATTTATTTCTCTCTTTACACCCCCAATCTGCTCATATGGTTTTAGGACACCTCAGATTCCTTTTGAAAGTAGGTGATAAAATAGTTTCTGCCTAAGTAAAAGAGAAGTCCAGGTAGTAAATAAAACAAGGGAGTCCTGGACAAAGCGATCATGGGCTGAAGAGGAGGTGATTTAGGGACACTGAGGTAATACTAATGCTTAGGTTGCACGTTGACCAAGTGTGGGTGTGCAGTACACACCTCATCTGCAGGTACTGGGCTCAAGGAAAGGGAATTAGAGATAAATTCACCATATGGTAGATGAGCAGAGACTGAATACATCTGTGAAAACATTTTACTTTTCCTTTAAGTAGAGATGTTTTCAAAATAGTGGGTGATATGATGACGTGAGATTAGATAGACACAGAGAGAAGAGGAAAGGGGAGTACCCGAAGAATTATTTTAATGTTGGGATGGCTTTGTCCACTGCAGTGAACATCCAGAGATGCAGTGACTGCTGTCTGCCATCGAAAAAGAGCCGTCGATGGAAGTACTCTTTCCAATGATAACTCCTGATAGCAGTAAAAATATGTTTTAAATTAAATTTGGAATTTTCCTCCTCAGACTGCTTCTTCAAAGACAAATGAGTCTCTTACAGTATGTCTAGTTAAATAAAATAATGGATGTGAAAGGCTTTACAAAACACTAATGTGCTATATCAATGGAAGGTGTTTGTTATTGTGTATTGTGTACTAAAAGACATGCAGTAAAAAGATGTTATTTTTGCGGACTAAATAGCCAAATATGGGCTGTATGACAGCACTGTGAAGTGAAGTCATAATTGATGGATGGCTGTGCCCAGGGAGGGTTGATTAATGTGTGGGTGCTAACCTGGAAGAATACCTCTGGTGTAATGTTAAAGGGTTTTTGTCTTGTTATCTTTCTTTGCCCTTTTCTCACTTAAATGTTGTCTAGTGAGATAAAGGTGTACTTATCAAATTTAATGATAAGACTACTATAGGGAAAGTAATGAACATATATCAACCTTAGAAAGTACACTGCTATATGAATAAACCAAGCTCCAGATACGCTAGTAACTTACCTGAGACCACTCATTTAATAGTAGATGGCATTATATGAGTAACCTAAGACTAGTAACTTGCCCAGTAGAGTGGCAGAGCTGGCATTTGAAACTAGACAACCTGAGTTAGAGAATGTACATCTAAAATACTTGGCTGAGTTATTCATTCATTTACTTAACAAACACAAAGCACTCACCCTTACACGAGAGACTGATCTGAGCATTATACAACTGTTGCTCACTTAATCCTTGTAACAACACTATGAGGTAGATACTATTATTATTTTCATTTTATTATGGCTTAGAAACTGAGGGACAGAGAAGTTAAGTACACTCCCCAAGGTCATGCATCCAGTAAGCAGATTAAAACCTAAGGCAGTCTGACTGGGGAGTCCATTCCTTTGACCACCATGTTATGCCACCTCTGCTCTATGCTGTGCTCCTTTAGATAATGTGCCCAGCTTCACACAGCCAGATCTGAGGTGATCCTGCCGTCTCCTTATACCCTGGGAACCAGGGAGTCTTTGAGCTTTCAAAGGAAGCAGTGAGCATCTATGATTTTGTTGATGCTCTTTTGACCTACCTGGGAGCATCCATGCCTGGAGGCATCTTGTGATGCCACCAATTCAATCCTAGACTCTTAAATCCTCATCTTTGGTTCTTACTGCCAGACAGCATTCCCTCCTGCATGAAATACATCCTTCTTATTCTCATTACATCTCCCCATAAAACTTTCATCAATTTGAAAATTGTAAATGCATTCCTTTTTATGCAGACATTTAATCTATGGTTAAATGACAATTGAGCAATATATCCTCCTGCATACCCAAATACCATCCCAACTTGGCAATTTGAAAATAAATCGATGATCTTAAAATTGGCATAGGTTTTAAGGAAATAGAATATTCTCAACCATAGATTTTAGAGGATGCTTATCTGTAAAACAAATTACAGGGTACACTTTGGCTTGATCAACACATTGTGCTTAAGAGAAGTTTCAGATAGAATCACCAGCTTAGCAAATCTGATTTGAATTTGTCTGTGGACAAGACACTATGTTCCTTTCTTATGTGCATGAATGAAACCAGAACTTTCAACCTCTCAGCCTTTCAAACTCTCACTTTCAGAAACACTGGAGTTTAAAATATAAAGGTGTTGTTTTTGCTTCACACCCAAATGTCAAAGTTAGATTTTCTGATTTCTTTTGATTGGCTCCAGGTGATGTTAAGTGGAATGCAGAAAATTATCAAAATCAATCTATCTTCAAATGTTTTCTTTGAAATTATAGGATCTGAATGAAAAGGTAAAATAACAGTATTTTTATTCAAAGTTCTCTTCCATGATTTTCATAGCTCTTGCTCTACTAAGGAGCAAATAAAATTGGTAAAATAGATTTTTTTTCCCTCTTGAAAGGTGATTGTTAGGGCCTTAATATTTTCCAAAGAACCATAGCATTTTTTAAGCAATCTTACTCTTGCTTACTGAATTTCTAAAGGATTTAATTCCAACTTAAATGCAACAGCAAAGTGACTTACATTACGTATTAACAGTAAATGCAGTGCATGAATCATAGCTAAAGAATGCAGCTAACACTGGGAACCATACTTCATAACCAACTATAGTCATTAAAAAATTGAAGTATTCAAAGCCCACCACCAGAGAACTTTCAAGAACGGGAAGACCAACAGTCCTGATCAAAAGTCAAATCCAGTAGAAAATTGGCATATTCTAGAAAGCTAAGCAAAATCCAGAGTAATCAAAAATATAATGCTGAAGGTATGGGTT
The DNA here is from genome assembly GCF_009761245.1 of Sapajus apella. Lineage (NCBI taxonomy): Eukaryota > Metazoa > Chordata > Mammalia > Primates > Cebidae > Sapajus > Sapajus apella. The sequence goes on along the minus strand of NW_022436968.1, from coordinate 3,610,335 downwards.
AACATCTTGCTACACAAAATGTGATTGGCAGACCAACAACATTGACTTTTACCCACAAACTTATTAAAAATGCAGAATTTTAGGCCATGCCTCAGACCCACTGAAGCAGAACCTAATTTTTAGTAGGATCTTCAGGTTATTCATGGGCACATTGCAGTTTGGAAAGCAGCACTTCAAAGTATTTTTGTTAATAGAATTATGTGAATAATTGCCCTTTTCCAAAAACAATGTCATACTCAGAGGTAATGGTCATCCTTATTTTATGATAGGGCTATCATCTCATAGTGGGGGAAAAATTCTCTCTATTGCTTGGGAAAGATCATAACTGATATAGAATTATTTTTCCTGAAGGAGCAAAAGCAGTTATAGGGGAAGGAATAGCAGCTCATCACTTTCAGCAACAAATGCCAGCTTGACCTGCATTGTTATTTCACCTTGCACTTCTCATCACATTATGCTGGGGGATTCTTTTCCTTCCTTTTTTATTTTTGAGCCAGAGAAGGAAACTGACCTAGAGGTTGCTGCAGGCATTTAGAAATATGGTTTTCTTTGTCAGTTCTGTTCGATCTGTTGCAGCAGTTCTTACCTGAGTGACTTTAAGAGTTTATCAATCATGTGACTGTTGAGACACCCAAGCCATCATGCAAGTACCTCTCCCATGACGCGATAACTCGTGTTAATAATTAAATGAAGCTGTGATAGGAGATGTGAAAAAAATAAAAATCAGACTGGGACCATGAAGGCGTGAGGGAGAAGATGAGAGAGTCAGGACTAAGTGAGGTGAGCTGTAGCCCTAAGTCACCGGGAGGTTGCGGAGAAAACAGATCATTAGGCAGCGCTAGTGCTGGGGAGAAAATGGCCATCAGCCACTTCTTATTCTTTTTGTTTTTGCTGCCTAAAAGCGCAGATAATACCACACATTTTCTTATCTAAGGCCTTAGAGAAGGTTTATGGTGAATTTACCAGGAAAGAAGAAAAGAAGGGGCTATTATACAAAGAGATCACATTCTTTTTTCTTTCTTTCTTTCTTTTAATGGTTAATGACAGTTACAGTAGAGGAGTGCAGTTGGCTTTTTGAACCTGAGAGCATGTTAGCTGTGACTGGAGAGAATTGCCGTTTCAAAGCCCGGGGTGAGAACGTCCACAGTGAAATGCCACTAATGCCATAGTCAAATCAGTTGCAACACCATTGCAATCACTTCCTGTCCTGCTTGCTGAGGTTGACATTGTAGCTGGGACTTTAGAGGAATCCCAGTTAACTCTGATAGTTGTACGTTTTGAATCATATGATTGTCAGGGTCAAACTAACTTACAGCTGTGTAAGCTAAACTTTTGTAAATAAAGAAAACACGTGGCCAGTTCAAACTGGGAATAAACACCCTATAAATGCTGTTGTAAACCTTTTCTTGCCCTTAGAAGATTCACATTCACAACTTACTCCTCCTTCCTGCCCCCATCATCTCTTTTCCACACTGTTCTTGTCTGTCCTGTTGCTGTGGCGTCATAATTGGTCTCTCAGATTCCATGCTTATCATCCCTCGTCTATCTTTATACAGGAGTCGTAGTACTCATCTCAAAATGTAGCTAGATCATGCCACTTCTCTGCTCTAAATCCTCCAGAGTGTTCTTATCTCATCCAAAGGAAATCCCAAATTCTAACTCTGTCAGATAAGCCCTGATAATGTGGCAGGCCGCCCTCTGCCTGGGCCATCTCTCTGGTATCCATTTCCTGCCTCCTTCGCCTTTGCAGCCATCCTGGCCTTCTCCTTCCCCACCCATACTAGACGGGTCTTGCCTCAGGGTCTCTGCTTGAATGATAACTTTCGAAGATATGCACTGAACTTACCCTTCATTTATTTTAGGTGTCTGCTCAGAAGTTATCAGCCATGTGCAGTGGCTCATTCCTGTAATCACAGGACTGTGGGAGGTCAAGGTGGAAGGATGGCTTGAGCCCAGGAATGTGAGACCAGCTTGGGCAACATAGTGAGACCCTGTCTCTGCAAAAAAAAAAAAAAAAAAAAATACAAGAATTAGCCGTACGTGGTGGCCCATGCCTGTAGTCCCAGCTACTCGGGAGGCTGAGGCAGAAGGGATCGCCTGAGTCCGGGAGGTGGAGGCCACAGTGAGCCACGATTGTGCCACTGCACTGCACTCCAGCCTCGGCAACAGAGTGAGACCCCCTTTCAAAAAACAAAGTAACTTTATTGAGGAAATTCCCCTGAACACTTCCTATAGCCCCTATGCACCATACATTTGTGGTTTTTTTCAATGTTTGTCTTCCCCAGGTAGAACATAACTCTGTGAGAGGAGAGATTTTGTTTTGTTCACTTCTGTCTTCCCAGGGCTCCGGAATGCCAGACATGTACGAAGAGAAGTGCTCAGTTAGTATTTGTGAATAGATGATCTTCAAGGCTTGTTTGTGCACCTGGTACTCTGCCCATTTTCTCACTCTCCTTGGCTCACAAGCACTTTTCTACCTTCCTGCTTTTGTTGGGATTCTTCCTTTGTTCCTTTCTACTTTCTCAAAGCTGCATGTTCAAGTCATTTACTTCAGGTGTCACCTCCTCTGGGAAACCTCCTTCATTCTATTTTTCAAAGCTGAACTTGTCTCCTGGCCCCCCTAGAACTGTCTGTGCTCTCTGTGTCTCTGTCTTATACTGGAATAATAACTCCTCATGAACCGGAAGCTTCCAAAGGTGGAACCTTATCTGATCTAGTTTTAGCCCCTGACTCCCCCATCTTCATCCCATCTCCCCTTACCCCACAACATTTACATTTTTGCTTTATACAAAGAAGGTACTGAATGCACATTTGGTCAATAAATATTGCTGAATAGATTTACTTTTCAGTAACAATGCTGATTTGATGGTGCGGCACTTGGATAAGAATGGAAGTAGATTGCTCTCATTATTCTGCGCTTTTTCCCCCCAAAATGTGCCTAGTTTGGTATTTTGTGTGTGAGGAAAGTAGAAAAGAAAGTTGTTCCTGGCTGTTACCATTTGCCTTATTTTAATAAGTGCTGAAAAAGAAAACATTCATACAGAGGACAACATACCTAATAATCAGAATGTCAGTTCTCACTCCAGGTTGGGTTAGTAACTGAGGAAAAGGTTTCTGTCACAGAGAATCCTGTTAGCATCCTTCACTGCCTGAAAAATCTTTTCCCCTACCTTTCTGATGAAACCCTTTCCTATATCCTAGTAGGGAGAATCAAGAGCAAGAGGTAGCTGTGCTTAGAAGTAGATACCTGTTTGAAAATCTGATTTTTCTTAGCATGGGTTTTCAACTCCAAACTGTCAAGATTCTGCATTAGAGGTTCACAGTGTACTTCTCTGTGGAGCAGCTTGTCTAATTGGGCAAGTTTTGCTGTGGTGACATTAGGGCTCATTAGGCTTTCTCTTATCAGTGGTATAAGCTGTGAGATTTCAACCAAGCAGAGGGTTTAGGTTCTAAATGAGAAATATAGATTAGCATTTCACATAATGAAATAATGGACTTTAGTGTTACCTTTCTAGTGACAAAAGCAGGAACTTAAATCCATTGTAGGGTTCCTTGTCTAATCAATAAATAAACGAGAGACACACAAGATTTATTTCTTCTGTGGCAACAAGCACCATCATTTTTCTTAATTATCCTTAGGTTTGCCTTTCCTGCTTTCACATTCTTTGCAAGAAAAAAACTCCCTACACTAAGAAAGGGACATCAGATCTCATTTTTTTTTCTCTCTCTCTTTCATACATATGGAGAGTTTTGCTTTTTAGCTGCGAGTTTTACGTTTCTTAATGAAAACCTAATAAGGTCAAAGGTTTCACAAGGTTGTCCAGGATACCTTAAAGGCCAGAGAATCCAGCTGAGGAGGGAAATATCAAGGCAGATGTCGGAGAGAAAACAAATAGTTTGAACTTTGGATCCACAGATGGTTATGCCTGCCAACTGTTATGAGCCAATGAATATCTGGCCTATCATTTGTCATATTTATTGCAGTACATAATGCTGTAATTTCTCATGGCATGGTTATTTATCTTGCTGTGTTCTCCGAACAGCTAAAATTGCAGCCATGTTGGAGCATATGTATACCTTTTGGGTTTCATCTTTAAATAGCAGTCATGCAAATTGGCACAGGCCTGCCCATCCAAGGACTGGGATTATAAATGTTGCAAAAGCAATGAGTTGTCAGATTATGGAAAATTCTGACAATAATTGAAACCATGCTCCCGGTTTTTTCCCCGTGTGCCTAACTGCAGAGATGAAAGGAAGCAGAAGCTCTCCCCTGCAGCTTGTCTTCTCTCCAAGGTGCCATGGTGGCTTCCTGAAGCGGTGGCTGCTGGAGTTGTGAATTCTCTATCTGGAGGCCTCTCTGGAGCATGCACAGACCCGTCCAATTTCTCAGTAAGGAAACGGGCTCTGGAAAGAGGGAAGTTTGAGGATGGTAGGAAGAAGGCGTGAGGTAGACTCAGTTGCTGATTTCTGACAGCAGTCATGGGGGCACTGTGACATCAAAAGGAGCAGCAGGAACACCTGTCTTTACTGGCACCTCCGCAATTGGCAGTGGTGAGTCGTGAGTAGAGGCCACACGATGTCTTGTGACAGAAGGTGTGACTCACAGATGGGCAGAGTCTTCAGGGCACTGTTGCTCACCTGGCACATCTCGTTATCCAGAATGAATCATTGGGTCCAAATGAGGCTTGGAGTTGGGGCAAATTTGCGCACACATTGGAGCCTCAGTGGATGGCAGATGTAAAAATGTGGGTGCCTCCCATCCATACTGGATTAGCTGCGTTCACTTCCTGGGGTATGGAAACTCACACTCTGTCGTAGGCCCCTCTGCTACTGACAATGAATGGCCTGTTGGGCATGCAGACTCCTGAGAACACAGGCAACTTCAAATCTCATGTTAGCCATTGGTTTTCCTCACAATGTCTTCAATCAGAAATGTTAACACTTATTATTCCTAAGGGTTCTGAGAGCTCTCTCTTCTTTCTTTCCCTGCAAGGCAATGAAATGGCCCTACAATGTTTAGCAAAAGACAGAAGAGACCCTGACATCATTCTAATTATTATTAGGGCTAACTTTAAAAGTCTGATGGTTAAGGCATCAAAATCCTTCATCCCTGGTTTAACCACTTTAGTCTCACCTCTTTCCACCTTTAAGTTCCTAGAGTGGGTGGGGGTCCCGTCTGCCTCCGGACTCTGCACAGCCAAGACCCTAACAGGCAAGATAGCTCCGGAGAAAAAGAAGGCTCTAAAAATGTAACCCTGATGGTATAATTCTAAATTGTTCCCTTTCCTCATGAAATAAAACAGTGGACTCTGTGGAGTCTCTAAAGTTGGCTGAGGACCAACCACTTGGGTTGTCTTAAGTTTAAAAGCCTGTGCTCAAAGAGAGAAAAGATGGGCAGATGACCTAGTACAAACAAGAAATACACACAGGAGCCTGCATGGAGAGAGGCAGAAAGGTTAAGACTCAGAGAGAACGGAGACTTTGAAAAAATACCTAAGAGGACAAGAGGCTTTTAAAGTTATCTGCAGTGCTTAGTGCTTGGAGTGGCAGTACAAGGCCAATGGACAGCAACAAAAAAAAGCCACTATTTTGAGTCCTCTTTTGCATCTGTCTCCTAGGTTGGACAAAAATGCTTTTAAGACTAGGAAGAGTAGAAGAATAATTGGTAAGGGAACTGGAAGGCCAAGATATGTAAAAAGATCGTCAGAGAGCCCTGCTCAGATTTTTAAGTCTAGACACCTATGTCTAGTTCCTAGGGAGCCATGAATCACTGCAGATAGCACTTGAGGGAGCAGAGACATTGGGGAAATGCAGGCAGTCTCGAGTTGAATAAATGTCCCCATTTTCAAGAAACGAGAGTATATTATTAAACAAATGGTTAGTGGTGTACATTTGAAAAGTGAACAAAGTTGAGAATGAGTATGGGATAGTCACAGAAGAAGGTCACAGATCTAAGGGAATCTAGCAGGAAGGCAAAGCCAGAACTGAATTTAGTTAAATATGTGACGAGAGCAATGGGAAGGTAACACGCACAAACTCTGGGATAGGCCATCTGTGCACAAAGAACAAAAATCCTTAACACACAGCAGCAATTCCACTGTGGTTTTAGGCCTTGATGATAGATGAGATTTGCGGTTCTCCTGAAGTCCCTCTAAGCAGGTCTCTTCTGCCCCTTTCAATACAACCAGCGTTTAGAGGTGCTTTTCTAGGATATGACTCTTTACTCTTTGTCCTTCCTTTCTGTGATCATCTCTCACACCCTAACTTGAACTGATAGGTTCAGTAGAAGAGCTATTTATATTGGGAAGGCAGTTAAGATAAATTAGGAAAGGTCTGGCTAGCAGCTGTTTGTTAGAAAAGTAGCTGAAACAAGATTTGATGAATATTTGCCTCCTGGTTACTTTGGGCAAGCGAATGACTCTCATCCTTGGTTTCTCATCTCGGAAATGGGAGCAATAGCTAGGCAGCAATCAGATGTCTCTCATCTCCAGATTCCCTGCCCATACCCTTGCTTTTCTTGGTCTGTTCTTGGGCTTTCTATTAATTTTGCTTTTGGTTTATTACCTAGCACATTTCATTGGAGTCAGAGGCATTTTGTTTCTCAACTAGTCTGAATAAACAGCAAAGTCTCTTAAATCAGTGATATGTGACAAGAAAAGAAAATGCAACAGAAATTCAGTCAGAGCATGTCTGGTCTAATTGTCTGCTGTTTAAACTGTTGTAAACAATGTCAAGGTGCCCTTCTGTTTGCTGCATCTCCTCATAGCAGCTTATGCCCTATGTGGTACGATTGAGAGACAGTGACTGAAAGGGGATGCAGGTTCTAGCAGGAGCTTTGCCACTAATGAGCAATGTGACTTTGGACAAATCTTTTTACATCCTGGCATTGTTTCCTCATCAGCACAGTAAATGGGTTGATCTATCTTATCTCTCAGGTTGTTTCTAACTCCAGAATTTTTAAAAGCTCATGATTTAAAGCCAAAAACTGTATTACGGAATGAGCTGACAGCATACATAAGTGCAAGTTGATTAGGGAAATGGCATAGGATTATTTTTTAAATTGGCTTTCACAATAATAAATCACAGACTAAAGATACAGAGAAAAGAGATCATTTAATGTAAGTGTTCACGGAAGCATAGCATATTTTAAACAATGGTTCAGAATAACCTTTCATTCTTTGCCCTTATATTTTTCCTAATGGATGGCACAAAATGGATACTCAGCTTAAATAGTGGCTTTCATTCAATTTTAAGTCACCCCGTCATGTTGTGTTCTGCTGCTAGATTTCTACGTTAGCTGACATTGCAAGATGTAGCACAATGCAGAATGAAGAGTTAGAAATGTGACATGGCATGTCTGAGACAATACTTGCTTTTTGCAGATCAGTTATCATTTAAAGGCTGGTATTTAGAAACATTCTTAGATAATTCAATATCTCTGTGTCTCTGGTAGGAAGGATGTCAACCTGAGTTAATTTTTTTGCTTATCAGATATGATAGGACAAGATGACATTAAAACGGTTGAAAGAAACCATCCGGAATGCATATTAAAGAAATCAAGCAAATCTTTAAGGAGTTTAGGAGCTGCTTGGATTGATTTCCTGTAACCATGGAACTAAAGAAAAAGTGACAATTGTCACAGACCATTGTCCAAAATAAACCCAGATATTTTCCATTGTTATCCTTTGTCCTGACGCATTACAGTCGGCTGTGACATCATAGTCTTCCGATTTTGATTGAAGTCAAATCGTGTGAAGGTAAAAGTGTTTCACAGTGACCGGAGCTTAGTCATTTATTTGTTCCCCGAGTTTACTCAGGCTCACTATTCTTTAGGTACAATAGGTCACATTATCAATACTGTCCCAAATGTTGCAGGCTTTCACTGTCACCCACTTAAACCATGTCTGTGCTCCACTGAAATGGTCATTCCAGAGATTCCAACATATGCCCGTGAGATATCCAGCTGGTCTTCATGTGGTGGTTCCATTTTCTCAGTGAGACACTGGAGTCTCCCGTGGGCACATGAGGGATGTGACAGAGCCCCCTAAGTGGCAAACTGCAGGGTGGTTTGAGACAAAGTGTGAGGAAAGGTCTTTTTCCCATTTTGTGTGTAGAAGTTTTAAGGTATCTCAACATGGCATTGTTGGTGTCTCTTTCTGTATGGATTTTTAATGAAATAGGACCTTGAAGTTTTTCTTGAAGCCCTCTCTCTTCCCAGGTACTAGATGGGCATCCAGCAGGAGTGAATGAGAAGTGAGTGCCAGCTTGGGTTCTTTTGTCAGCAACCAAGGCAGTGTTTTGGGGTCATTTTTATCTCTTAGAATTACTTTCTTTGGAAATTTCTTCATTCTCTGAAGCAAATAAACATTCATCAGGTCTTCCTTGCCAGTTTTCCTGAGATGTCCAGATAGAATTTTCTGAAATGCAGCATAGGCTCCAGTTGAAATCTCTAACTGTTCATTCAACAAACATTTTCTGAGCATAGTTTACATGTGAAAGACTCTCTTTCCCTTTTTATTTCTCTTTTTCCTAAAGAAATGTTTCTTTGGAATTGACTTAAGTTAAATAATTGACATTTATGACTTCTCTTAACAGAGATTGTGTTAGTCCAGTCTCATGCTGCTCATAAAGACATACCTAAGACTGAGTAATTTATAAAGGAAAGATGTTTAATTGACTCACAGTTCAGCATTGCTGGGGAGGCCTCAGAAAACTTACAATTACGGCAGAAAAGGAAGCAAACATGTCCTTTTTCATATGGCAGCAGAAAGAAGAAGTGCAGAGTGAAGAGGGGAAAAGCACCTTATAAAATCATGAGATCTCATGAGAACTCACTCACTATCACAAGAAGAACATGGGAAAAACCACCCTCACGATTCAGTTATCTTTCACTGTGTCTCTCCCATGACATGTGGGGCTTGTGGGAACTACAGTTCAAGATGAGATTTGGGTGGGGAATCATCCAAACCATATCAGATTTTATGAAGACGTTTTCAAATAAAACACAATTAGTAAGAAATATACTTTTGAACTGTGGGTGTCTACAGCCAGTGCTTTTATTTACACAGAAGGCCATTACTAAACACTTCGATTTAACTGGCTGATTAGACATCTTTGTAGAGGAAGAGGAATTATTAGAAAACTTCAGAAGTATTTGAATTCTCCAGAAAAAGCCAATGATTGATAATTTTTAATTATTGTTAGAGGAGATCCATGTTTATCCAGGGAAAGCATGTTTGGTTGTTTTTGAATTCTCTAGCATTTTAATTGATATTTATTTTAGAATCAGAATGTTATTATAGTGAATTATTTTTCATATGTATCCCAGTACAAAATTATTTTATTGCATTGCATATTATCATATTTTACATGAACAGAGTAGATTTACTTAATGTTTATTTTTCATTCACATTGCTACCAAAATCACCTGCATTTATAAAAAGTTTTGTGCTTACAGCCATGCATAAATTGCATGTTAACTTTAATAGACTACAATGTTACATAACCATTCGTACAACATTCTCAATTTCAATTAAGAATGACTGTTGTCTAATTGTGTCCCTGAAATATATGGTAGTTCTTCATATTAATGGCAAAATATTGCTGCCCTTCATGTTTGGAAATGATATTACTGACAAAGATCTGTAGGAATGTATCTACCAGATCAATATGTGATCAACAGTTTTCTGTACTCAGAGTGGAAAATACCATAATCACTACTGGCTGAGTTTAAAATTGTTTTTAGCTGTATCTTGAAGTTGTGGGTTCCATATACAAATTATTGTATGGACTTAAATAATCAATCAGGAAATAGTCTAGTGGATATACATGTACATTCAACACCTTGGCTTTTCATCTTAACAGACTTTTGTTCAAAAGGTCATCCTGCTTCTTTTGCTGTGAAGCTCTTTGGTCAACTTAAAGCATTGCTTTTCTATAGCCCAGTCCATGGTTTTGGCAATATCCACTGCAATATATGAAGACTTTGAAACAATTAAGAACTACAGTTTATTTCTATATACTTCACTTCTTTTCCTTTCTCAGATTATTTTGGGACAAATCCCAAATCAATTCATCTACAAATATTCCACATTGTATCTTAAAATAAGAATTATCTCTCCTTTCTCTCTTTTAAAAATAACACGATACTTTCTGTGCTACCTGTAGAGGGGTCCATATGGCATTGTTCTGGATTCCCGTTGTAACTTCAAGGGAACCTTTCACAATGTCCGGAGCCCTTGGAGTCCTGCAAATGAAGGGGGAAGATGTCCTTAAGTTCCTTGCAGCAGGAACCCATTTAGGTGGCACCAATCTTGACTTCCAGATGGAACAGTACATCTATAAAAGGAAAAGTGATGGCATCTACATCATAAACCTGAAGAGGACCTGGGAGAAGCTTCTCTTGGCAGCTCATGCCATTGTTGCCATTGAAAACCCTGCTGGTGTCAGTGTTACATCCTCCAGGAATATTGGCCAGAGGGCAGTGCTGAAGCTTGCTGCTGCCACTGGAGCCACTCCGATTGCTGGCCGCTTCACTCCTGGAACCTTCACTAACCACATGCAGGCAGCCTTCAGGGAGCCATGGCTGTTTGTGGTTACTTACTCCAGGGCTGACCACCAGCTTCTCATGGAGGCATCTTATGTTAACCTACCTACCATTGCTCTGTGTAACACAGATTCTCCTCTGTGCTATGTGGACATTGCCATCCCATGCAACAACAAGGGAGCTCCCTCAGTGGGTGTGATGTGTTGGATGCTGGCTTGGGAAGTTCTGCCCATGTGTGGCACCATTTCCTATCAATGCCCATGGGAGATCATGCCTGCTCTCTGCTTCTACAGAGATCCTGAAGAGACTGAAAAAGGAAAGCAGGCTGCTGCTGAAAAGGCTGTGACCAAGGAGGAGTTTCAGGATGAATGGACTGCTCCGGCCCCTGAGTTCACTGCTCCTCAGCCTGAGGTTGCCAACTGGTCTGAAGACATGCAGGTATCCTCTGTGCCTATCTAGCAGTTCTCTACTGAAGACTGGAGCGCTCAGCCTGCCACTGAAAACTGATCTGAAGCTCCCACTGCTCAGGCCACTGAGTGTGTAGGAACAACCACTGAATGGTCTTAAGTTGTTCCTGCATGGGCTTGTAAGCAACATGGAAATAAGGTTGATGGAAAATAAACATCAGTTTCTAAAAATATAAAAATTAAAAGAACGTGATGCAATGATCAAATCTAAAAAAAAAATAAACAATTTAATCATCTTTCCTCTGTATCATCAATATCCATTCAGTATCTTTGTTTCCTGGCTGGTGTTTTGTGGTCCCCAAGTCACATTTTCTTGCGCTGTTGGATGTCAGCCTCACAGCTCTGTGTAAACTCAGGCTCACTCCATGTCTCATACAAGCATGCATCCTAAGCCTTTCTGCACCAAGGCAGACAGCACACCACTGGGCCAACCACAATGCACCCCAAAAGTGAGGGGATAAAAGCCCAAGGGTAGCACTGACCTAATGGGAACAGGAGTCTGTAGAGCAGGGTTCCAGCCTCCTGTCCTTCAAGTAGACAATTCCTGGTAGACTGCCAAATGATTCTCAAAGGCCCAGTAAAATCAGCCTCCTATGCCTATAGTGGTAACCTCCCTAATGCACCTCTGTTGGCTTTTACTCCTTTCTAGTAAGATTTTCCTTATTCCCACAGTTCTCTTCCCTGGAATTAAATCTCAAATCCATGAGCTATGCAAACCATGATATCCCATGCTTTTAATAGTTTGAATCCAGATCCAAATAACATTGCAATATGTTGATATGCAAATGAATTCACTTTCAAAAATTGTAGCAAAATAAATATAACGTAAATTTATCATCCTAGCCATTTTTTTTTTTTTGAGACAAGGTCTGACTGTCACCCAGGCTGGAGTGCAGTGGTACGATCATAGCTCACTGCAGCTTCGATATCTGGGGCTCAAGTGATTCTCCTGCCTCAGCCTCCTGAGTAGCCGGGACTATAGGCATGCACACCACACCCTGCTAATTTTTGTATTTTTTGTAGAGGTAGAGTTTTGCCATGTTGACTAGGCTGGTTTTGAACTCATGAGCTCCAGTAATCTGCCTGCCTTGGCCTCCCAGTTTGTTGGGACTACAGGTGTGAACCACCACACCTGGCCCTTAGCCATTTTTAAGTGTATAGTTCTGTGGTATTAAACACATTCATATTGTTGTGCAACCATCACCAGCATCTGTCTCCAGAACTCTTCTCATTTTGCATAACTAAAACTCTGTACCCATCAAAATTAAAAATACTCTCCATTCTCCGAGCCCCCGGCAATGATCATTTACTTTCCATTTCTATTAATTTGACTACTCTAGATACATTATATATGTAGAATCATATAGTATTTATCTTTTCATAACTGGCTTATTTCTCCCTGCATAATGCCCTCAAGGTTCATCCATGCTGTAGCATGTGTCATATCATAACTTCCTTTTTTTTAAAGCTGAATAATATTCAATTGTATGTTTATACCACATTATGCTTTTTTATTCATCCATTGATGGACAGTTGGGTTTCTTCCACCTTTTCACTATTGAGAATAAATGCTGCTATGAACATGGGTATACCAATATCCCTTTAAGACCTTGGTTTCAATTATTTGGGTATATATCCAAAAATGAAATTGCTGGATCAGATGGCAATTATATTTTACATTCCTACTAACATTGCACAAGGGTTTAAATTTTTCCATATTCTTACCAATACTTGTCATTTTCTGTTTGCTTTCATTTTTAAATAACGGCTATTTTAATGGGTATATCTTAATTTTCTTCTGGTTAGTAAATTTATCCTTTATTTCCTGGTTTCTATTTCTGTTTTCCCCTCTTTCTCCTTTTAAAGAAACAAGTTTGTCCTATTTTTCCATAATTAAGGTTTTTCTGACTGTGTGCCTATGCTGTCAATTTATAACGCAAAACTTGTAAAAATCCTTTAGTTCTGAATTTGAATAGGAAGTGTCAGTGCCATGTGGACACATATTATATTTTTCCAAATTATATATTTCCCACTTCTGTTTTCTGTAAAGGCCTAGAACAATAACCAATCCGGCAGTAAATGAGCACCACTAGCTCATAAATTAGGGTCTTTAAAACCAGGAAATCTTGGAAAAGAGGCTGATTTCAGGAGCAGGAAAACAGGGCTTTGTGGGGCAGGAAATGTACAAGGTAAGGAGGGAAATCTTGTCATACTTGAAAGCAAAGCTGCTATCAAAGATTATAGGAATTGTTTTAATAGGACTCAGGAGCCTACTTGAGCAGATTGCCACTGACCAAGAATGGACTAATTTGTGCATCAGTAAAGACGATAGTTACAATGGATTAAAACATATCAAATATATTTAAATAAATGCATTCATAATGATGCTAAAATAGAAGTGAAAAACTAATTGCTCACCTTCGAAGGATGCTATGGATCCAGTTCATTACTTTGAGAACTGGTGTAAATTGATAGAATCTAGCTTTTATTCTTCTTTTCCTATACTAAATGTTCTTAAAGCAATCACATTATTAATAAGGAAAAATTTCTCTTTACAAAACATTCAGGTTAATAAATGAAGGAAAAATGACTACAATAGCATTTTGCAGCTCCTACTGACTTGATGGAGCTGGGCACTCAGTGGCAGTGCCTACTGGCATCATGAAATGGAAGATGACCAGAAATTACGTGCTTCCCAGTGGAAGTTCACAACACCACCTCTGATGTAGTCTTGCCAAAAAAGGAACACTTGAGTCATATTAAGCCTATAGACTTATTTACCAATTTATAGGAAATATTAAAAAGGGGAATTATTATTCATATGTTTCTGCTTAATTTATTTTTCACAATTCCTGAAAAATAATGGACCTTGAAGCTGTGGATGGGTGCATATTCATTTTGAAAACTAAACCTAAATGTCTCTAGATATTCACACAAAAGTATACAGGTGTCAGCCTAGTTCAGATTTTTTTTTTTTTTGTCTTAGGAAGGGGTTAATCTTAGTGGCAAAGGAGATATTTTTAAAGAGGTTGACACTTAACAGGATGTCTATTATTTATTCTGACATCCTATCTTCTTATCTTGCTTTTGGTTATGTGGAGTAAGATGAAAGAAAATTGCTAACACTCCATAGCACAGTGTACTTGGTTTTAGTAATCTCAGCTTTCATTTAGATATTTTTAATGTTTTCCTCTCCAAAAAGGGGAAAAAATGTGAGACTCAAATAAAAAGCCAACAGGGAGAGGGGGCAGTTAAATTGGATTCTGCAGTGCTCAGTTCTGTGACTGCAGGATTAATCCTATTAATTATCTTGTCTTCTGACCTTGTGCAGTTTGGATTCTTTGTTCATTACCTCTTGAATACACACATCTTTCAGTGAATAGTAAAAATCTGAAAATTTTGAAATGCTAAGTTAAAAGCTATTTGCTTTACTTGGAAACCAAAGAAGAATTGTAGGAGTTCTCCCCCATATCAAATTCAGGAACATTTGATTTTTTTCAGTTTAATGACTAATACAGAATTCTTTTTGTGTGTGTGAGCAAGCTGCAAATTGCAAGATGACTCATAATGAATCCTCATCTAAAGGCTAGTTACTTACTGCTTATCTTGAATCTATTTATGATTAATACTTACTGCTAAAGATTTGTTGTATAGCATCAATTAATTTATTTAAACATTTTATAATGGATTCATTGAATATATATTGAGCAACAGCTATATATCAGGTACTTTATTGGGTCATGGAACTACAGCAGTGAGTAAGATCTATACATTTTGTCCTCTCTAGGAAGTTCTGGTTTGGTGAGTTTTCCAGGAAAGCATATGCCAAGATGTAATTAGAACAGTGAGAGATTTACTGAAGGCAACACCCATGAGGGATATCAGAGAAAGGGAATGGGAATATATGCAAGAGCCTCAGACTGTGACGCGGGTTTGACAATTTTGCAGAAAGAAAAGACAAAGGAAGGAGGATTAGGTGGAAAGCACCTAAGACTAAAGTGCAGGTCTCAGAAAGTCTCAGCTAGGCTGATGGGGAACCCTGAGCAAAAATTGCTTTTTAGAAGGCTCCCACATTGGCCAGGACTGGTGCAGCTCTAATACCTCTGCTGTGTTGAGTTATTGGCTCAGAGCAGCCCTGAGAGGGTATGGTCTTGGTTGAATGCCATGGTGGATCTGGTGGATATGAAAGCAGGAGGCTGTCAGCTAACTGCACATGCTCTTTCCTTATGGGCCATCTAAAAGGTACATTGTTGAACAGAAACAAAGACTAAGCATATTAGAGTAAGGATATCATGGGGGTATTTTAGTGGTGTGGCAGGACAATTCCATATACATTTACTGTTTTTCAGTGTTCTGCTCTGTGTCATGGCAAGCAATTTTACCAAAATTCTTTTACCCTACACCTTTCAGGTAGGTTCAGTCACCAGAAGGAACTGGCAGGCGATTGAAAAGTGGAAGAAAGGAAAATTCCATTTATTTTCCCCTTCTTTATTTGTCTACTGTCATCTCTCCAGCAGTAGCTACATCTCTTGTTTCGAGATCCTATCACAGTTCCTCACGTTGTGGTCCTGTCTCTGAATAGCCATGATCTGTCTCTGAGACACTGCCTGTGGCCACCGTCCTTTTACTCCACAGAGATTAAAGATTGTACTAGAAACTTCCAGCCGTTACCAGTCTCTGTGTTGCTTCTCTGCCCTCTATTTGGCTTCCCAACACTTTCATCATCTTTGGTAACCAATTTCTTGTATTAGGTCCCCTTATTCAGAAATATCTAGAGTGCTTTAATTTCCTGAGTATACCCTGATGGGCAGACCTAGTCTGGGAGAGGTGAAAAGAGAGATTTCCTTAATGAAATGACATTTAAGCTAAAACCTGAGATATGAATAGGAGCTATAAAAAATGAACTGAATGTGGCACTATCACTAGTTCAGTACTAGTACATTATCTCTTATACTCTTTATTTTCAAAACAATTTTACAGCAAAAAGTACAGATTCTTGAACTGCAGGGAGTGGGTTCAAATTTGAGTATCTGACAGTTTCTAAATATGTGACCTCAGGCAGATTATCAAATTCCTTATGCTTCAGTGTTCTTTTTTTTTTTTTAATAAATAAAATAGTAACTTTACCTTTTAAGGAAGCTATGAGAAATCAGTAAGTTAATATGTATAGCCAGATTAATATTTGTTATTATTCTTTTTCATACACATTGCAGAACTTTTTAGAATCTTTACTATGCTAATGTGCATGCTGAGCATTCAGGAAGAGCATATTGGATATGGAGTAGACACTGCTTCATTTTTTTTTTTTTTTTCTAAAATCTAATGTTTTAGGGGAGATGTTTGAAGATAGACTGATTTTTTGTTACTTACTCTAGGTCACCTTCTCTTTTGGCTTGTATTCTTGTGGGTTTCTTTCTCATCCTAAAATTCAGTAAGTTTATTAGGATACGACAAGCTGTTGGTCACTTGTTTTTTGAGATGGAGTGCAGTGGCATGATCTTGGCTCACTGCAACCTCTGCCTCTCAGGTTCAAGTGATTCTTCTGCCTCAGCCTCTAGAGTAGCTGGGACTACAGGCATGTGCCACCATGCCTGTCTAATTTTTGTACTTTTGGTAGAGACTGGGTTTCACCATGTCAGCCAGGATTGTCTCGATCACCTGACTTCATATCCTCCTGTCTAGGTTCCCAAAGGGCTGGAATTACAGGCGTCAGCCATTGTGCTCGGCACGTTGGTCACTTTTTAATGTTTTGCTTGATGTACAGGCATGTGTTATTGTTTTCCTTCCTTTTGGGAGAGGTTTTTTTGTTTTTGTTTTTGTTTTGTAATGACACCACAGACATGTTTTTCTGCTACATCTGTCTGGAGGAAGCCCATATTTCCCTTCAATTTACAAATTGACTCAGTACATTCACTTGGCATTTTATGTAAAAAGTAGCATGCTCTTATGACTAAGATAACAGATAATGGTACATGCCATCTAAATTAAGGCCAAATGTGGAGATATTTTTATCTTTCTTTGGACATTTAATGACCTATCTGATATAGACGGACTCTGTGCAGTTGTTAGAGCGTAGGTGATCAACTGGAATCTTCTTGGTCAGTTAGAAAACTGAATTTGCTCTTACAGTCCATTGATTCTTTTTTGTTTTCCCCTGTACCTTGTCCCTTACCATTTTTTGTTGTTGTTGTTGTTGTTATATCTTTCTTATTTGGAAAAGTTCAGAGTTTCACTTACAAGCAATAGCAGACTTACTAGACCATATTAGTGATTAATATAGTTCTGGTCTGTGGCTAACAATAAGCTACACATTTCTATATATCATAGAAACGATAAAAACTTAACTGGTCAAAGAAACTTGGAGGTTGATTTGCTCATAGTAGAGATCCAATCTATTGGATTGGATTCTTCCAATTCATTGGCTACATTGGCTCTGCAGCTACCACAAAGGAACATTTTGGGCATGAGCATGATAATTCAGGATAACCTGGACTTTCAGAACCATTGTCCCATGGTGATGTCAAGGTAACTAAGAGAATGCATTCTGGAGACAGAAAAATTGGGCTCAAGTTCCTAACCATGTAACTGTTGATCAATTACTTGATCCTGCTAAGCTGTAAGTTACTAACCAGTACAATGGAGATGAGATTAATACTTTCCTCATAGGGTTATTGGTGGTTATGAAATTAGATAATGCTTCCCACAGTTCCTGAAACGGGAAATATTCAATATACCTAAGTTGTTATTATTATTACTAGTCAATATACAAATCAATACCATATATTTTACAGCTGTGACTTTCTTTCTTTTCTTTGTCTAATAAATATATTTATTCTCTTTCAAGACAAAAAATAAGAGTTGCTACTTTCGGATTTGATTCCTGAGGGAAAAAAACCCACAATATGGGCATGGGGATCAATGAATTGAACATTTGAGCTAGTGTTCAGTTTTTAGCAAGGGTGAACTAGAAGAGAATGCTGAAAGTGTAAAACCCTATTTCTTTAGTGGCTTTGGACTGGGCTCTTCTATTTTTTTGTCAAAGAAGATCAATTATCTAGTTGTCAGATTTCTGCTGCTTGCTCTTCTATTTTGTCATTTTTCTCTGACTTTTATGGTTTAAATGTGGTTCGTCATGACCAAAACTCACATTGAAACTTAGTGTCCAATATGGTGGTATTGGGAGGTGATGCCTTTAAAAGGTGATTAGGTTATTAAGAGGGATTAATGCCTTTTACGTGAGAGTGAGTGCTTGCTCTCGAGGGGCTGAATTAGTTACCATGAGAGGGTCGTGTTATAAAACAAAGCTGCCTCTGATGTTTGATCTCTTCGCACATGCCTGCTTCCTCTTCCTCCTCTCTACCATGTTATGATGTAGTACAAGGCTTTTACCAGCGGCCGGCCAAATGCAGACTCCTGATCTTGGACCTTCCAGCCTCCAGAGTCCCAAGCTAAATAAACTCACTTTCTTTGTAAATTACATAGTCTCAGGTATTATAGCAACAGGAAATGGACTATGACACTAATTTTTAATTTCTTTTTTTACCTTTGCTCTTGGATAGTGTGTCAAATCTTTTTCACAGCCCAGGTTTAATATTTTGCAAGGTCAATTTAGCTTTTTATGGCTTAAAGTGATATTGTAAATACTATCATGGCATTATTAGTTACCTAACCTTTTTTAGATATTTTTCCCTAAATTCAGCCAACTCTCTTCCTAAAATATCTTTCTATATCTTATCTCTCATTTTAAGTATTATAAAAACAGTGTTCTAAAATATTTGTTTCTTGGAACAAATCTTTATAAAAGTATACTCTTCCAGTTTTATCATGCTATCTTGATTTTCTTGCCAAAACTTCAAAGGACTTAACACTGTTTATTTTCTGTATACTTATTTTTGATAAAAGGCAGGTCTATTTTGATTTGTTATTTGAATAAAAATTAACATGGCACATTTTTCCAAGTCTGCTCACTGTTTAGCTTGACATTTTCTACTCTTCCTTTTATATGTTATAACAAAAAAGAGATGATATATATTTATGTGAATAGTTTGGTTATTAGGCAGACAGAGAAGGATGAAGAGAAAATT
Organism: Sapajus apella; assembly: GCF_009761245.1. Lineage (NCBI taxonomy): Eukaryota > Metazoa > Chordata > Mammalia > Primates > Cebidae > Sapajus > Sapajus apella. Next base: position 3,591,238 of record NW_022436968.1, on the reverse strand, counting down.
GAGGCATGAACAATCCCAAAAAAGCAGAAGGAAAACAGTACTTTATATAATTTGTTGAAGAGACCAAGTTTCCACATCTAATTTTGCCTTTAACCTGGTGATTGCTTTTAGGCACATGACATCATTTTCTTGTTGTCTGCCTGCCAATCTGGGCAAATGTTGCTTTGTTTTGGGAAAATGCCTCTGAGTCAGGTTGAATATGTCAGTTAGTGGGAAGCTGCCTGCTTGTAACTGCTTTTTGTGTGGCCTCATATATTTCCTCAGCTGGGTGCTTCTGCCTCAGAGGGTTTTATTTATTTATTTTTTGAGGAATCTTTGAAATTGACTATAAGGCAAGTAGTTTCTGTTTTTCCCTCCCCTTCTTCTTCCTTCCCTTCTTTCTTCCTTCCCTCTCTCACTTCATTTCCCTTTTAGGAAGGATATCTCATTAATTCAGAAAAATATTCATCACACTGGGAAGGGATGAACCATAATAGGAAATTGGGGTTGGTAGAGATTCCTGCCTTTTTTTTCTATTTGGTATAGCTTACTCCATCAGGGTACTGATGCAATGGTGCAAAGAGTTCCAAGTGGAGTTGTCATTCTCTGTCTCTTGTCTCTCTTCCTTATAACCCTTAATAATTGGATAGAGATACGGTTTGTCTGTGTCCTCACCCAAATCTTATCTTGAATTGTGGTTCTCATAATTTCTACATGTTGTGGGAGGGACCTGGTGGGAGATAATTGAATCGTGGGGGTGGTTTCCCCCATACTATTCTTGTGGTAGTGAATAACTCTCACAAGATCTGATGGTTTTTTAAGGGGAAACCTTTTTTGCTTGGCTCTCATTTTCTCCCTTGCCTGCCACCATGCAAGGCATGCCTTTCACCTTCTTCCGCGATTGTAAGGCCTCCCCAGCCACATGGAACTGTGAGCCCATTAAACCCTTTTTTCTTTAGAAATTACACAGTCTCAAGTATGTTTTTATCAGCATCATGAAAACAGACAAACACAGTAAATTGGTACCAGGAAAGTGGGGTGCTGCTGTAAAGATACCCAAAAATGTGGAAGTGACTGGGTAACAGGCCCTGGAACAGTTGGGAGGGCTGGAAGAAAACAGAAAAATGTGGGAAAGTTTGGAACCACCTAGAGACTTGTTGAATGGCTTTGATCAAAATGCTGATAATTATATGGACAATGAAATCCAGTCTGAGGTGGTCCCAGATGGAGATGAGTAACTTTTTGGGAACTAGAGTAAACATGACATTTGCTTTGTTTTAGCAGAGACTGGAGGCATTTTGCCCCTGCCCTGGAGATTTGTGGAACTTTGAACTTGATGGAGATGACTTAGGGTATCTGGTAGAAGAAATTTCTAAGCAGCAAAGCATTCAAGAGTTGACTTGGGTGCTGTTAAAAACATTCAGTTTCAAAAGGGAAACAGAGCATTAAAGTTCAGAAAATTTGCAGCCTGATGATGCAATAGAAAAGAAAAACCCATTTTCTGAGAAGAAATTCAAGCCTTTAAGCCAGCCGCAGAAATTTGCATAAGTAATGAAGAGTGAAATGTTAATCACCAAGGCAATGGGGAAAATGCCTCCAGGGCATGACAGAGACCTTTGCAGCAGCCCCTTCTATCACAAGCTTGGAGGCCTAGGAGGAAAAAATGGCTTCATGGGTCAGGCCCAGGACCCCCTTGCTGTGTGCAGCCTAGAGACTTGGTGCCCTGCATCCCAGCTGTTCAGTCCACTTTAGCCATGGCTAAAAGGGGCCAAGGTCATGGCTTCAGAAAGTGCAAAGCACAAGCTTTGGCAGCTTCCATGTGATATTGAGACTTTGGGTGCACAAAAATCAAGATTTAAGGTAGGGTACCTCCAACTAGATCTCAGAGGATGTATGGAAACACCTGGATGTCCAGGCAGAAGTTTACTGCAGGGCTGGGGTCCTCATGGATAACCTCTCCTAGGGCAGTGAGGTATGGAAATGTGGAATTGAAGCCCCCACACAGAGTTCCTTTAGGGGTGCTGCCTAATAAAGCTGTGAGAAGAAGGCCACTGTCCTGCAGACCCCAGAATGGTAGATCCACCAACAGCTTCTACCATGCACCTGGAAAAACTGCAGACACTCAACATCAGCCCATGAAAACAGCTGGGAGGAAGGCTGTACCCTGCAAAGCCATGGGGCAAAGCTGCCCAAGACCATAGGAACCCATGTCTTGCATTAATGTGATCTGGATGTGAGACATAGAGTAAAAGGAGATTATTTTGGAGTTTTAAGATTTGACTGCCCTGCTGGATTTTGAACTTGCATGAGTTCTGTGTCCCCTTTGTTTTGGCCATTTTCTCCCAGCTGGAATGACTCTATTTGTACCATACCTGTATCCCCATTTTATCTAGGAAGTAACTAACTTGCTTTTGATTTTACTCATTGGCAGAAGGGACTTGCTTTGTCTCAGATGAGACTTTGGATTGTGGACTTTTGGCTTAATTCTGAAATAAAGTAAGACTTTGGAAGACTTTTGGGAAGGCATAATAGGTTTTGAAATGTGAGGACATGAGACTTGGGAGGGCCAGGGGCAGAATGATATCATTTGGCTGTGTCTCCACCCAAATCTCATCTTGAATTTCCATGTGTTGTAGGAGGGACCCAGTGGGAGAAAATGGAATCATGGGGTCAGTTTTCCCCATACTGCCCTTGTGGTAGTAAATAAGTCTCACAAGATCTGATGGTTTTATAAGGTGAAACCTCTTTCACTTGGCTCTCATTCTTTCTCTTGCCTGCCACCAATGTAAGATGTACCTTTCACCTTCTGCCATGATTGTGAGGCCTCCCCAGTCACATGGAACTGTGAATTTGTTAAACATATTTTTCTTTACAAATTACCCAGTCTCAGGTATGTCTTTATCAGCAGTGTGAAAATGGACTAATACAGGCAGGTTGTTGCTGTACAAGGGCACTTGTCTGAGTGGAGGCTGAAATCCATACTGCCACTGACCAAGCTGTGTGACTTAGAGGAAGAGGCACTATCTAAAAATTATTATAAAGACATGGTTGATTTGCCCAGTTTGGAGACCTGAGTTCTCCAAGAGCAAGTGCCCATTTATATTCCATGTACAAAAGTTTAGTATGGTCTTTTAGCAATCTGTGCCACATTAGGTGAGTTTGTGGACTGCGCCTTCTTGGAAATGGAAGCATCTTGATGGTTTGCTTTCATCTGATTCTGTCTGGGTCATCTCTGGGAGAAATTTTTTTATGTGCCTTGTTATTTTTCAGCTGGTATGTAAGAGGAATTAGACCCTATTCTTCTGTTCTTATCTTTCTAAGGAGTCTCTACTTTATTTAAAAAAAATGTATTAAGTGGTTAAAAATACAAAGGAAAAAAAGCAAGAAAGCAAGCAAGTAAGCAAGAAAAAAGAAAGAAAGAAAGGGGAGTGAGGGAAGGAGAGAGGGAAGAAGGGAGGAAGAGGAAGGAAAAAGAAAAAGAGGGAAAGAAAGAAAGGATATAGTGAAATGTCTTTGTTCTATTCTTGTCTCCAATTTGCTGAGTTTTTTACTCTACTGTCGTAGGTAGCCACCTTTAATAGTATCCTATGTTTGCATCTATAATTTGTTTATGCATGCACAAACCAATAGAAATATAAATTCTTTTTTCATTACCTAGTATTCTTTTAAATAGAAAGTATATTCTATATGTGGCTTACATTTGAATTTTTGTTTTTATCTAACAATATCATCAAGGACTTTTGGAATTTGCACACTTGAATGTTTTCAATCAATAGTTCTTACAAACACTGTTGTAATAAATAACCTCGTACATTATTCATTTTTGCACATGGCAAATATGTCTGTAGGATAAATTCCCAGAAGCAGAAGAGCTGAGTCAGATGGTATTTAAATTTGTAATATTGATAGATATTGCCAAATTTTCATTCATAAGATTTCAGCAGTTCATATTCCTACCAATGAAATTTGAAAATGTTTCCCTAATGACTTGCTAGAATAGTGTCTTATCAAGCTTTTAGATTTTACCCATGCTGATAGGTGATATTTCAGTGTCATTTTTGCATTTCTGTGACTGTGAATGATATTATCTTTTCATAGAAATGTGAGATATTTATATTTCACTTTCTGTGAAGTCTGTTTATATACTTTGCCCATTGTTTTTGTTGAGTTATTGGTCTTTGATTATTTAAATCAATTTTTAGGAGCATTTCATATATTAATTTAGTTCTTTCTTTGTTAAATAAGTTGTAAATAAATTTTTTTTAAAAAAGAGTTTTTTTAAATGTCTTTTGCCTTTGTTTTTATATTATTTCAACACATAAAAGTCATTTAAAATGTAATTGCATGGGGGGTGGGCAGCTGGGGAGAGATAGCAAGGGGAGAAATGCCAGATGTAGGTGATGGGGAGGAAGGCAGCAAATCACACTGCCACGTGTGTTCCTATGCAACAATTTTGCATTTTCTTCACATGTACCCCAAAACCTAAAATGCAATAAAATAAATAAATGGGAAAAAAAAATGTAATTGCATTAATCAGTCTTTTATGGCTTCTGGAATTTGAATGAGATTTTGAAAGAACTACTTGAAACAAAGTTTATAAAGGAAGTCTCCCATATTTACTTCTATGATTTAATTATTTATGTGTAAATCTTTGATTGATTTGGATTTTGTCCTGATATCATACATAAGGTATCATATATAAGGTGTATCATATATTAGGATTAAATTATTTTTCCAGAATGCCACTCACTTTAATCAAGAATAAGACATGTATTCCCATGGTGAACACTTTTATTTGACTTTGTACTGAAGAATAGTCCATATAGTGTACTAAAGAAAGACAATAGAGGTACAACAATTTTAAAGAAAGCTAAAAGATAAAAAATCATTATTTGTAGATCTGATTTTATACCGGGAAACCCAAGAGAATGAACTGAAAAAGAAACACTAAAACAATAAGAGATTAAATAAGATAGTTTGGTAACAGATTTTTAAGTATAAATCAGTAGCTTTCATATACAAATAACAACTATGTGCAAGGTCTAATAGAAAAGATCTTATACAGTAGCAGCATAAAAAATAAAATACCTAGAAATATACTTAATTAAATATGTGCATAATCTATGTAAAGGAAAGTTTGGGATACTGTTGAAAGGCAATAAAAAACTGCTGAGCAAATTGAAAGATATATTGTATTTCGGATAAAATAGTCCATAAAGATATCATTCTTTCTAAGCTATTTTATAAATTAGAAACTCAATAAAAAGATTAATGGCATTTTTTTTTGAAATATTTATATGGATGCGAACGAATACATGGAAAAATATAAATAGATAGCAAATTTAAAATAAAATTTGAAGGGGAACTAACACTACCAGATATTAAGCCTATTGTAGAGCCTCAGAACTTAATGCAATTTTCTACCAGTGCATAAATAGAAAGATTAGAGGAATAAATAGGAAGTTCACAAATAGACTCCAAATAATAGTGGAAATTTTTTACATGATAAGGATACAGTCTCAACCTAGTGGGAAAAAAATGATATTGGAACAACTCATTTATTTTAAATTACATGTTGTGAATCACCTATAAATATAAAAATTCTAAAATGCATCACAACAGCCCCACTTTCTGGAAAAGCTAATGAAATTAAAACTGCACTTTGCAGTCTACTAAACCCACAACTTCAGTAAAGACATAACTTGTTTCCTGATCCAAAATGAAGTAAGTTACCGAATTCCATCTCTACCAATCAGAACATAATTTGTATGTACAATATTGTTTTCACATTCCCCAGTGCATAGGTATTATGGAGGGGGAGAAAAATTATACTCTTTACAAAGACAAAATGTAATACTTATAACCCTTAAGAGTCATTTAGAAAAATAGTCTTTAAACAACGCACAGTGCTTCTGGAGAAAACAAGGGGGCATTCTTGAATGATTTTTATCATTCCTGTTTCGCTGAGTGTAAAGGAAACCCTGGCATGATAGGACAGTTGACCTTTATCATGCTTTCTTCTATACTCTCATGGAGAAAATATCCAGGGCATTGGTAATCCACCAGCATGCGGGATATGCGTGGAGGCAAGCTGTGTGCAGTGTTGATTGCTTTCATTAGTGCTCAGGAATTCTTAGGGAAGTAGCATGGCTTATAAAAGCAGCTCCAGGTTTTTCATCTCCAGGTGTTCTTATTCTAGGCTTGTTCCTTTATTGCCTTGCTTGCCTAATTTCACTTTCACCCATTTTCTAGGTTAAATTTGAATAACATTTCTTCAGATCTTTCTGAGATATTGGGCAAGAGAGCTGTGTTGTGTATATTAACGAATTTGGGGTCTTAAAGTCATTTGATTCAGGGTGCAGTATAAATGCAAAGCAGCGTACACCGTAAAGCAAAATGCTAATTATTGCGGGCAATGCAGATGCTGCTTTTAAAGGTACCAGATGTGTATCACTTCTCAGCATCATGGGCTGGCTCCTGAAAAAGAACATGAGGCAGGTGAATGGTATAAAATGAGTAAAGTAAATCACTTTGGAGAATAAAAACATCCAAGCAAACAGAGCTACAATTATCTTCAGAAAAATTAGAAAGCTGCTTTCCAGAAGACAGCCAGGTCAAATGAGTAATAAAAAATATAGTAAAATACAGAGGTCCCCAATTTTTTTGAACACTGATGAATTATACTTTTGTTTGTTTTCTTTATATATTGTTTTGTGGTTTAATAAAAGGTTGAAATGCCAATTAGTAGATTTGGACACAATTCAATCTAATGTGTGAGAATATTTCAAGATAATTTTTTTCCAATGTAGGCTCAGGATGTTAGAACAAAGCTGAGAATTTAGCTTATACAAATGTATTATGTGCTGTGAAAACCAGGTAAACACATAAGTGTATTCATGGAGAAACTGAATTGCTTTCAACCAATCACAAGGGTAAGTTGATCTTTTAATTAATTAATTTGTATTACACACCCCAAAAGGACATTTCCATGAGAAACACATCAATTCAGGATAACAGATTAGAAGGTGACATTTGAAACCACAAAGTGGAAATAGAGGCATATGCTAACTACAAGGACAAGTACAGTTGCTCTGAGTAGACATAAAAATTTCTCTGTGGCTATGTCAAAGAAGAGGGGCCCTAATAATTTCATAAAATTTGTTACCAGGATGGAGGGAACATATCAGTTATTCAAATGAGGCTGTATTAGCATTTTATTCTGAATGCAATTTAATGCATGAGATCTAATAAAGAGATTTCCAAGCAATATAATGTACTGTATTTTTGATGACAGTTTTACAAAAATGAAGAAGGAATTTATAAAATAAATTTGGATCAATTCTGAAAAATTTTAATATCTTATAGAATATGGGAGATAAAAAAGAATCTACCATTTCACAAGTATTTAGTGCCAGATTCTTTTATTTGTGGCAGATTTTTTTATGTTGATATCACTGGGACCCCAAAGTCTAATATGAATGTAAGAATAGACAAAAACAAACTTAAAGTATAAGAAAAAAATACATTCTATTCCACTAGAACACATGGATTCAGGAAGGGAAACAACACCCCGGGGCCAGTTGGGGGGTGGGGGGCGAGGGGAGGAAACCTAGAGGATATTAGTAGGTGTAGCAAACCACCATGGCGTAAGTATACTTACGTAACAAACCTGCGTGTCTGCACTTGTATCCCAGAACTTAAAGTTAAAAAAGAATAGACAAAAACAATACTCCAGAAGATTCTGAAATCCATCCTATACAGCAATGGTTTATCATTTCCATGAAAAGGGTGCTTTATATTAGGATAATATCTTGCTTATTTTTTCCTGAAAACTCCATTATCTACTTCTATAACTCCATTTTGTCTAGCCTAATTTCATATATAATATTTAGTACTTCAAGTAACCCTTCAAAAAAATAGCAGGATACACATGAAGAGCCCCTGTTAGTGAATTGGTAATTTCAGGGACAAAATGAAGCAACCACATGCATAGTCAGTAAAGGTGGCAAAGGAGATGAATCATCTCTGCAAACCTCTCCGGTGTCCTCCCTCTCTCTCAGCAGATAACTCGCATCCCATTTCAGAGGACGTAGAAGCTGTTACTCAGAAATGATCTCTGCTTCTTGTTATGCCCCTACTCAGTGCCTGCCTTCCACTCTTGCTCCTTCTCATCTCTCATCTGGGCCAAAGCATCCTTCTTTTCCTGGAATCTCACCCCCTCTGCCTTCTCTGAGATCTCCCTTTGTAAATATGCTTGATTCTCTGCTCTGTTCCATTGGTCTTGGTGCTCGCGTCTCTAGGAAAAGCACAGAAGTGATGACAAAGATGATGGCAACTCTACTCTTCCACCCAATTTCTTCTTTCCCTTCCCACACAAACCTCCTGACATTTACAGCCCGTTTCCACTTTTTCACCTCCCATACTCTCTTCAATTTGCTGCCACCTGGCTGCTTCCTTCACTCTGCCTATGAACAGCTCTTGGCAAAGTCACTAATAATGTCCTTGTTGCTATATCCTGTGGGCACTCCAGACCTTTGTCTTCTGAAGTCTCAGCAGCAATAGACCTTCATTGCCTTCCTGACACCTTTTCCTCTTTGTGCTTTGAAACATTGTTCTTCTGACTTCCTGCTGTTCTGAAGACTTGTTCCCAGTTTGCTTTGTGGTCTTTTCTTCTTCCACCAAGCTCTTACATTTTTGTGGAATTCTCCTCCCTGCTGGCTTTTGTTCTGTTGCACGCAGCACACTCACCTCACTACCCCCATGTTTTAATTGCTATCTCTCTTGAATTTTAGGTTTGCATATCAAGCTCCCTACTGAATCTCACCTGCTGGATAAACATTGGGCCCCCTACGTACAGCACATCCAGGCCTGAACTTGTATCTTGCCCCTAACTTGCTACTTCTGTGTGCCCTGTGCTATCCCTCCACCCAAAAACGCAGGAGGCATTCGCAACTTCCCTCTCTCTCTGTCAACCCCATCCCCAGCCCGTCACTAACTTCTGTCAATTTTGCCTCCTTAAAATCTCTCAAATATCTGCTATTCTGCATCAAGCACTGACGATCTCTACCTGGATTGCTTCTATCGCCTTCTTGTCTCCCTACCACCTGTGGCCTTGTTCTTTCTTAATTGGTTCTCCTCGTAGCCAGAGGGATCTTGGTACAAAGCAAATCAAATATGTCATTTCTTTTTTTTTTTTTTGAGACCGAGTCTTACTCTGCTGCTCAGGGTGGAGTGCAGTGGCACCACCATGGGTCACTGTAACCTCCACCGTCCACACTCAGGTGATCCTCCCATCTCAGCCTCCCAAGTAGCTGGGATTATAGGCACATATCTCTGTATTAGTCAGGGTTCTCTACAGGGACAGAAATAATGGAACATATATATATATAGAATATATTCCATTATATATATATATATTTATATATTCATATATATATAAACTCATATATATGAATGTATAAACTCATATATATAAATGTATAAATATATATATATAATGGAATTATATATAAACTCATATGAATATATGACTATAAATATATATATAATGCAATATATTATATATATAAAATGGAATATATATTATATATAATGGAACATATATATAATGGAATTATGTATATAAACTCATATATATATATAGGAGTTTATTAAGTATTAACTCGTACAATCACAAGGTTCCACAATAGGCCATCTGCAGGCTGAGGAGTGAGGAGAGCCAGTCCGAGTTCCACAGTTGAAGAACTTGGAGTCCGAAGTTCAAGGGCAGGAAGCATCCAGCACAGAAAAAAGATGTAGGTTGGGAGGCTAGGCCTCTCTCTTCACATTTTCTGCCCGCTAATCGGCTGGCAGCATATTAGATTGTGTTCACCCAGATTAAGGGAGGGTCTACCTTTCCCAGCCTACTGACTCAAATGTTAATCTCCTTTGGCAACACCCTCACAGATACACCTAGGATCAATGCTTTGTATCCTTCAGTCCATTCACGGTGACACTCAGTATTAACCATCACAGCCACCATGGCTGGCTAATTTTTGTATTTTTAGTAGAAATGGGATTTCACCCCATTGACCAGGTTGGTCTCAAACTCCTGGGCTCAAATGATCTTCCCATCTTGGCCACCCAAAGCACTGCGATTAAAGGCATGAGCCACTGCACACAGCCAAATAGTCATTTCTATGCTTAAAAACCTTCAAAGGCTCATTCTCTCATGAAGTAGTTCCAACTCCTTGATAGGGCTCATCAGACCATTCATGACACCGTACTCGATTTTTCTTTAGCCTCAACTTTTAAGTATATAGTAGCCACAGGGAAGTTATTTCATTTCCCCAGTATATGGGTACAAAGTTCAGAGTTAGGGGCCCAGACTTTGGCACCAGACTATCTGGGTTCAGATTCCAGCTTTGTCACTTAAAAACATCATGACCCCACCCTGCTTACTTAACTGCTCCCTCTCAGTTTTCCCATCTATAAAATCGGATGATAATAGAATTATTGTGAGGCTTAAACAGGTCAAAGTGTATAAAACTCTCAAAGCAATGCTGGGGTATAACTGATATTTGGCAAACATCACCCACTCTTAATATTGCCGCCAGCCCTAGGCACTGGAAAGATTGTGGAACCTCACATTTGTGATTCAAAATAAAAACAATTCAAGATTGTAAAATACATTTCAGCCAATAAGTCAGCCTAAGAAAGGTGTGATTTTTTTCTCAGTGATTTTTGCTTTGATCTTCTTTGAAAACACTAGATAGAAAAATAGAAATAGAGATTTTGTTGTTTGTGCTTTGTTGGTGAATTGATCCTGTGTTCAATCTGGCTTTCTGATACAGCAAATGCTTTTCCCTCCTTCTAGGTCACTCTTCCGACTTCTCACTGACTCTTCTTGGCAAGTTCTTTTCCTCATTTAGGTCTCATGTTACAAGTTAGTTCTTCTCAAAGGCTGTCTTAGACCTGGAATCTGAGCTTGTTCTTGATTACAACTCTCTTTTCATTATGTGTTCCCCCAACGTGGCACTTCCTGTTCTGTGTCATAATTTCCCCTTTAATTCTGTGTTGTAATCTCCTCTTTACTGTATCTCACATTATTATGCTGTCACCACAAAGACAAGACCATGTCATAATACCCCTTTACTGTATCCCACATTATAAGGATATCACCACAAAGACAAGGCCACTTCTATCTTGCCCACATTATCTTCCTTCTCTGCATAGCATAGCATGCGCTCAGTGAATCAGAGACTGACTAAGCATCGGGAAACTTACTTGCCTTTAGACATCATCTCACTAGTACAGAAATAATTCTGTGTAAGAGTATATTTACCCATTGCAAAGTACTATTTGTTTTCTTTTTCCTTCTTACATGATGACTCTGCCTTCAGTGCCACTCATAACCCAGAGAACTACTAGGTTGGTCTTTGCTGTTTTCAAAATCAAATAACAGAAATGAAATAATGAATCTTTTAAGACTGAGTTTGAAAAACCTTTTCATACAGTGATGGAAGTTTTCCCTGTGCTGGGTTGTGAGAACTAGGTATGAAGGCATTGCTTTTGGATCTGTTGTCTGAAGTCCGCCATAAAATCCCTAGTGGCAGAACCTCCATCTGGGGCTGACTGGTGGAGAAGCTTCTGTCTAGGAGCCCCTCAAATCAGAGTCTGGGGGGAGTTATGTGTTCACCTGCAAATACAGCAGCTGCTGTGCTGCAGACTTGAAGGCCCCTGGGAAGTCCCTGTTCCCTATTTGGCAGTTAGGAGCTGAGATTTCATCTAATTGTTATAAATCATTCAGCAAACTTTTGTAAGTTCTTCCTAGGAGGTTTATACTCGTGCCTGTAGAGGCATTATGTGATGTATAAAGACAAAGACATGGTCCTGCCCTTCAGAAGTAGTAATCCAGGTATCACCTGCTGCTCCTAAGAACCTCCACCCCATGTCTTAAGGGAAATCCAATAACTGCTGTAGGAGTTTTGCAGTGTTCAGGGATTTGTGCTTCGTTTAGTCATCTTGGGCTTTGCTACCTTACTGATGCTGGCTTTTTGTTTATTGTGTCTTCTGGCTGTTCTTTTACCTTTGTCTTACTATTGACTCGGACATAGGACACAATTTCTTCTCCCTAATTCTTTGCTTCTGACTCCTAAAATATCACTCTGGGGAGCAGCTGTGGGTGGTAGCCTTTTATAAAGAGATGAGTAACAGTGAGAAAAGTTATAGGGCATTCCATAGTTAGATAATCGAAAATTGAGCATTGGACTCTTGAAGAAGTTCTTCAGCTATTTCTCCCAATGTGAGCACGGGGCACCTGCTATGATTTTGCCCCCCTCTGTTTTCCCCTCTGTGCTGCCTTTCAGTCACTCAAAAAGAAAAATAACATTTTCTTGTGCTTATGTATAGTGAGCACTCCAGCTCTCTGTATTCCCTACCTATAAGCTCTGCTTGGGCTTCTGCTGCATGGCTGTTGTTCACCAATGTACTCTACTAAACAGTGCACTAATGATTCCATGTCCCACCCAATTCTCCTTTCTCTCTGATTAGGTGATTTATATCGCTATCACCACCCCCACCCCCACTCCTCTGGAGGTACAAATCGAGATAGCTACTTTCTGCTTAAATGACATTTTCTCTCATTTTCCTTGCAGACATTTGAGACCTAGAACAATCTTGGAAGAGTTTATTTATTAAATTCTTCATTTCCACACGTGAAGGGCAGGGCGAGGCTTGCTCACCAGTGTACTCCTATCACCTACACACAGAGTAAGCACCCAACAAATATTTATCATGTGAGTGAGTTGATACTTTCAGGAGAGCTGCACTGGAGTTAAACGTGTTCATTTTTTCTTTAAATAGCTCGGCACCACCTAATGTTCATCTTGTCTAATATATACTGTATTCTAGTCATCATTTCAGGGTATTATTAATTTGAAAACAGGAATAATTTATCAGGCTTGCATTCTGTTCACAGCATTCTCATTGACATCTAAGGCAAAACAGTGAGGATCTGGCAAAATGCTTTTGCTTTGCAGACTGTGGCTCTGTTCTCTTCAGGAACCATGGCTGCCAATATTCCCAAGAGGGAATGAACTTTTGACTCTGGGCATCACACAAAGCTTCAAGCTGTTCCCTGTAGAGCGAAGAGCTTGGATGGAGTTAAGGACTTCAGTGGCTCTTGCTAATGCTTTAAGGCAGCTTCACCTATATTTGCATCATCCAGGCAGTCTGCCTGAGAAGCACACAGAACAGCTAAAGATCACGGCTTGTTTTGAATATGCCAGCCAGGATTCCTGGGAATCTAAGTATTGGAATCAATGTCTGACAATTTTTTTTCTCTAAATAAATCCCAACAGCTTTGCCACCAGCAGTTGTCGCCTGTGTGTTCTTAAGGCATCGTGTCCTTGAAAGGAGTGTCGTCTCTTACATATCCTGTTTATTTTCTCAGGTGAAATGATCTCACAAAAACATTTTAACTTAGTGAAATTACCAGCCTGTACCAAAAGGCGTTCTGTTTGAATAGGGCATCTCTTTATTTCCCAAGTAGCTTTGCAGTGAGAAAGCTGACGGTGATATAGCTGTTGACCTTAAAGATGCAATGTTTGTGAACTTTCTCAGGAGAAAGTTGTGCTATTTACCTAGTCCTTCAGTGAAATATGATGCTTCCTCACAGAGGGAGAAAAGCTTTGAGTTTTAGATCCACAATGTGACAGGTTTCCTTACTTTCATTACCCACTGCCTGCATTTTGTTTGGAAGCTGGAACAGGAGAGCTGCTGATACTGTTGGAGTGAATTCCTTTGTTGTGTTCTCTTCTCATTTTGAAAACCATAAGAATTGCTACTCAATAAAAAAAAATAACATTTGTGCTTCCTTTTAGTATTGGTTTTGTGACTCCAGCAGTGAGCACTGCAGCAGGCTCTGGAGGAAGCTTTTAGGAGTCTCCATAATTTTTTCCTGACCCCAGCTGGCGATCAGTTTATGTCCTGAAGCTTGCAGAAGAATAGCCCTAATAATTCCCGTCCTAGTGCGGCTGCATTCTAGCTTGCTCTATCTGAAAGGAAAATCTGAAAGGTGACAGTGTTTTGAAATGTTATACCTCTGGAAACAGGAAGAGAAACACCTTGGATTAATGGCCTTCTTATTTGCTAAAAAAGAAAGCGTTTGTGTTCACATGAGAATGCTGTTGAACAACTCTAACCTGTTACCATGTTTATGATCCTTTTAGGATTTCTTTCTCTCTCCTTGTCTTTGACGTATTGTTTCAATCATTCACTCAATCACACTATCATTCTCGTAGTCTTTATTCATGTACTCTTTTATTTAATAATCATCTGTTAAGTATTTTTTATGTGTAAGACACTGTGTAGAATAATTGCCCCTGCCTGCCTCAAAAGGATTATTATTTTTTACATCTAGAGGTTTATAAGCTGACAAGGCAGATAGTAATTGACCATAGAGGTATATACAATGCCAGGTGGTTAAAAATACATTCCTGTTGCACATTTTTAACACCATTCAAATTATTTCTATTTATATTGTCTGATTTAATTCATGTTCATACCACTTGTAGAGTTGGGATTAGAATCCATGTATTCTCATTCTTCTTCCTTTTGTGATTGTGACTAGACCATCCTTAGGCCAAGTGAATTTTACGTAGCATTGAAAATATATTTACAGGATGCATTTGCTTTTCTGAATGTTTTGTCAAGGAATACATACAGACATTTTCCTTTAGCATAATTCTCCCTTTGTCACCAAAGTTATTCATTACGGTGTTTCTTTACATGCCTGTTTATTTCACTCATCCCGAGACCATTTGGAAGAGGGGGCATATTGTAATTAGAATATTTACAGAGAAGTGTGGTTGCCAGACTGGGGATGGCAGCAAAGAGACAAACAAAATATCCTAAAAGGTACTAGTAACTACTGTTTAAAATGTGCAAAGAGAAAAGAATTCCCTATTCTGGAAGATACAGTTAATTTACTCTTAAGAAGGGACGCAACAATCTGGAGCAGATTGCACTAGTCATTTAACCCACGAAGGGGAAAAATAAAATTATATCTCCCAAATAAACTTTACTCTCAATTATGATCTCTATGGTCTCTTCCAGCTCTAAAATTCAATGATTCTAATTATGTTCCCTATGAACGCGTTGTTTCAACTTCTCTAACAAAATAGACTATGAGGCTGCTTCTCCCTAACTCAGGGTAGAGTGGAGAGAGGAAAATACCAGTTAACATAATAGATACACCAAGTGAGGCCAGACAATTTTTTTTTCTGGCTTATGCAATTCAACTCACTTTATGTTATATAAATTCAATTTCTAAAAAGACTCACATAGGTGAGTCTATGATGGCAGAGACAGAATGATAGATTATCAAGAAAAAATTATTCCATACTGGGTAGTCAGGCATGTTTATGTTACCCCAAAGTGTCATATCTGGGGTTTGTTCTGTTCCCTTATGAGGCACTTTCATATTTGATAGCATCTTTGCTTTTCTAACAACCTTGTGATATAATGGATATGATTAATAGCATGATCTAAAGCACAAGTTCTAAAAATATTTTTCTTCTTCAAAATACCCAAATGACATCACACACTCAAATCAATAATAGTGCTCCTAATGGTAGAGGTTCTCAGCAGGACGCTTTTCCATCCTCTCCAGGATGCATGCTGGAATCTGAGGAGGGTTTTGCTCCACAGTGAATTTTATGTGGCATTTCACTCTCAACCAAAACGATGCTCCTCCCAACTTCTTCCTGTTGTAAACTATGATTTCTAACTGACGACCCTCTTTGATTATCTAGAAACCCCATAAACATCAATTAAAGGAGAGGAAGGAAGTCATTAGTATTACTAAACAACCACAGGAGAAGGATCGGGAGAGAGGAGCACTGGATACCATGACTTTTTCAACTAATCTTCACATCCAGATACTTGGGTGGACATAAAGACCATGCAATGGCCCATGTTAGGAACCGCTTTGGAGAACACTGAGACTAATCAGCTGTGCCAGTCATTTCTCCCAGTTAATTGAATTAATTTACTAACCCAATTATAAGGATACTTAATTTTCATTTATATCATAGGGAAGACTCATAATTACATGGCTATCTGCATTTTGCTTCCTCAAAATGATCTTAACAGGCACAAGCCTTGCTATCTTGCTTTCAAAGAAAGGCAATAGAGACAAGACTTATGAATGATAACTAACATTCATCAGGACTCTTGAGTTAGTAGTTTATCTGTGGGGAAGACACAGTAGTTAATCTGTGGCAAAGAATACCTCCTGAACGATACAGGATTTGGGCAGTCTTGAGCAGGGGTAGGATGTAACAGGAAAAAATTTATAGTTGGTATATGAGTGCATTTTAAACAATAGTGGTTGTTTGGGGAAATGTACAACTTCCTGGGTAAAACAAAGCAATATCAAGTGGTGGAACATTAAAATAAGTGAGGAAAGACTGGAGTAATTGGCCCCAGTCATGTCACAAAGGTTCTTCAGTGCCAGATTCTTTATACAGAAGCATGACAGTTTTTGAGTAGGGGTATTCCATGATTACATTCATGTTTTCGAAAGCTAATCTTTTCGCAATATTGGTAGAAAAGACCAATGACGAGGCTTTTGCAATGCTCCAGTGAAAGTTTTGAGAGCAAAAATCAGAATGCTAGCAGGACTCTATCTGGAGGTAGCAAACATAAGGAGGTAGAGGTGGAGATAGGGAGGCAGAGTCACAGATTTGGAACTGATGGGATATAAACTTGGGGTGTAGTAAACAGAGTCTGGAATGAGTTGAAATTGGGACAGAATCAGGAACGAGCTGAAGTTGTACAGAGTCAGGCATGAGTTGAAGTCGGTTGGTTGGTATGTATATAGGATATATTTTCCTACTGAAATAATATTGCGATGGTATGTTCCCAGTTTTGTCCATAAAACACTGTTTCATTCATAATGTGGCTCCTAAATTAGAAAAGCATGGTGGGAACAGCAGGCAGGGATCAATGCAAGAGATGTGAGAGAGTTAATCAACAAAATTTACATCAAATTGGGTATGGGAGACAAGAGAAGATGATTCCAAGGTTTTGAACTGGATGAATAAAAAGATAATGGTGTTATTCACTGAAATTGGAACGTGGAGGAGTTTTGGACAAGTGAAATTTGAGTTGGTGGATGTGAGTCAAAGCATCTTGCTTGCCAACTCTGTGCTCATCATTAGTGCCCTTCAACAGGCCAGTGAAAATTTGGGGCCTGGAGTTTATAGATAATTAGGTTTTTGGGAGAGGTTGGTAACTACTTCCACTGTGGTGATAGCTGAAATTGTAGGAATTGGTGAATGGGTAGGATGCATTACAAAAAGAGGAGAAAAAGAGCCAGGGGAGATCTTTGGAGAAGATACATGAGAAGTACAGCAAATAAATATACTGGTTTTGTTCTATGCAGAAATCAAAAGTGTGCCACTGAAATATACGGCCTCTCTTAAATAACAGCATTGTGTGTGGGGAGGGAGAGGGGATGGGGTTGAATATTGTATCCTGGCTCCCACTTTTTAAATCAAACCGAGCAAAGATGGCATGATCTGTAAATGTTCTCAGTTGTCAATCCTGTTGTGATGTTTATTTTCAGCTGGGAAATGTTTTCCCTTGTAAAGATCAAAGAAAGCTAAAGGCTCCAGGTTTGTGCACAGGGAGGGTTTGTAACGCACACGCTTCCCAGTTTGTTTAGCCAGTGACCTCCAACTTGATTCAGAAGTAGTATTCACTGCAGAATGAGAAATGATTCATTTCTGGTTCAACTTTAGCCTTGGGCCTGTTCCTACATAAAGAATTGCTGGGTGAGCTTGATTATATTCAGAGGCTTAGAGGCTTGAACTTCCAGAAAGTACTCTCTTAATCATTTCACTCTGGTCCTCAACCTGACAGAACCAAGAGCCCCGAAGGGGAAATGCCAAAGGCTTATCTGTTTTTGACCAACATCTTAAGGGATTTTACTACTCCAGGGGCTTCTGTGGCCTGTTGCTTCCTTTGCCTTGTTTGCTTTCCCACAAACTCTTTCCCATGTCCCCTCCCTTTTGACAGCCTATTTAGTACCCAGCTCTCCCGAGTGGTGAGAGAGTTGCTCAGCAGTGTCATGCTGTAATGGAAGTGGGGTCCCACAGGTGCCCACTGCCTGTCCCTGAAAGCTTTTTCATCTTGTCCCTTGTTACCCTGGAGAATAATTACTTCAAAGACCAGTCCCAGTGCCTGATATTTCAGTTTATCTCATTACCTCCGTTTTTCTTTTTTTCTTTTTTTTTTTGCCAAGCCCGCCAGTGGTGCCAGAAATCCAATCAGGGTTGCTGGCAGTATTGCCTGCCTAGCATGTTCAGCCTCTCCATTGCCCAACACGCTAATGTTCCCTGATTGCAAACCCTGTCATCATCTTCTTTGAATTAGCTGCACCTCCTGAAATGGCATAATGACCGTGCAGTGCTGGAGTGCTGATGTGGAGTCCTGTTTTAACTGTCTGTCAAAGCCCGGGCTAATGAATTCTATTAGCATATAAGCTTGCCAGCTTTGGGAGCCCAGAAGGAGCCAGGCAGCCAAACGCAGCTGGCAGAACAGAGCCGCAATGCTTCAGAGAGCTCCTTGGCAATTGTGGCACCAGAGACTCCATAATGTAAATGTACAGACATGGGAATGTATGCAGAATTGGAAAGGTTATTTGTTACAATATACTCTAGCAGTAGAAAATGGGATGAGAGATGACATTTTTTAACTGTGGGGCCCACCTCAGGCACTTTAAAGAATAGGATAGCCTTGGGAGTGCCCCAAGGCACTCATAGTCTAATCTTATATTCTTTTGGAAATTAGAATGTGTGGAAGCAAGGTATACTTCCACGTGACTTTTTTTTTTTTTTTAAAGATGGCTTGAGATACTCACCTGACATTAATTTCATTTTAGCTGCAATGGCCAGTGATGGGCATCATTGCTTTAATAATTAGGCATCATTCTTAGGACTGCTTGTTGAGAGTAGATGGCAGCTTAATGACCAGGACACCACTCTCCCAACCTTCCATTATAATCCAACTTGCCAGAATCACAGAATGAGGAACCATCAGTAACTAAAAAAAAAATGCAGTTTTCTAGTAAATAGAGACTTGAAGTGGATAGATATTCATCACTAATTTTTATGTTAGTGTTTAGGATAAATTTACTGTGAGAGCAGGTACCAAGGTTGCTAG
The DNA here is from genome assembly GCF_009761245.1 of Sapajus apella. Taxonomy (NCBI): domain Eukaryota; kingdom Metazoa; phylum Chordata; class Mammalia; order Primates; family Cebidae; genus Sapajus; species Sapajus apella. Next base: position 3,572,050 of record NW_022436968.1, on the reverse strand, counting down.
GTAACCAGTGGTGATTGTCATGCCCGATATTCAACTCTTAAAGGGTATGCTTAATGGGTGTAATCTTCAATTTAGTTTGAGATTAATTTAAAAATGTATTGCTTGAAATATTTTATGTTAATAAACTTTTAAATATTGCAACATGGTATTAACACTAAATATGTGACAGGCACTGAATTCCAGAAAGGTTTCTTAAAACTGTATTAACTTGTGGTTAGAGCTAAATTATTCTGCCCACTAAAATAACTTTTGAATAAATTAACAAATTAATTAATGTTATCCTTAAAGACTTGGTGAGAACCTGCATATTTTTGGGTAAAGGATTGCAGACATAGCAAATGTAATTATAAGGCCCATAGCTAGAAATTGAGTCTCCAGCTATTTCTATTTGTCTTTTGTTTCTTCTATTATATATGATCACTTTTCAATCTTTACTGTTAACAAAAGAAATATGTGAAGGAACTTTGACTTACTACGCCTGAATGCAGTGCTAACATTTTAATTTTAATTTTGGAAAAATAATTTATAATAGTGGAACATGGCACTTTTTCACTTAAAGATCATGGTGCTTAAATTTCCTTATAATCTTCTTATTTTTGTTTTCTTCCTGCTTGCTTACCGTTTTGAAGTATTATTTATTCATTTCTTCTTTCTTAAAAGTAAATACAGATATGCCTTTTTTTGAGTAAAATATGGTTAACCTGTTGTTTATTTGACCCCTCGGGAGTTGGATGAATGCGATAAAATAAGTTAAGTAGGTCATTGGCTTTTGTGGACACTGTTGGTTGCTTATTTAACTACAAATATTACTTGTGCTTCTTCATCTCCTAATTCCTTGCTTCAGACCCTTGTTCGTTCATGTACTTGCCTTTCAACAAGGTGGATCTTGTTTAATCTGTGGCTAAGCCAATCACAAGAATTCCGGTTCCCTTGACTGTCACTGGAGAAGGACTGGGCTTGTGGTACAATTTGGTCAAAGAAACATGAGAAAAATATTGGAAAAGGATGTATCCTAATTTCCAGTTTGGCATTATTTGAGCAATATGTGATCCCATGACGTTTGAAGCTACACCAAACTATAATCACAAATACGGCAAACAGCACTAAAAGCACGAAGATGGTGAATCAAAAAGATGCCATTGTTAAGACACTGAATTAATGAACTCTGGAACTTTAGACTTCTCATGTCAGAGAATATATTTTCCTTACTGCTTAGACAATACTTTTTCCATTTCTTGTAGCCAAGACATTGTAAATGATATAACCTTACCATTATTTTATTTTTAGTTAGAATTTATGCAAGGATAAACGCTTATGATTTCTCATATGCCTTCTCCTCTTAGGTCATTACAATTGCAGACAATGTACAATAACAATATTTTCCATTGCTTCAACTGGCTGCCTGCACATGGCATATGCTTCCACACTTGCCTTCAATGTGGCAATCAGATGCACTGATTGATTGATTGTTCTGTTCATCAACCTTTTGTAGGCAAGCCCCTCTGTCAGTTACTTAGGAAAAGCTATAAATACAATACAATCCCTATAATCAAAGGGTATTCAACTGTGTTTTTGAGTGCATATTTAGAATGCATCTTTGACTGGAGAGTGGAGGAAGATGACGGATAAGGATGAGGAAGGGAAGAAAGGCCTTAATTTGTATTTGCAGGTACTAAAGGCCTGTTAGGAATTACATTTTTATAAAAACTCATTGGCTCCCTCAGTGTCAATTTTCCTTCTAACTGTTTGTAAGCAAGGTGAGCAAAGCTTATGCTGAAGCACAAGTGGAAGTCAATCATGAAGCCTGACTGCTAATGGCCAGGAATGACAGCACCAGTGGAATATGGGGTATATCAGAGCTTCAGTTTGGACCAAAATTACACAACTTAGGGAACCCCAACAAACTTATCTCTGTAAATAGCTCCCAGTTAGAGGATGGCTGGATAATATACAAGCCAACAGTTCCGAACACACTGGCTATTCTACATTCTGTTCCTTTGCATACACTGAACTTTACATGAGTTGCCCTTCATTCCTTGTTTGTTGACTAAATTTAATTTATTCTTAAAAGGCATCTAGTCACCAGTTCCTAGGTCACCATCTCCTGGGAGCCCTTTCTGGGTGGGTTTCTACTCCTAAAAGAGTTAATAGCCCGATTCCACTGCTTGTATCTTAAACAGTATCATACTTTTCCCACTACATGATGGAAGAAATTTAGCTTGATTGTTACATAAGTACATGTGCTTCCCTTCAACTCAATATCAGATTACATTGGTCAATCTGGGTTTCATACCAACATGTTTGTTGAACCAACTTACTTCAGTGTATATTACTGCATTTACAATTATCTTTGCCTTTTGTTTCTCTCCTTTTGAGTGTCATCTGTGACTTTTAGGTATTGATAATTATGCTTTGGAATGAAACAAAGAAAAGATGAGACTCAAGAAAATCATTGTTACTCTTAGTAATGAGAAGGAAAAAGTGAAGTGAAACTTAACAGCTAACATAAGAGTTTTTGATTGTCCATGGGCTTTCATTTTTTGTTTCCACCTGGACCTACTAATTGGGATAATAGGTCAGGGAGACCTGTGTCTATATTGGTAGGTATGATTGAATGGGCCCCAAGGAACTTCCCTTTATTTTATCATCAGGAGCTCATATATTAGGTAACTTGATTTGACCCTTGCCTCATTCTCTTTATTCTTGAGATGACCCCAGTAGAGTCTGTCTTTAGTGGTCTCTTTGGGTCTTTGATAAATAAAGCGGTTGGGGCAGAATGAGCTGTGAAATAAATAGGGGAATATTGATGCCCCACTATTTAATTGCCTCCTAAATCCATGGTAAATTTTTCAGTGATTTTAAACTCTGAAAGAATAGCAGACTCATTGATTTCTGTAATTCATTTATTTAGGGATTTCTATTATCAACTGAATTTGATTGATGGCTTTATGACAAATAGCTGTGTGCTCAGCATATACCAGCATTCTGTAAGCTCACTCAGCCATAAACAATGTGTGAATAATTCTTGGGTCCTTTTGCTGAGTCTGTACTTTGCTATTTAGGGAACAACTGATTGAGATTCCTTAGGTGAATGAGGTAAAGTGAAATTCCCACCTAGTTTCCTTGGCTACACACACACACACACACACACACACACACACACACACACAATATATGTGTGCGTGTGTGCGTGTATTTGTATGTGGACCCTGAGAATTCTCCAAGTCCTCTTTTGAGATTCTGTGGCATTTTACTCTAAAATGTCAAGCCCCCTCATGATTCAGAATACATCAGAATCTACTTGAACACCAAAATAATGGTATCCTCTGTGTGCTGTGATAGCTGAGCCCTTCTCTAAGTCTGTGTACCCAGGCATAAGATATCATAGGTAGTGATGTTATGTGTTCATCAAATATTAAAATGGGCCTGCTCCATACATCTTTTTTTTTTTTCCCATTTATTTATTTTATTGCATTTTAGGTTTTGGGGTACATGTGAAGAACATGCAAAATTGTTGCATAGGAACACACGTGGCAGTGTGATTCGCTGTCTTCCTCCCCATCACCTACATCTGGCATTTCTCCCCTTGCTATCTCTCCCCAGCTTCCTTTTTAATCTGTTTTTCTGGTAAAAGATTTTGATTTGCAACTTCCTCATGGATAGAAATCAAGTGTAATTTTTATTTTAGAGAAAATCAGAAGTTATTTTATAAGACAACAGATCTGAAAACCTCTTTGCCAGTGAGATATTGTTGACTGTAAATATTTCTTCCAGATTAATGGACCAGATTAATGGAAAATTGTGGCATGTATTTTAAAATACTCTTCATGATTTTCCTGATTAATCAATTTATCTATATTTGAAAAATTGAAAAATAAAAAATATAAAGAAGGAAATAAAATTACCAGTAAAACCATTAACCAGAGTCACCACTATTACCTTTTTAGTTAAAATAATTAGTTTTTTTTAACTAAATTACTTTCTCCTTAGAACAGCACTCAGGCAAATGTTATTATTCAGCAATGGTTAATACTGGTCATAATTATGAGGCTTTTGTATTTTTGCTGTTTACCTAAGATGGGCAAGTGAGTGTAGAGACTGAATCAGAAACTGGGTCAGGGACACTGCACCAAGTTGGACAAGTGTGTGGCTGAACTGAGCACCAGACTCCCTTTACCTACTGTGGGTGAGACATAAAACTTTGAGCACAATCTGCAGAGAGAGACAACTGGAACAAATTAAAGTTTCACTTTAATCTCATCTTTGACTTTATAACTTATAAATTCACTAATAAAAGTTTCAGGTGTCTAAAAGAAGATGAAGCTATGAATAAGCAATACTGAAAGAGATTAGAAATTTATGCTATCTTTTCAGATATATAGCATGAAAATATTTCTCTTGGAATGTGATGATTAGTTGATACTTTTGGCATAGATTATGACAATTGGAAAATACTGTGATAATTTTAAAGCTAGGTAAAGTAAGCAGATATTTTAAAGGGCAATATTCCTGTTGTCATCTAATGTCTATTTGCACTAGCTTTCCTGAGTATAAAATAATTGTTCTCGGTTATTTGACAAAATGAGTTATCCATGTTTCTTGTGATTTGGAAGTCAATGCTATGATGGCCGGGTGCGGTGGCTCACGCCTGTAATCCCAGCACTTTTTGGGGCCAAGACAGGTGAATCATCTGAGGTCAGGAGTTTGTGACTAGCCTGGCCTATATGGTGAAACCCTGTCTCTACCAAAAATCCAAAAATTAGACAGGCGTGGTGGCACACACCTGTAATTCCAGCTACTTGAGAGGCTGAGTAAGGCAGGAGAATCGCTTGAACCTAGGAGGTGGAAATTGCAGTGAGCTGAGATCACACCACTGCACTCCAGCCTGGGCAATTGAGCAAGACTCAACTCAAAAATAAATAAATAAACAAACAAATAAATATTTAAAAAAATAAAGTCAATGTGTAACACATTAAAATAATAATCTCTTATAGATATATCATCTATCTTTTAGGATGAGTATAGGATTTAGTTAACTGATGTTCATAAAATTATTGCTAATAGTTCTTAGAGGAAAACTAAGGAATTTATTAATGATAATTTTCTAGTCAGTGGCGAATTAAGCTCTTTGTATAAAAATAATATAACAACATAAATATTTGGGACTTTTAATGGATGCTTTTCTTGTTACATGAGTTCTGGTCGACTGTCTCTTCATAGTAAGTTATGGTTTGTAATGTTGAGTTATATAACTGAAAGTTTGGTGTCATTATAGTTAATGTTCAATTATAATGCAGGAGAAAAGTGACACCAATACATCAAAGATGAGGCTCACCCCTACTCGTACAGTAGAGTTGACCCTGTAGCCTGCTATTCCAACTCTGGGGGTGGCACCCAGAGATACTGTAGCATTTTTCTTATTAGTTTCTTCTTTACAGTAAAAGGAAATTTGTTATTCTAAGTACCTGCCAGTCATCCTTAGTACTTGGAGTACGGAAAGTTTCCTCTCCGTGCCTTTTGAGGGTAACATCAGTTACCATCACTTTTTTGAGGGTAACATCTTTTTAAAGTTTATTATCACTGCATAGTATCTTATTAATTTAGTTTGAGAACTAAAGATGTAACATTTCAAGAAGTAGTCCTTAGTTCTAGGAAGTGGTAAATAAAGCCACATTCAGTCATTTTATATGCTTTTTTTACTCAGTAAACATTAATCTTAATATATAGGGCTTTGCGTTTCTCAGCTTAGAAGTTTGAATTGCTTGACTCGATCTTGGTACAGTCTAGTCAATCCCTCTAAGGACTCTGGATACTGCTTTCTATACTTCGTTCAATTTAATTGTACTGTCGTTGAGATGTGGGTTCAATCAGAAAAAGCAGGTACTTTGCTGCCTCAGACATATCTAATTTAAAAATGTTTTATTTCCAAAACCTTTCTCTACGGGTGCCCAGCATTGTGTTTCTCCTTAATTACAGAAGCAAAGAAAGCTAATTTTAGGGAAAATTCTCCATTCTAAACATTTGTTTAGACTTTAAGTAATTGATAAGATCTCATATCTTACACATATATTTCTATATCACTCTTCTCTAAAGTTAATCTTTTAATACTGGCATATGTTAGAGCTCATACACCAGTTTTCTTTCTACTTAGGCAGTGTTGGAAGTATTGTTGTCTTTCGTGTTTTGTTTTCCCTGTGAGCTCAGACAGTTCACTACTGAAATGAGTTTCATATCACCTACAAACTTGAAACCCACTGTAGGTGTATGTAAAATGTTGGTGTGAAACTTTGTCAAAATATTTCAAAAGTCTAAATAAATAGCACTCAGTGGTTTCCTGTTGGACACATGCTTATTTATTCCTGTATTCCCTTCTTGATTAATTTTTAGCTTGTTATGGAGATTTTCAAACACACAGAGGTGAGAGAAAAGGTTATAGACTACTGTGTACCCATTTTACCAACAGTTTTCTTTCTTTCTTTCTCTCTTTCTTTCTTTCTTTCCTTCCTTTCTTTCATTATCTATCCTTTTTCCTAAGTTCTTTTTTCTAGGAATATTTTAAGTAAACCCCGAATACCATATAATTTCATCCATACATACTTCTGTCTGATAACAGATAAGTACTCTTTAAAAAATTTAACAAAATTTTCATAACTTCTTAGTATCTGGTTGAAGATTCCATAGTCATTTAAAATGTCTCCACAGATTATTAGCCAAGACTCCTCAACATATAAACCATAACTCCCATGGGTATTGCATGTGTAACTTTTATGGAGGTGCCGTTATTTTACCAAGATTAGAAATCAGACTGAGAGCCTTTTGTTTCCAGAATCTCCTCTGGAGTCCTTCTCATGGGTGTGAGTCACACTGGCAAGCTGCCATTCTTCTCATGTAGTAGTGGTTATTAACAGCAGGTCATACATTTTGGCCATCAGTTCCATATTTCACCCTTGAGTTCCGTTAGAAGTCTTGGGTGAATGCCGTCTGGGCCTGGTGATTTATTTACATTTCGTTTGCCACTTGGGTCTAGGCAAGTTCTTTCTTCTACTGTTTGTTCCAGTGCCTCTGACCTGCCTGCTTAAAGCAAGATACAAGTGAGACCCTTTCTAAAGTTCTCTTCAGTAAAGACTGAAGCAAACAATTCATTGATTGTTCCTGCTATCACCTTTTCATCCCTGAATGGCCTTTGCATTTTCTAGCTGGCTTCTTGACTTTGTTGTACTTGAAGGGGTTTGCATTTTTACTTTGGACTCCCTTGTGAGGTGCTCTATTGATTTCCTCATGGACCATTTGTTTTTAGTTTGCTTCTGACCTGCTCTACATTCCTTTTCTTTGAGAGTAGCAAGTTTTACATTTAAAAATATTTGTATGGCCTTTTCGTCTTACCAACTTGGCATTTGTGGCTCTTGTTGAAGAGCTATCTGTTTTGATTGTAGCTCACATTTCTCCTGATCTACCAATGAGGTGTTTTAATGCAGTCTCTAGGGGGTACTTGTTTATTTTGGAAGCTTTTCCTACCCGTATGTGCACTTTTCTCTTCCTTGCAAAATCACAAGATGGAAATGGAACTTGAGGCTTTCCCTGTCCCACTTGAGTGTCTGGCTCATAAGTGTAATTGCTATTAATGAGTGGTTCTCCCCCACAAGCTACTTCTGGCTTCATTTCACAATCCACTCCCAAGAATCACAGGATCCATGTCTAGTTTTGGAAGTTGCTATCCAACTTCCTTCTGTAGCCCCAGATCTGCCTGGTACGCAGTTGTTAAGATTAGCCGGGCGTGGTGGCTCACGCCTGTAATCCCAGCACTTTGGGAGGCTGAGGCAGGTGGATCACGAGGTCAAGAGATCGAGACCATCCTGGTCAACATGGTGAAACCCCGTCTCTACTAAAAATACAAAAAATTAGCTGGGCATGGTGGCGCGTGCCTGTAGTCCCGGCTGAGGCAGGAGAATTGCCTGAACCCAGGAGGCGGAGGTTGCGGTGAGCCAAGATTGTGCCATTGCACTCCAGCCTGGGTAAAAACAGCAAAACTCCGTCTCAAAAAAAAAAAAAAAAAAAAGATTAGCTTTTCCATTCTTTCATTTAACTGAACAGTGGGTGGGTGGGGGGTAGTGATTGGCAACTTGTTCAGAATTTAGGAGGAGCCAACTTGATAATTTGTATTTATTGTTTACAACATGGATAATATGCCACAGGTAATTAAGGTTTAATCTTACATATTGTTAGATGATATAGCGCATCACTGTCTAAGAGAAATGTACTGTGCATTACATACCAAACTTAAAATTTTCTGGTTATCATACTTTAAAAAGTAAAAAGCAACAGGTGAAATTAATTTCAATGATATATTTTATTTAACCCCAATAGTTAAAATATAGTGATTTAACATGTAATCAATGTATACATTATTAATAAGATTTTTATGTTTTATACTAAATCTTTGAAATCCAGTGTGTACTTTATATTTACAGCACATTTCAATGAGAACTAGCCATATCTCAAGTACTTAGTAGCCACATTTGTTAGTGTCTATCATATTGAACAGTGTAGCCTTTAAGAGGGTTATGTAGGATCCTCCTCAGAAAACCGTTATTTATTCATGAATTCTATAGAAATCATTTAGAATTTAAACACACACACATGCACACACACACACACATCATTTTACTTACATCTATGATAGCACATCAGTGTAACAAACTCTGAAGGAGGCATTTTACCTGACAAGAAGAAAGTTGATGAATATATTTAACTGTATTACTCTAATATACTTGGTATATCTCCTCTAATTAAAATAAGATTATCTTACAACTTATGAAATGAAGATCTGGCATAATAGACTTAGAATATGATGAAAATGTTTTCATTAAGTGCAAAGATACCCTGCAAGGCACGGCATTTTATCTCAAGTCTCTAATAACATTAATATACCCTTTTAATCTCTGAAGCATTTAAGACTTAATAGGAACTCCTTAAAGAATGACAGAATTGTAAGACTTACAAGGTTACTTTAATTGGAAAATCCTCACAGTCCTCCATGATTTTGAGTAAGCATAAAATTCTTTACTAGTGGAATGTACAAGTAGTTTACTCCAGGCAAGACTCAAAAGCCAGATGTGTGGAGGTGGGTGTAAAAGAAAGGAAAGTGGGGGTTAATGGTGTTTTCCAGTAATTGTCCTTGGCTTCAGTTATAGCATGTGACTTGGTTGCTGTTCTTGTTAGGGGCTATGTGTGCATAAGCTGGGAACTCAGTACATGTGGTTTGGGAATTTTATCATCACTGTACAAAACCATTTGTGAGAAAGCTGCAGTGACCCTAGTTCTCTCCCTTCCTTCACATCACTTTTTTTGCATGTGTGTATTTATTTGTTGTTTTTCTCTAGTAGATGAGCTGTGCATAGATAGTAAATATTATTTTGTTATCTGCATTACTGCAGATCCCATTTTCCATTCAAATTACAGAATGCAGTATTGGGGATTCCATTGAGTGTTTTATCTAATTCCCTACACTTGATGTTGACTAGATAGATACAGCAATATTCTCCTGAGAACTGGGACAACTGGATTTTATTTCTCCCCTTTCCAATTGGTAATATTGGCCGGGCACAGTGGCTCCTGCCTGTAATCCCAGTACTTTGGAAGGCTGAGGTGGGTAGATCACTTGAGACTAGGAGTTTGACACCAGCCAGGAAGAGGTTGCAGTGAGTTGAGATCACGTCACTGAACTCCAGCCTGGATGACAGACTGCAATTCTCCCATTCTCCCTCTCTTGCTCCCCAAAAAAAAAAAAAAAGAAAGGTTAATACCTACTTTGGGTGACTCATGTTTATTTTGTTTTGTTTTACTTTTACAGCTATTATAATGGAACAGCTTAAAGCTCATTAGGGGAAAGGCTACATTAATCCAAGAGACCAATATGGTAATACCTCATTACACTGGTGGGAAAATGATATTCTTTGTAATTGTCTCAAGTACGTGTTTCCTTTTGACATAACACTATAAGCCTATAATGTTTTGTCCTGTGACTTTTGGTCTACACAAAACATTTAGTGAACAATCTGTATGCCCTTGTGACTCTCCATTCTGCTAGATCTAATACGAAGTTTTGAAGGAAATAAAAACGAGTCCTGAGATAAAGACATTAACATCTGCTTGCACTAAATGAGATAGGAGGGAGGAGGAGGACAGTTAAATAAAGCATATTGGAAGAAGCCCTTGCACAGTGGGTCTCCAGCTTTAGCACAGGAACACAGAAGCAACTGTGGGAGTTTATTCTTACCCTTGGAGAGTTTCATTCAGTACACTTTGATCAAATGAATCTGAAATTTAACGAATGCTCTGGATGGTTGTAAAGTCAGTTATATGAACACTTCAGCTGGGAAACATTGCCAAGATCAGCAGAAAACCGTAAGATCCCTTTATTTTATACTGATTCCTGGGCTCTAGCAGCTGACCAGTGTAGAGGGTTTTATTTTATTTTATTTTTTTGTCTTGCTAAATTTTCAATTCCCTTAGACTTCAACTTGCTGACTATACAGCTTCTCATCCATTTTTTGGGGTCTCCGGTGGAAGAGCATTCATACTTCTAATGGCTTATTTACTCAGTGGGGAGCTCTTGGCTTTTGACCTGCTCCTGATCACATCACTATCTTATTTGTTGCCTTCCACCTGGATCCCTGAGATTCCCATTACCTTTAGCCAGAAACCCTGGTCAGTTTAACCATCACCTGTCACTCAGTTTAATGGGCTCAATTTTAGCATTCTCTGACATTCCATTGTCCTGGAAACCTGAATAGCCATTGAAAGCCCGTCAACCTCGGGGTGAGCTTCAGTAAAACAGATAGTTTAGCTGTACTAACTGCAGGCTTAAAAAAATTTTTTTAAGGCATTAAATTTGTGGCTGTGGAAAAACAAAATGAAAAAGCAATGTATAGTCATCACAATGGTTCAAATAAACACCTCTGCTGAGAACATAATGAGGGTTAAATTGTGTCTGACACATAGCAAAGGCACTAGGTCTGCAGGTCTTAAGGAAAGTTGTCTGATGACAACATTCTAAAAGCAACCAAATCTGTGGAGTTGGTGCCAATAAAACAATGCCATTATAGGCTGATTTTCCAAACATTCTAAACGAAGCTTTCTTAGAACAAAATGGTCTTTTTTCCCCTCATTTGACTATTATTTGGAATAACTGGTCCTCAGCTACAACTGGGCTTCCGAGGCCTGATTACCAAGATGCCAAGAGACCCAGACTGAGCAGTGCTCATACTCACACTGACCTTTTCTCCTTTTCTTCTCCCCAGAGTTTTCTTTGCTTGTTTGAACTTCTGGTTGACTCACCTTTTTTACTTAGTGCAAGCCTCTAGGCCAAAAGGAATTCCTTTTGGGCTTTGAGATGGCTTGGTGATGTGATTGGGTTCACAAGAAATAAGAGTTTTTGTGCATGTTTATTCAATCAAGAACTGATTGGTTTAAAACTGAGCTCACTTCAATATTTAAGAATTTTTAAAGATGTGGGCAGGCAGCCGATGAATTTTATCGGAATCCTCTAGGGATCCTTATTAAATATTTAAATTCCCAGGTCCTTTCTGGATCCACTGAATCTGAATTCATGGGACTATTACCAAAACAACTTCTTAAGGTGATTTTCATGCACACTCAAAAATACTGGTATCTATTACTCCAGTTGTCAGATCTCATTTTTATAATTTAAAATACTTATGAGATATTTAACAAATGTGAAGCATAGAGCAATACCACTTAGTGTACACTGCTTCAGCACAGCTTTAGGAGAAAATGAACACACTTAACAGCAGATGTACAGTGTTCCTCTTTGTGTACCTAATGACTTGTGTTAAACGAAATCCATTCACTGCCTACAGAGGTATGTTTATGCCTTCTTTACTACTACAACTGTCGTTGACCTTCTTTGGCATGAACATTATTAGGGTGTTACAACTTCTTTCCTATCAGACAGTCATTCCCTGAGTGAACAAACATTACTTACAGCAAAGCGATAAGAGTGTATTGAAAAGGAAAACTATACCCTCTGTACAATGTTAGAAAGCATCTCTAGGTAGCTTTGCTGCTTATGATAGCCTGACCCAAGGGTGGCGACAGTGAGTGTTACTGAATAAAAGCAAGACAACTGTGTGACACATAGTAAATCTTTGCTCCACTTTGAAGTCCATAAGTAATTATAATAATAAGAGGCCAAATAGGTAATTGCTGTAAATGATGTACACATGTAGCTTTATGGATTTTCAACATGGCTTGAGCACATTATGTGTGGACTGTGAACCACATTGATTAATCTGAATTTCAAATGGTACTTTTGGCCATGTTGAGGTGAGCTGTGAGGAGTTCATAGGAAGCTGTGATCCCATGGATAGGATAAATCAGAGGAGAAAGACTGAAAGCAGGCAGAACTTTTGGGAAGCCATTGTGGCCTGCTGGGCTGTTGGCTTTGCTCTTCTTTTCTGGAATCTGTATCTTTATAAGTTTTTTACTATGTAATACTCCCAACTCCCAGCTGACTAGTCAAGGGGAGGATAGCTGATTTCAGCTGGATCATTCAGATCATCTTTTAAAAATATAGAATTTTGGACTAAGAGACCCAAGAAGGGAAGCTGGTAGAACTGAATTGAGTTTATGGTGGAGCTAGAGAGTTCAACCAACTCCTGGTGCAGGCTACTGTGGCTCCTGGCTTTCCTAGACTTTTGGGTAAAGCCTTTATTGAACTTATGAAATTCGAGGGCACAATTGCAGGATCTGCTTAAGCAATATCTATAAGTTGTAAACTAAGCATACACATGGCTCAGAAGTCAGAGATGCTGAAGGGGAAAGCCCCATGGGAAGGTGGAATGGTTGTGGGCCTGGCCACTGCCTTGTGCTGCCTTGTGCTGCCTTGTGCTGGTGGGTAAGCTTCCATGTCAGCAAGACTGTTGGTGTCTCCATTTCCACAAGCCAGCTTTTCTATGAGAATCACACAGAATGCAGACCCCATTCAGAAAATCCTTCAAATTCTGTTTTTAGAATCACTCTGGAACTAAAATCTGTTGAAGTTGTAGATTTTCACATAACATATTGCCCCAAAACTTAGTAGCCCAGAAAAACAAACATTTATTAACCTATGGTTTCTGTGGATCAAGAATCTGGGAGTCACTTAGCTGGCTCAGGGTCTCCTGCAGACTACAGTTAACACATTGGCTGGGACCGCAGTCATCTGAAGGGCCAGCTATAGAAAGATCCATGTCCAAGCTCACTCCTGGGGCTATTGAAAGGCCTCAGTTCCTGGCTGCATGGGCTGCCTCAAGATGTAGCAGCTGGCTTTCCCCAGGGAGAGTGATTAAGAATAGGTGAGAGAGAGAACAAGCAGCCAAGACTGAAGCCATTTTTAAAAAATAACCTAATCTTAGAAGTGATATCCCATTACTTCTGACATATTCTGTGCGTTAGAAATCAATAAATATAGCCAACACACAAGGAGTGAAGGTTTCACAGAGCATGAATACCAGGTGAGGATCATGGGGCTATTTGAGGCTGCCTACCATAACCTTAGATTAGTTTTCTTTTTGTCTTATGTGAAACTTGAATTGTTTGCTGTTATGTAAAACTGAGTAAATCTTCCCTAATATGATGGAATTGCAATAATCTAGGTAAGAGTTTGGGTTTTACAGTGATAAGGGCAAGAGACAGGCTGATACAATAAATATTATGAAGTTACAATTGATCATCTTGGTAATACTGGGCAGTAGTTCAGAGTTAGAAAAATTGTATTACACTTTGGCCATTGTGTTTATTAGACACCTGACCTGGGGCAAGTGTTAAACCAATTTTAAGTTATAGTTTTCTCACCCAAAAAAGGGTAGCTTGCTTATAGAGAACATGGCACACCCAAGCAGGGGGATTGAGAAAGGTTTAATAAAGGGATTGTTTATTAAGGTGTGGACAGGATTAAAGGAAAGAGCAAGGGATGGTGATATGGATCAGTTATCACCCCCAGGACTCAGAAAGATTACATAGGAAACTGTGGCTTTAGGAGACACTGCTGGTTAGGGTTTTGGATAGAAGGACATGGTCAACTTGCTGTGACAGGGCAGAGAGGCAGTAGTATTCTGACCTTATTTTTTTTCTTTCCTACCAAATGCTTCAAGTGACTTGCATGTAAGCTGAACCCATCCAGAAGCCTGAAGACAAAGGAGTGTAAAGATGCAATCCAAAGTGGCCAGCCTCCCAGGGCGCAGAGACTGGCTCTGAGGGGTAGATGAAAATTATTCAGCATAGCATGTAAAGCACTTAACACTAATTATGTCAAAGAGTAAGCGCTCAATAAGTGACAACTATTATTATAATGATTATTGCCCGCTAATGGGATCTGTGAATGGAGAAAAGCTGGGTGAGAATATACATGTTGGAAACTATAAAGAAACCTCATTTTTTTTCTTACCCAGGAACACTGATCTATGTGTGTTAGTATTAGGAAATTCAGGCAGAGTGGAGTTTATCGAATTGGCTGGTGTCATTTACTAAGGCCAAGCTAAGAGAAGAACCTCATTCAATATAATACTCTACTCCCTGGCCCACTAACAGTTCTCTTCTTCATTTTCTGACCATTTTGGAATGGTGGGACGCTCCGTATGTGACTTCTAGAAACTCTCGAGATAAGCCTTTAGCTCTACCTTTGAAAGCTGGTCATGCTAAGCATGGCAGGTTGCTCCAGCAAAGCCCTTCTGTCCAACTTTCCTCCCACCCAGCTGCCTGCCTCTTTCAGTTCAAATATCTGTGAAAGGTGCCACTCCCACATAATTCAGTGCAGCGTATTCTGGGATTTCCTAAGCAGCAGGCTGGCAACCAGCACCAGATGGAGAAGCTGTGTAACACTGAGTGGAGGCTGCAAGGAGAGGTAGGCAATGAGGCAGGTAGCCAAGTGGGCAGTCCGGGAGATGGAGGGCCGAAAAGCAGGCAGGGCTCTTGCTGCCAAGATAGAAGGATTCTTATGAAGTTGTAAATTTCACATTCCCACCTTTCTTCTTCCCACCCTTCTCCCCCACAACCTATCTCCAAATTCAGCAACTCTCATTTACCCATTTTTCCAAGGTAGTAATGTGTCATCACTGCCCCCAAGTCTGATGTTCCCTGTAAGGCTGAACTTCAGCAGCTCTATTGTGCCTTTAAGGAAGAAATCAACATGGTGCAGATGGTATTTCAAACATATTTGTTTCTATGTCATCTGCTCTGAACATAAATATCAATTCAGTAACTTCAGTGTTGTAAGTGATAAGTTGAAACATCATCAGTTGTTTTTCAGTTAAATGACAGTAACAAAATGAAAAATCACCATTAAAAAGGCTATATTTGCATATTTTTATGCTGTCAAAGAACATGGCACTAATGTAGCATAAGGAGAATTCTTAAACAGAAACATTACAGTTTTCAAAATCTAAAGAAGATCAAAAAATAAATGCTGAAATTTCATTTATAAAAAGAAACAGGGAACAGTTATTTCACTGGCAGAATAATAAAAGCACTTTCTAGTGGCATTTTTAATAGCATATTAATTCAAAACTGTAATTTTGAGGAGTGATTCCATCTACATAAACAGTAAATGCATTTTAAATGCTTAGTATTATCATAATGACTAGAAATTAAATTAATAATGCTGGGATAGTTAAAACTGATGTAACCTTCTTAAATCTTTGTAACTACATGAATTTTAATCTACATTCCTATTGAACTCTCATCCTGAACTTAGTTTGTTGCTTAAATTTTTCGATGAACTGAACAATTCTTTGATTTTAGGAGTTTTGCTTCGGGAAGTTAATTTTCAAAGACATGGCTGAACTAAAATCGGTACCACTTTAATCCTGAATGAATGAAGAAGGATTCTTTTCAATCTAAGTTATAATATCTTAGCAACATTTCATAAAATCAAGACACCCATAAGTGAGGGGAAAAGATTTCTATCCCTCCCTAAAGAAGACTATAAATGTACTGCAAAATGTTTTGGTTAAGGAATCTTTAAGGAGAGAGTTCTTTGTTTCTTTACTTCTCTTTCAAGTGTTCAACAGGATGGTCTAATCCTGCTGATCGTAGGGCCTTTAATGAGACATGGGGCAGCAGGTAGTCTAGGTTTCAAAAGATACACACTATTTAGGGCTTCATAGATTGAGTCGAACCTAGAATTTGATTGTCTAATGTATGAGTATCTAGGGTGATTCCCAGAGTGGACAATTCTCCCAGGTAATATAAACACTATTCAAAAGGTGTTCCACCACCTTACTACTTGGCAAACTTTTGTAGGTATTATACAAGTCCTTGGGTATCTTTGTTTCCTAGAATATATTCTACCTTCAAAAGTGATTAGGGCATGCAACTGATTCTGTAATCCATAAAACAAGGCAGATTGTGCTTCACACAAAATTACCTTTCACTGCCAGAGCGCTCTGCTGCCAAAATGTCAGTGTGGTGGAGTCCTTGGCCATAACGGCTATGGCCATTGTAGTGCGCAGATGAGACTTTTCAAAGTGTGTGCAAAACAGCCGCCTTACCAAAGCTGTATTTGTGCTTTCAGACTTGGCTTCTCATCATCCCTTTCCCTAGGCGTACCAAACCCCAATCTCAAGAATGGGGGAAAAAAATGAAGGAAATGCTAAACTGTAGATTTCTATAATCAGAAATTATTTATTCTGAGAGCCTCATTTCAACTGCAAAACCATGGTGATATTTATTTAAAAACAAATTAAAAAAAAAAAAAGGAACCAGCAACCAGTGTGTATTATTCATAGGTAGCTTGGCTTCATAGATTTCCTTGCAGTTTGTTTTTAGAGCAAGTCTCTGCTCAGAAGTTGAAAGTGCGTGGCTAATATTCTGCCTCAACTCCCATGTACCCAATGTGGAAGTCCCTGAAGTTGGAAAATCCCTTTATAGTTAGCTACGGTTGTCTTTGTGCTGAATTTGTTGTCTCTAATGTAGTTCTGTCCCATAACCTCTTTCTGGAATAGTTCGTTGGACCCAGGACAGATTTGAATGGACCCAATTCAGATAACAAACACAACATGCTATCTCCCTGGATTTCCAGTTTACTTTTCTTATACAAAAGAGGGAAAGAGTAATCAAGTTTTAATAATAAATGTGCAAGCACATAATAGTAACATATGCAATTAAAAACAGTTTAATTTCTGGTAGTATCTTAAGGATTTTTTTTCTCTCAAGCACATTTTGGGTCTGACAGATGCAGGGTCTTCTACCTACTAATCATTTTAACTGTTAACAAGCAGGCTCTTATTTATTTGAAATTTTAAATCAGGGGGGTGTTGAAAAGCACATTCTTAGAATTAGGTAATTTGAAATGGCTTTTCCTCATTTCACCTCTCAACTCTGCCATACAACACCAAAAGCCTGGCTGGTGAATGCCGTTGCTGGTGGTAATTGATTCTGAATACAACTCTTTCATTTATGACTGACCTCATGGAAAGAAAGGTTCATTTTACACCTTCTACCTCGGTAACTTTGGAAGTATTCTTCTTCTTCTTCTTTTTTTTTTTTTTTTCTTACACCCGTTCACATGAGTGGCTAATGATAAAATCAGGGCCTGTGTCTTGAACAAATGAAACAGGACTAGTTGCCCCTTGTTCCTTTATTCCTGTCTAGATTTGAGTTTGAGTTTCGTTCTACATATCCTTTCACTTTTTAACCACTCCTATCTCGGCCATGCAGAGCTACGTAAGAGGTTTTTCTTCTTTGAGGAAAGTCAGAAATAAGTGATATGAATAAGAAAAAAAAAAAAAACAAGAGCACATTTCCAGCTCAACAATTATAAGGATGTGTATATAACATCTGCAAATTCCAATAATGACTTGACAATCATTGATTTTTTTTCTGAATGAGCTTTACAATGTGCCTTTCTTTGGCAATCAAGGTGGTCACAATATATTGTCCCATCATGCTGCTTTGTACTAAATATTGAAAGGATAGAATGAGACAAGGGAAACAGAACAGCATTTACAAATGAATCTTAGAGTTGGAGTGCCTTTCAGTGGCAGCAAATCATTTTTAATCTGACAGCTCCTAATTACGTAGATTGCCGGATAAATTCAGCCAAAAAGTGTCAGACTCACATGAGTTAAAAAGCCTGGTGTGTTGCAAAAGGCATTTGAGGCTCCTAAACCTTCCTGGAAGTGAATGCCCTTGAAAGCTCTCAAAGCAATGAGTGAAAGAGCTCAGCCAGGGGTCTGGTGACATGTTGTAATGACTATAATTTATAGCACACCAGCTCCATACTACCCTTTGCCCCGGCAGGGTGCTTCCTGGAAAATGGTATGGCTTATGGAGAATTGGAAGGAAGAAAGGGGAAAGGAAAAAATGACTCTAAGGCCCTTTTAGCAGCCCCCGTACTGTTAGCTTACACTTTTGGGGCTCCATTTAGAGACTAGTAACTTTCATACTGAACATATCTTATTCATCTTCTGCTGATTTATGCCATAATGCATAGTTATGTTCTTAACTGGCATAGAGCAGTTATATCAGACAACTTGGCAGAAGCTTGGGGATGACTTTAATTTCACCCATTCATTCATTTATTCATTCATCAAGTTTTAATTGGGCACCTACAAAATACCAAGAACTGTTCTTAGCACTGGGGTCGTATCAACTAGACAGGCTTCTTCATCTCATGAAGATTAACATTCCTTGGGCATGAAAAGGTGTGAGAGGGAAAAGATTTTTAAAAGTCCCCAACTAAACATATACATGAACAAGATAGTGTCTGATATGATGTCACTAATAAGACTCTGAAGTTATCTTGTTCGGGCTTTTCCCCTGGCAACTATACTTCAGGCAAGAAGACTGTTATAAGTTTGATAAAATTGGGAGAATGATGAAGAGGGAAGAACAGAAAGGTAGGAACTGAAAGATAGCATCCTTATAATACGTTAAAACAGACATTCTGGTGTCATTCATAAATTATCTTTGTGGATAATTTCCATAGCAAAATTTCAAAATAATTGAAGCAATTGCAGCATCATTGGAGTAAAAATTTGGCTGCCAACATGTAACTTCAAAAGACGTATGATTTCTTCCATTCTAGTATAAAACAGAACATAATAAAAACACCGTAATATGATGAAGCAGAGTAGATTCTGGTTTGATATGGGTTCAGATCTTGGCAGTGGCTCATCCTGGCTCTGTGACTTTGGCCACATTATTTGCAACATTACCTGTTATTTTGTGTCATTTCATTCTAAAATTGGTAAAATGACAAAATATCTGGGAATTATCATAAAAAATAAGTGAAATAATATTTAGAAAGTGCCCCAAATAATCCCGCTCTTATAAAGGATGAGTAGCAAGTTAATACATGTTCCTGTTTTTATCCATAGCCATAAATTATAATTTATATACATTATACATTATTACAATCAATAAACCATGATATCAATTCTTAAAATCTTCAAATGTGGCTAGAAAGAAAATTCAGTTCTTTAAGGACAACTTAATTCCATTACTCTCAGGTCAAATAAAGGGTTTTATGCAGAATGGAAGGCGTTTTAATTTTGTGTATTCAAGATCAAGCCTGTCATACTGTCCCTTTGAGTGCGACCACTATTCAAGTCATATCTTTTGAGGCCTTTTGATATTGTGAAACAACTCAATGAAGGATCAAAGGATGGAAAATTGAAGGTTGATTCATGCATTTTAGAGTAAGGATGGCTTATAGCATTGGGCACAATGTGAAGGACCCAGTATCAGGGAGAAGATAACTCAGGAGAACAGAAAGATCTTGATTTCAAAGGAGCAAACAAACAATCAACAACTTCATCTCTCTAATGCCTCAGATCCTGACAGAAAAATTTACAGTGATGAAAGAAAGATATAAAACACAGATGACTGGAAAAATTTCCCCACAAACTGCCAAGTGACCCTACACTATCTCCAGACTTTCCAAAGATACCTTTGAAAATCTCTCCTACAAAAGCCTTCCTAAACTTAAAGACTTGAAAAGTGCTGTTCATTTAATGTTTTGTTGCAGAATAAGTGGGCAGGGATTATGAAGTAAAATAGTTTTGCATTATAAATCATGCTTCCACATATTAAATGCAATTCTTAGTTAATGATTTATGGTTAATGATTCTTTTATAAAAGTGCTTGGTATGCTATAGACATCTAGTTTATTGAGAATAGTGTTTAGAAGTATTTCTAAAGAAGTTAAGTACCTAGCCCTTAGGTACTAGGGAGTTAGGAATGTGATGATTTTTTCAGTATTCTGAAGATAAGAACCAATTTGCTTAATTTCAATTTATAATCCTTTCCTCCAAATGCAGTCTGCTCTGAGTATAAGATGTTGTTCTTCCACACTTTTCCTAGGTGCTCACAGATTATCTTGTTTCTCTTTTCCTCCTTCAAAGCCTTTTCTCTGCCTATGGTATCCAGTGCTTCTGTTACTAGGTGAAAAGAGGGTTGACGCTGTGGCAAAATGAAATTGCCTTCTTTTGTGGTTAGCCAGTGCAATGAGCATTCGGTTCCCTTGAGGTATTTTGGTGCAGCTTTTTAGAGAAGCATTTTTACGTCCCCACTGAACTGATAATGATGAACCTTCAATCCCTGTTGCCTTCAATCATTTTCTCATTGTGCCAGCTCAATGAGTTTTCTTCGACTCCAGTTCTGGTACCCGGTCTGGCAGAGGCAGAGAAAATGAAAAATTCTTTTGGTGTGGTTTGCAGTGAACTTCACTTTTAATTCCCTGTTAATGTGCAATCTGAAGTACTATTCAGAGAAAAATTCTGTTCATGTTTGTGGCAAAAAGCAGGAAGCAGAAAAGTGACAGATGTAAGATGAGAGAAGGGGCAGCCTTTAATCATTTTGTTGTCAAAGCAGCTTTGGATTGCCCTTTAAAGAAAGCATTTTCTTTGCTGCTTCTGGAAAACTGAAGATTCATTCTCTTGCCCTTTGCAGATTCCTTACCCAGAGGGTTAAACTCCACACTGTATGCCAAACTTCAAAACCCTAGATCTTTGCTACAAAGCAACCCAGTTTATGCATTCACATTTCAAAAGAATTGAATTCCTTTGCTCTAACTAGATAAAAACTTTGGTGACTCACTTTACACATAATCCCAATGGAAGTTTACACATGATCCTGACTCAGTTTACATATAATCCCAATCCATGAAAACATATGGCAAATCTCAATGACTACAGAACTCATTTTCATTTATGATTGGACTAGTTACTTCATGGAGAGGCTAAGTGTTAAAGCATGTACTGTTTGCAAAGCAAAAGCCCCTTCTTCCCTTAATCCCTGTGTGACTGTAATTAAGCAGGAGAGTTAATTTTATGTAAATCATGCATTACTGTAATTGGGCACAAGTGAACATTCATGTACATCTTATTTAAAAGTGAAATATAATGTTATTATGTGGATGCTGGTGCAGCAAAGTCTCAACCCTCTGGGAGGAAGTCAGCAACATCACTGGCTGTTTACAAGACTCACTCTTTAGTCTGTGAGCTTAATTACAAATCACCCAGCTCTGTTTGGCACAATTCTGTGAAGAACGAGTCACTTGCCTTTTGAATAGCTGAGAAGTGGATCTCTGGGGCTTCCATTCCCATTTCTGTCTCAACCTCTACTTGTAGAGCAGTCGTTTTTCTCTTTCTACTCATCTTTTCAAACCTAAACAATACTTTCCAATGGTTTGCTCCACTTGGCAGTTCTGACCCATATATCCCCAGGCAGACTACAGATGGATTTGTCTTCTGCAAGCAGGGGCTAGTCTGCTTCCTTTTTTAGCTTGTCTTTTCTAATGCTACTCAGGGCTGCTTTATAACCCCAGGATTTTTTTTTCCAAGTGCAGCCAGATCAGATACTGTCCAGCAGCCTGCATTTGTGATTGCTGCAGCGGCTCCACATTCCTGGGAGGGAGGGCTAGCCTCTGGGTGGAGAGGATGAACCTTTCTTTTATTCTTTATCTGGAGAGTAGATCTAGTGATTTGGGACAAGGTTGCCCTGCAGAATGTACAAAATCTAATTTACATATCTTTAGGTCAAGATCTCTAAGGAAGAAAATATGCACATGACACAACTTTTATTTTAAACATATTCTCCTTCTCACCCAGAGTCCTGAAAATCATTTTTGGAGTTATGCCTTGGCCTGATTCTGCCCAGCCTGCCAAGCCAGCTCCTCTGCCTGCAAACTCTGTGCACACAGAACGTTAACCTCCTTAGACTTTGGGGTAAGAGGACTTCCCAGTGGTGCCACCTTTCTGCTCCCTGCTTTCTTGATGCCATTTCATATTCCTGAAATCCTAATCAGATACTTTAGACTCATTTCTTCTAGAAGGATTATTTGAATGGACAGTCTCTTACATTCCACTTCCCATAACTGCCCCCCCCCCCAACAATTCAATAGTTTCTTGTCTTCATCCCTTTCTCCTTTCCAGGGCCTTCAATTTCCCACTTAGCTCTTTCTGGCTCACTTGCTTTGTTCTCCGTCCCATATAGTGTCATTTCTCACGTTGAGGGTGTCTTACATGAACTGCCACTGGTCAAGAGGTTACGGATGTGAACAGATGAAGTAATTTCCAGCTAAGAATTTTGTTTTCCCAACGAGTAAGTAGTAAGGAGATAAGTGTGTTCTCTAGTGGCCATGATGTTTTATCTTCCTCTTCGTTCTTAGAAAAAGACGCTTTAGGTAATATGTAGCAAAGCCTGTTGGTAGACTAGGCTGTCTTCACTGAACTCGTTCTTCCAGTAAAATTCAATGCTAGTTTGCACTAGCTAACTTTAGCTCAGGCAATAGGTAGCAGCTATTTGCATATTCCTTTCAGCAATACATGGTATTTTTACATTATTTTTAATTATTTAATTTTATATTGCATTTAGCCTTGAAAGTTGGTTTGAGCACTTTTGAATATTAAACGAAAGTAAAAATATGTACACCTAATGTCATTGCTGTTGTTCAATGTTACACAACTTGTACAAACTCCTGGTCCTGAACCAATCTGAATGCCTCAACTAATGGCAGTGAACAGCTTTTAACTCATACCATACAAGAAGAGGAAGAGGCATCCATGGGGAAGGAGAGCTTCAGTTTGAGAAGTAACTCAGCTTTGAGGCTAAAACCAACATGAGATGAGTTTAACTTAAGTGTGAACTGTTGAAAGAATGGCAGCTTCAGCCTAATGCATTGTGAGCCTGTGATGGTTAAATGGCAAAACCCTGGGTTGCTCCAGTTTAAGGATCAGAGGAAGAGACCTCCATAAGATGAAAGGAGAAGAAACGAAGCATCCTTAGAGTGAGTGGGAGGAAAATTGCCTCAGCATCTCTGGATCTAGGTAGATAAAATTTAGGTACAAAGATAATTAGGGAGAAATTGTCAATAAGGTTTCCATGTTTTATGGGTATGCTTTATACAGATGCAGAGCATGAGCTTGAGAATGCCTTCAACTGGTATGAAAGTGGGAAAACGAAAGGCCCTCTTTTTTTGTTGTTGTTTTTGAGATGGAGTCTCTTTCTGACATCAGGCTGGGGTGCAGTGGCGTTATCTCAGCTCACCGCAACTTCCACCCCCCAGGTTCAAGCATTTCTCCTGCCTGTCTCCCGAGTAGCTGGGATTACAGACATGTGCCAACATGCTTGGCTAATTTTGCATTTTTAGTAGAGATGGGGTTTCTCCATGTTGGTCAGGCTGGTCTCAAACTCCAGGCGTCAGGTGATCCACCCACCTCAGCCTCCCAAACAGCTGGGATTATAGGCGTGAGCCACCGCACCCGGCCCAAAGGCCCCTTTTAAGTAGCATGTGATGTGGGTGGAAGGAAAGGTAAAGATGTAAAGCAACAGAGACTATCCTCAGTTAAATTCTTCAAAGGCCTCACTGATAGCTGAGAGTGATTGAAATGTATACAAAAGCTACACTGTATATGTGTACTTTCACAAATTATGCTTAGTAACTATTCAACTTCATAGCCTATTCTTAATGAAGATTCAGTTTATTAATAAATTGTTTTCTTGTCTTAAAAAACTCAACATATATTAATATATTCTTAGACAATTATCTGAAACGATATACACAAACACCATAGTGCTTTTCTCTTGGTGGTGATATTATTTTATATCTCTGACTTATCTATATTTGCTAATTTTGCCAGTTAATAAAGTATTAAAGTGTTATTTATATGATATATCTATTAATAACTTGATGTACTGCCATGATAATTTGGGACATTATTCTGTGCTTTGCATTCTTGTCTGGATTCATTAAAAGTCCTCTGTTCTCAAAGTCTAAATTCATGGGAAATAATGAAGTTAGACTGTGGTAGAGAAGGGCTATAATGGTGGCTAGATATTGCATGAGGTGAAGAAAAAAGAGGTGGTTATTATTTTGAGAAAGAGAGAAAGTCCAATAAGGGGAGACATCCATAGAGAGAAGGAGAATAAAGCCCTCTCAAAATACACCCTGAAGAATGGGTTTGACTGTGTGGGTCCTGAGAGACGCTGCCTCACGATGACCACCATGGCTGAGCTGCTTGTTGGGGGAGTGCCTGTGATGGATCAGGAAGCCTGGGAGGTTTAGCCAGGACAATGGGACCACGGAGAACAGAGGGCCAGGTCTTGCTCCTGTCCTTCTCTCCCTTTCCCCTGTAGTACCTGATTTGGGACTTCTTATTAGCTCTGAGTTTGGATCTTGTCCTGGATTAAATTTGGCTTGGAAAACTAAATAAAGTATTACTTGCTTCATTTCTTACCTGATGTAAGAGAAAGAGTAAAAATTAATAATTTAAAATGTACAAAAGATTCAAGTTAAAACGACACATTTAGTATTACTGGAAATAGATCTCAACCAAGGTACCATCCCCAGAGAAGAGGGGTCAGTAAAGTAGATTTCTGTCCATAGTGAGGCTGGAAGGAGGCTTGGCATGTGGCTGCTGGCTAGCAGATGGCACGTCACATATAACTTCCTGATGTTGATTTCAAAGGATCATATTCATTTGTATATTTATGCACTGGTTATAAAAAACCAACCCCATCACTTTGTGTCATTTTCTGTTTCTCCTTCATTCATCCTTTATTTGAGCTTTCTGAGGACGATCATATACATATATCAATTAATTCAATGGAAAATTATTATTTTTTTGAGATGGAGTCTCGCTCTGTCACCAGGCTGGAGTGTGGGGGTGCAATCTCCACTCTCTGCAACCTCTGACTTTCTGGGTCAAGAGATTCTCCTGCCTCAGCCTCCCGAGTAGCTGGGACTCCAGGCACTCGCCACCACGCCCAGATGCATGGATAGACAACTTGTTTTCTTGTTTGATGTATTTTTAGTAGAGATGGGATTTCACCATGTTGGCCAGGGTGGTCTTGATCTCCTGATCTTGTGATCTGCCCACCTCGACCTCCCAAAGTGCTGGGATTACAGGCATGAGCCACTGTGCCCAGCTGAAAGAACTTTTATGATTGATATCAAGATGATTAGTTATGTAACTAACATGTCTACTCTGATGAAGAACAACAGGTGGTGCAGGGGTTGCAAGATTTTGGCAAAGGGAAGTAGCATCTGAAGACAAACATTAGTAGAGAGTCTAATATGACACAGGGATCATCTCTGTCATATTTTAGTACTCTGCACTGACTTCTCCAGGATCCATGCAAGTGAAGACTTTGATCCTGCAAAATCTCTGCAGTATTGACTCACTCATTCCCTGTCTGAAAACACACAAGAAGTTTAATGGTATGTGCTTTGTCAGGATATACCTATTTTAAAGTAGCAGAAAAACCCCCCTCTTATTCAGACACAATACCAGTGGATCCATCTGAAAAACAGAATCAGAGGTACTGTGTTGTTTCTTAACTCTATATTGCCTTATTTTTCCAGAACCAAAACCAGCTCTCTTGCCTTCAAAGATATGAGAGACACTTTTTTTGAGCAAGGATGATTGCTTGATTCCTTCTTACTCTGACCGTGTGATTCCCATGACACAATATTTAACTGATGAAATATGTTTCTTCTTATTTACTTTTACAACACATATTTATCAAATCCCTATAAAATAATTTCCATATATTGAAAGTTCACTGTGTACATGTCACCATTCTGAGTACAAGGATGAATTGTCATGTTCATTTCTCAAACCAATCATATTGGACAGGGAAGATATTTTTTCTCTCCATTTAAAATATGAGGCATAAGGAAGTGAGGCAACTCACCCAAGGTTAGCTAGTAAAATGAAGCTTAGACAGGCAGTCATATCTGCCTTGCTTCAGAGGCCCAGTTTTAAACATGATGCTCACTTTGGAGGCACCCAGTCCTCAGTCACTACCCAGCCACCTTGTCCTGTTTTTAATTCTTTGTGTAGAACTTGAAACTGCAGTTTTTTTTTTAATTGTTTGATGACCCCCCCCCCCATCTGCTAAAATGTGAGCCTGTGAGCAGAGACATGTTAGGCACTTCATTGCAACATCACAGTACCTAGAATAGTGTCTGGCATGGTGTAGGTATCCAACACGTTTCCTAAACTAAGACAATTGGCAAGGCACTGATTTTCTGGGTTTTGTTGCTCCTTTGCTACAGGAAAGACAGACTTGCATGGACAATTAAGGAAAAACATGAAAAGCACTATAAGATAATTAGGAAGATGGCCAAGGGAGTCAGGGGGGCTTCACTGATAAGCTGTTATTTGCTCTGGGTTTTGTGAAGAGAAGAAGGGTGTGAAGAAAGCATGAGGAGCATGTAAAATATCAGAAGCAGGAAGTCAGAGTATGTGTGGAGAATGATGAAGTCATTCTGTGTATCTTACTGTCAAGAGGATACCTCCCCAGCCTTGCACTTCCTCTTTCGGGGTCCCCAATCACTCTGAGCTGACCAGTATCAGAGCCTTTGTCACATTCTTTATAATTTTTTATTTATGCCTCAATCTTCCCTGCAGGATGGTGTGATCTTTGAGGCAAGGAACTGGGATGTTCTGATAGTGAATTCCTTTCAGGCAGGCACTCTGCCTTATTTGTCGCTGACTTTTTGTAATGTAGCATGGTGCTGGTAACTGGAGGCCCTTGGTAAATTTATAATAAATGTATAATGAATGAATGAGTAAATAAGGGAATGACATGGCTCATTAGCAGTTTGTTTATTTATTTATTTATTGAGACAGAGTGTTGCTTTTTCACCAGGGCTGGACTGCGGTGGCTCACTGCGACCTTTTTCTCCCAGGTTCAAGTGATTCTCTGCCTCAGCCTCCCAAACAGCTGGGACTGCAGGCAGTGGCACCATGCCCGACTTACTTTGTATTTCTTTGTAAAGACAGGGTTTCTCCATGTGCTGGTTTCGAACTCCTGGACTCAGGTAATCCGCCTGCCTTGGCCTTCCAAAGTGCTGGGATTACAGGTGTGAACCACCATGCCTGGCCATGAGCAGTTTACTTTAAAAGAATTTTGAATTTAAGTTGAGGATAAGCAATAACAGTAGTCAGTGTAGTCCTTGGTAGCAATACTAAAAGTATAGTGCCTTTTTTCTGAATATATAGAATCTTGATAGAGAGACAGAAGTGATCTTATGGATCAGGAAACTGAGATCAGAGATATGATATGACTTGTTCATGGTGCCACAGCAAAATTGCGGGTCTAAATAGAACTTAAATTTAAGAATCACGGCTCTCAAACTTGCTTTCTACAAGTTCTACTATATAGCCTGCTGGTCAGATGGCTGTAGTAGACTGTGAAATTCTGAGCTCTATGCTTAAATAAATATATTGATAAGGTAGAGTTTGTCCAAGGAAGGGTGAAGCAGATGCTAGGGGGATGTGGAAATGATATCACATGAAGGACAGATAAGGAAATTAAAGATGCTTCACTTGGAGAAGAAAAGTCTTGCAGGAAGGCTGTGGGGTGAGTGGGAAAACATGATTTCTGTATTTCTATTTTAAATAAATAAGTCATTATTCCTTTGCTCCTAAGAGGAAAAATAGGAGTCATGGGTAGAAAACACATAGAAATAAGTATTTACTTGATACGAGAAAGAATTGTCTCAAAAATTATAATTGTCCAAGGATGAAATTCCAAATTATCAGAAATATGCTAGTAGAGGCTGGATGATTATCTGTTAGTTCTAGATTGTGAGTTTTTTGTTTGTTTGTTTTTCTTTTCTTTGTTTTTTTTTTTTTAAAACAGAGGCCATATTTTATTTGTATTTCCCTAGGACCTTGAATAGTGCCTGGCACATAGTATGTGCTCACTTAAGATTGTTTTGCATCTTTTAAAAGAGATTCCTTCATGGGGTGAGTAAGCATGAAACTGGGCAAGGGTGTATTGTACTATGAACTCCAAGGACTCTCAGGTTTGTGGTCCATTGATAAAAAAGCACATACAGCAATGTAGCCATATCTAACAAATCAAATCATTTCACACTCCTACAAGCCAGAGTCAGTAGAAATGTTTCTTTTAATCTCTATAAATCTCTGTGGTGGCTGTATTTTCCCCTCTTCCTTTATGAGGAGGAAGGATTTCTTTGTCACAGCTATCTTACAAAGGAGACCCTGGCTTGTTACATCTTTCTACCTGTTAACCAAACTAAACTTCCATGAAGAAGTTGAAAAGGAATTTGTCTTGTACAGGTAGCAGAGGCTGATTTATGGGAACACTTGAGTGATGGTTATGCCAAGAGAGTCACGTTTTTCACAGTGATGACTAATCTAGAAAACCAGGTTTTTCAGAGTCCTAGATTCTACTTACATTGTCACCTTTATTTATGTTTTAACGAGTATTTTAAACATCACTTCAGAAAATAATTTTTCACTGAATATTTTATATTCAGAATGTGTTGATTTGATATTTGGAGTGCCCTTTTTTTTTTTTTTTTTAAAGTCCACGCACAGGTTATTTGAAGGAGACAAAGAGAGCTTTATTTAAATTTACTGTGTTAGCCATGAAAAGCTTTGCAGAGCTAAATGATAATAATTGACTTATTTTCATCTTATTCCTTGAGAATTTTCACAGCTTATTTTTTCCAAA
Source organism: Sapajus apella (assembly GCF_009761245.1). NCBI lineage: Eukaryota > Metazoa > Chordata > Mammalia > Primates > Cebidae > Sapajus > Sapajus apella. The sequence continues at coordinate 3,543,058 of NW_022436968.1, read as the reverse complement.
CCAAGTTGTAATACCTATTTGTATGCACAAATCAAACAAAAACCCATACCAACTTCCCAGTGAGGTCTTTCAGATGCTATGGGATTTTCTTTCTTACCTCACCATTTAAATATGCTCAAAACATATCTCTGTTTTCATGAAATACTGTCATCATCTTAGTTCCATTTCAAATCATGGTGCTGCATTTGCCATAAAGCTATTCATGGGGTATTGGTTGTGATTCTAACTTCTTTTCAAAGAACCATATACTATAAATATAGTACGGTGCTTTTGAGAATTCACAATTTTGGTGTTTCACATTTAATGGTGTTATTATATTTTTCCCCTGTAATTCCACCCACCTAAATGGAATATATTTTGCTACTCTGTGTATACCTAATAAGTGACTTGTTCCGGGTCCTTCGGATATATACACTTAACTGGGGGATTCTAAGCTTCTTCCCCAATAAAAACCAATATCTTCTTTCCCTCTTATGAGTTATAAAACACTTTCCCTCCCCTTCTTCTTTTATTTAATTTATATGCCAGAGATTTTTCTGCTCTAGGGATGAAAATGGAAGACCAGGGAAGAAAGTTGATGAAATAGAGATGATTCAAAGATCCAAAATATTTTATCCTCACTCGATATAAAGTAAATTATTTTTTCTCTTTTCCAATAACTATCATTTCCCTTGATCTTGGAATCACTCAAAACCTAGCCACTGAGTCCTATACAAACTAACGTGCTATCTCAAGATGAGGAGAAACGTGAAATATTGGTAGCTGTCCAGATTGAACTAGTCTGATTATATTTACAGTTATGAGATACCGCAAATTTAAGAATGCCAATTTTTTCTCATCACTGAGTATTTATTATATATAACAAATACATGGGAAAGAAAAACTATATTGTGTGATATAAATAGTTTATTTACATTACAGAAAAAACATCAAGACAATGTATACTATTTCAAATATATCCATACATAATCAAATATAGCTGTAGTACATGTTTTCATTGGTGTAGATTACCACAAATGCAAGGCAACATGTGTATATCTCTTGTCTTATTCTTTTGTCTATAACACTGTATTGTGTAGTCCAAGCTCTCGGTAGTCCAGCCACTGTGAAACATGCTCCCTTTAGATTAACCTCGTGGACGCTCTTGTTGTGTTGTCTGAACTGTAGTGCCCTGTATTTTGCTTCTGTCTGTGAATTCTGTTGCTTCTGGGGCATTTCCTAGAAAGTTGGAAAGTTGATAAATCTTAGTTCAATGCTATTACCTTGGTCCTACAGAGTGAAGCTATGGATTAAGCAAATTATTAAAATATTTCAGGTGAAAGAATTTATTATTAGTAGAAGCTCAAATTATTTTGGAAGAGTTATTATTTTGCTTCTCTGCGCAGTTATCTTTATGCTTCTATTGAGAATTGAACAGACGAAGAAGTTGAAGAGGAAGACATTTACTTTGTCCTTAACTGCTTACTCATTAAGGCACAAAGAATGACTCAGCATAATGCAGTCAAGCAAGTCGTGAGCCCTTTTATCTCACTTTAAAGGTCTTCAACAATTTTATATTTTAAATGTCCTAAGAATGAATGTTATATTGACTTTTCAGTGTTATGAGTTTAAATCTTATCAAACCAGAGAATGAACCAATTGTTAATATCTGATATGCAATGGAAAAGAATATTGTTTTGGACCAGCCTAGTATCATTTTTGTACATTAACAGTATAAATTAAGGACATAAATTTGTACCAATTATTTAGCATCTATAAAAATCTAATATTCAGTTAAATTATCTGAAAATCTCTGATCTAGTATTTTTTTCTCGTGTAACAAACAATGCTTTGGCTATGCAAATGAGAATAATAGAAAGTTCATATAAAATTCCATTATAATAATCTATGAAGTATCAGAATATATAAAAGTGTATAAATATAACATATTACACGTATATCATGTATATCATGTGTGTGTATGTGTGGTCATGTATATATATATGTGTGTGTGCGTATGTTTGTGTATACAAATATATATATGTAGCGTTTTAGAGGGAGGATAGGTCTGTTAAAGTGAACATGGAGCAGAAATCACATTCCCAGCAAATGGGAGCTAGAGATAAAAAGATCAAAAATCCAACTTCTCAACAGGGCAACTCTTTTCATTTTGAAACATGTCTCCAAATGTCCATATATTTTTGTGACACGTGGTGTTTAGGAGGAGGGCAGGTGTTTGGCTAAAATAGTAAAGAAAAAGAGAAAAGAATTTTTAAAAAAAGAAAATAAGAAGAAGGAAAGGAGCCAGTAGAGACATGTAGAAGACAGGTGAGACCAGATGAGGAAGACTAAAAATCAAAGGAAATGAGAGGACCTCGGTTTGGTGCAATTTTGTAAATATTTTAGCAAGACCTATTTTAAAATAGGTCTTGACAGACAAAGGTGTCCAGGTCATCAGGAAAGTAGGATTTCTGGGGTTTGGGGAGAGATAGCCTAGTTGGAAAGTCTGGTTTCAGAGCAGAATGTTTTCAAGTGAGTGAAATGAATCCACACTGGGAATTGTTGTGCTTTATTGACTAGTATGAATCCTGGAAAGGCTCTAGAAGGTTTAGTGGTCCTAAGACAGATTTGAAAAAGGCATTACAAAATACTAATTTAGTTTGCTCTAGAAGGTTTAGTGGTCCTAAACAGATTTGTAAAAGGTATTACAAAATACTAATTTAGTTTATGTGCTATGTCTCTGCCTCAAAAGCAAATACACTGAGGATAGGTTTTATTTTATTATAACACAGAAAATGAATAAGGCCACATGCCTTGGAAAAATAGCTTACTCTAATTTGGAGCTCAGTTTAGATAATCTTGAGCATCAGAATACACAAAATCCTTACTAGACACAGGGCAGTATGAGTACGGTGGAGTGTCCAGATTCAGGCACTAGGCACTCTGGACACCATTTCTGCCTTTGCTGCTCAGCTGTGTGAAGTCAGCAATTTGCCAACTTCTACCTCAGGGTTTCTATCTTGAAACTGGAGATAATTGTTCCTTCTTTGTAATGTTATTAAATGTGTGTATATATATGTGTGTGTGTATATACGTGTATACACACATATGATATACACACATAATGTATACTTACATAAATCTTGGTGAGGAAAGGACCCTATATATTCCAGCTGTTATTATTATGTACAGGAATGCTGCTGTGATTCATGACAGAATTGAAAACATCTAAAATATTTATAGTTTTGTATTTGTGTCAGTAGTAGAAGTAGCAATCAAATTGTTGAGATTATATTCATTAAATATAGGTTTTGTTTTTCATGGACTGATATTGGCTAGATATTACAGTCATATGGCACAGTTTTCTATGTTTCAGATTCTTTTCTTTGTCTTTTTATATGCAGTATTTTTGCTTTCTTGTTATTTTATGTTCCCCAGAATTTAATATAATCCATTGACTCACTTGGCATCTAAACGTGAGAGTCGAGTTGATGAACTCATCTCGGCTTAGAGCAGCCCAAAGCTCTAGTCAATGATCTTCCCTTAAGCCTTTAGGCCAGGCGAGGATTTATGAACCATATTTTGTCTTTTTCAAGAGCAAATGCCACACTTGTCCTTAAAGAAGATAGTGCAATACCATACTAAAATGTATTATGGCCCTTATTTTCTAAAGATATGATACTTTCTTTTATTTTTGTATCTGTTCAAAATAATTGTTAGGGAAACATTCTGATTTACTTCAGAGCTACACAAATGAAGAAAGTCTAAACGTCTTGTGAGTTTGGTGAACATCTTAATAACTTTCTTGGAATTTTTTGTAGAAGAGTGAAATCAAGTCAGTAAGGGCTATCTTCAATGACTTTTCTGGTTATACAGAACACAAATGATATGCATTTGGCTTAAAGTCCAATTCTTGGTTACCATTGGTTTGCATGCTAATGAAATTAGGCAGGTACTGGGCTTACTCCTTTACTCCAAGCCCAGCGTCAGGCATTGTTACCTAATGATGGATTTCTTTCCCGTTGAAACTAAAAGAAACCTATCTTTCAACCTAATTCTCCAGGAAATAATTACCTTTTGATTAGGCTGGGAATTTGACATAAAAGCTTGTTGTGATATTTGCTGCATGTTTCTATGTATCTAAGGTTTTCATTTATCATAAAAGTACAACTATATATGCTTCTGCATTTTGTGACAGAAAGCTATTTTTTCATCCTAAGATAAAAATGTATTTGTTATTATACCAAGATATGTCAAAACTGATCCATGTACATAAGGATATTGATCCAGGTAGAAAAGGATACTAATTCTGGCAGGTAAAATCAATAATCTTTATCATCAGGCAAAATTAAGGAAAACAATTTGTATCACCCCAATATGGTATTGTACCACTCCATTGTCTATTCAAATACTCTTATGGTAAGGACATAGGACTCATAGAGAAAGGCTGCACAGTCCATGAAGGAACTCAACTCAGAGGAATCTGATTTAAAAAAGGAGGAACAAGGTAACCCTTTATTTGGGTAGCTACCAAGTGCTGTTACTGACCTTGTGATGCAGAGGACCACCACACAGATGACAGCAATCTGAATTGTTCCAATCACAGCTGCGATTAAGACATACTGAAATCGTACAGGACCGGGAACAACATATAGAACACTGTAGTCCTTTTTTTCACAGTGTTGTCCAGTATAACCAGCATCACACCTGGAAGAAATTATAGTGCCCAGTTACCTGTAGCTGCTGCATTCATTTTTATAGTAGATCGATAGGCATTTATTTTCATCACAAAATTAGGGCTCTTTATTTCCTTTTGTAAATAAAAATACTACGTTGAGGTTATGGCTCTCAACTACTTATTTTCAACAAGATTTCTTTGTATTTGTCGGCTATAAGATATGTGGGTTCTTTTTGTATTTAGGATAATAATTTCAAACATAGGAGGATTACTAGATAATTTATTTTTGATAATAATATATAGAGATAATATATGTCTAGGGATGACTGTTATTTCTATATTTTCTGAAAGGTAAGCTTTACATTTTAATTTGCTCTTTAATCAACCTAAGTCAACATGTTTACTTGAAAAAATATTTGTTTCTGATGACATGGGTACAAAAATTAGTCTGTTTGTTTTGGATGAAACATTCTCTATGCCATTGTCAGAATAAATGTTGAGAAATATTAGGATCAGAGTTACAGGACGAGTAATTTGCTGGTCAAAAAAATCATCTGCTGATGATAGAGTCAAATTTTGTTAGAAAAAAAGTAAGTATAATGTAGGCAATATAGTTCTGCAAAATAAGATGAGGTATTGTTCATCTGAGGATGAATGTTGCCTCTCTCACTCAACCCTCATGGAAAGCTCAGGTAGACAATCTACCTATGAAAATTAACATGTGTCAATGAAATGAGAAAACAGCTCATAAAAAATAATACTTAGGCCAGGCGCGGTGGCTCATGCCTGTAATCCTAGCACTTTGGGAGGCCAAGGTGGGTGGATCACTTGAGGTCAGGAGTTCAAGACCAGCCTGGCCATCATGGTGAAACCCCATCTTAAAAAATAATAATAATACTTAAAGGAGATCAACATGTCATTGATTTTGTGAAACTAGTCTATTACTTCACTTTGAATTTCTCATAACTACATCCTGAGAATTTTCTTTTCTCCACCAGGAAGGGTTTAATAATAATGACACTACGGGGGAGTGAGAAGGTAACAGGAGTAACTTCTCAGGTTTGTTCATTCTGCCTGACTTCAGTTGAAGGCCTGTGCTAGTATATTTTGTGGAGGGAAATCATGAAAGGAAGACAGTACTAGTTGGCAGTGGGGTGGGGGGGGGGGGGTGGGAGGGAGGAAGAGAGAAAGAGAGCGAGAGAGAGAGAGAGAGAGAGAGAGAGAGAGAGAGAGAGAAACCTTCTGTTGTAAATCGAAATACAACCTATTTCATCATATGTCCCCTGTACTTAATGTAAATAAAAATGTTTTCATTTTGGCTTTGCCATCTCTGAAATAATTATGCTTTAGACATGAATACACAGCAAGTATTTAAATAAATAAATAAATATATATATATATATATATATATATATATATATATAAAAGAAATGGGGTCTTGCTCATTTGCCCAGGCTGGAGTATAGTGGTGTGATCTTAGTTCACTGCTGGCTTGAACTCCTGGGTTCAAGGGATCATCCCACCTCAGCTCTCAAATAGTTCCTGGAACTACAAGGGCATGCCACCATGCCTGGCTAATTTTTAATTTTTTTTTGAGATAGGGTCTCTCTTTATTGTGCAAGATGGTGTTGAACTCCTGGTCAGGTAATCCTCTCACCTCAGCTTCCCAAAGTGTGGGATTACAGGTGTGAGCCATCATGGCCGGTCAGTATTAATATTTATAAACTAAATCCAGATATGCAATTTCTTTGTGTCTCTACTAAGTTTGAAACTGTGGAAGTACAGCTAATGATCTTACTTTGCAAGGCTCCAGGGGAGAGCAGATCTATAGAAAATAGTAAATGCCTGGCAAAACAAGGATTGATGATATTTATGAGAAGACTGGAAGGACTTAGGAAAAGATGACCTCTGAGAAGCAACAATGTTATCGAATATACATTAGGCTTTATCCATTCATTTGTCTGAGAAGTACTTATTGAGCACATGACATATGACAAGTACTATTCTGTGTTCAGGAGAAAGAGTGATAATATGTAGGAACTTGTACCTTTAAACAGCTTATAATGCACAAAGTATAATTTTGAATTCTACCAGAAGAGTTCAGTAACATGTTATATAGTACTTGAGTGTGTAAGTTGTACAAATTTTTGTTTCTTTAGTGTATGAATGCTTGTGTGTGTGTGTGTGTGTGTGTGTGTGTGTGTATACATGCACAAAGAAGCAGATAAAAGTGTTGCTGCTGATCACCCATTCAAGAAGAATGTCGACCAATTTTCTATAAACAGCTATACTTTGGTTTCTACATATTTACTTTATACATTAACAATTCTTAAGAGGAAAAATTTACCTGCAAGACGGCTCCTGCATATTGACAGAATGCTCACACTTCCCATGCATGCAGAAACCATTGTAATGTTCCGGACAAGGTATGTGGTGTTCTCTGGCACTTTCTTCTAATTTGTTAGCATTCTCTGTGAATACAGATAAAAGCAAGCACCCCCTGTAAATACTTTCTTAGCCTGGTAAGATCAATCAGTACATTAAGAAGCAAAGCTATGGTAAGAAAAGATATTTAAAAGGGCAAGAACTAAAGGGCCGTGCTTCAGAAGTAAGAGGGAGAAATAACTGAAAGACAGACGTCTTTACAATTGTGTTTAGAAATGAAATTGCAAAATTACCCAGTGCTTTTTATGCTTTTATGCAATTTTCTACATCTTTAACAGCTAGCGGTGTTTCTATGAGTTGTCAGACAGCTTTAATTTTCCTCGCATACAGACTGTACATTGATCATGAAATACTCCAAGAAGAAATATCTTATTTTTTAAATTTCAAAGCCCAACATAATGTCCTTAAGAGTAAATTGCTGTAATACCTTGGTACTTTTGCAATACGAGAGCTTAAAAGTTAAAATATGGCCGTGTTCAATTGCTAAACACACATTTTCCAAGCCGAATGCAAATTTCAACAAATGTATTCTTTCAGCCTTTTAAAATCTATTGCAAAAATGATTTTCACTAGCATCCATACATTTTTTTGTTGCCAAAATAAACCTATTGAATAGAATATGTTATTTCAAAATCACTTATGTAGATATTCACACATTATACACTGAATACTGGAAGTGTATTTAAATGCATAATATTTGGCCTATGTTAACAATGCTATGTGACATCTAAGCGTATGATAAAGAATAAACTTGGATTCTAAAATGAACCCTTTTGCCTGCCATTACATATTCTACTTGTTTTGACATGTTTTTTACAGATATTTGAATTTTTTGACCTTTGTTAGTCCAAATACATTTGCTTCATATTTGTAATGCCATCTTTAAGTGTCTTTTGAGTCTTTATATGTTCATTTTATGATAAAATTTTTGCCTTTTTTGTTTTTCCTAAATCTGAAATATGATATTCTTGAAAATTTCTGCCCAAACACATGAAAAATACAGCTTTTGTGACCTCAATCTGAAAACACTCTTCACTTTGAAGGTACTCTTCAACACCCCAATAATTAGTCAGCAGTAATAGAAAAGGGCAAGTGAATTCCTATTTTTATGAAATTGATTATTTCCACATAAGGGTATAGGTTTTTTTTAAAATTATGGGTGATAACCATATTCATCAGGAGATAAAACATGCCTCTGGTATTAGTGAATCAGACAAATGTATTATTTATGATTCAACAGAGCTGCAAAAATCTATACATCTTTAAGATCCGGATGCCATCTGCAAAATATTAAAGTTTGAAATAAGTTGTTAAATATGTATAGTGCTTTCTTGTGCAGAGATATTAAATGCATCATTATGATGGACAATATTTTAAGTTACACACCCAAGCTTGTATGGGATTTGCCACCAATATACTAGAGAGCCTGTGGGTGACATTAAAATTATTAGTTTGTTTCTTATCTGTGTCCCTTTAGCTAGGATGGTTGGTGACTTTTTTTGTTTGCATTACAATATTTCCACATTGATAACTGCTATTAAAACTACTTCCATGGAGAAAACTAAGAATGTATAGAACTTTTTTGATTTCTTCCCTCTTCTTTGAAGTTACTTTGGAATTTTGTGGCATGATGTTTTTGGTAGTAAGTGCAGTTGCAGTAAGCAAATACACCAAAATTGGTGTGGGTAGTGTTGGGTGAAATTTCCCACACGGGAACGTGTGACCAAAATGGAAGCAGGGCAATTTGTGAACCCATGGAGGAGGCTGTGTTCATTCTGTTCCAGGGCCAGGGGCTACACACCAGAGCGATCAAACCATGCACCCGCTGTTTAGAGGAGGTGTTAGCAGTGGGGTTTGTCAGTCACTCTGCTGCTGTAATGAACCTGTTCTCTGATTTTCACTTTTATTTCTGGACCTTCTTCCCATAACAAACTATTCAACACTTCTATTTAGGGTTCATTAGTAACCCCTCAGTGCTTCTGAACACCTGCATGCAGGGAAATTTTCTGTGACTTCCCTAAATTTCAGTTATTCACTGTCTTTTCAGCTATAGTATTTTTCAAACCTATCTTATTAGGCCTATTTTTCTTTCTGTCAGTTGCAAAGAAGATCAAGAATTTATTAAGTGGAAATCCAGGTTTTAGGCTATTTTATTTTTAACCCTGTACCTCACCCCATACTGACTGTTTCTGGGCTTGTGCCATATTCACAATTACAAACTGAAGTCTAAGGGAAAAGTAAGAGCTTGTTTGAATGAGGCTGTTGCCTTAGTGTAGTAAGAGATGGATATTTTCACAAAGTTCATTATCCAGCCAGGGTAATCACATGGGCAGGGAATAGTTTCCATCATAAAACCTGCTAATTAGTTTACACTTTTCTTATGAGCTTGGAGTGCTCTGTTATGCTGCTCATAGGATACTGTCAAATAAGAAAGCAGAGAGATTGAAAATAAATGAGTAGAAGAAATGATCTCTGGGCAAGAAAATGAGGAATCATCAATATATGTCAACAAATTTATAGTCAATCCAACCAAGTAAACCAGTTGATTGAAAACCTGAATATACAACCACTGCTAGTAATGCAATACACATATTTTAGAAATGAGATTTTAGTATATTAGAAGAGTAGAAACACAGAAATCTAATATCCAAACAAACATGTATATGAACCATAGTGCTTGTGATCTTAATATTTATGTGTAGTAGGTATTAAGCAATAACAAAGCATTAAAACATTTTAAATTATATAAAAATTATGTATATCTGGAAGTCTGCATGTTTCTTTCAGTAGCTTATGGTTTAGACATCGATTTCTCTGTCCTCCATTTAAAATGAGGTTTAATGTAAGGGTGGTGCTCCTTCTACTAAAATAGATAAGAAGCTATGGTAGAAACTCTTCATGTCTCTGTTTAAAATCCTCCACTAGTTTCCCGTTTAAATGTTTACAAATGGTTTGTTCTAGATAGTTCCTGACCCTTTCAAGAAACAATTTCTGATATAATCTGAGTTATTTGCAGCAGAGCTAATAGGACTGCATGCCCATTGCTAGTCAACACTTCAGTTAAGAGCTATTGACCTGGGCTGTTCTATAACACAGCTACACATATTTTTTCTACCCTGGTGCTCGCAGGGAAAGAAACAGAGAAAGCAAAAGAGACAGAGAATGGCAAATGGTGAGGCCTTACCTTACTGTAACTCAAGAATTGTTAAGTGGGTAGAAAGGGGTCAAAGACAGATTTAGCAGTTCAGACTAAATCAATACAGTCCAGTATGTATGTGTGTGTGTGTATGTTTACCATTGCCCCTGTCTTCCTTTCCCTAAAAAGCTGAAAATAAGATGTTGTTTAGAGAATTAATCTATCAAAGGAACACGTTATGGATCAAAGCAGAGCTATTACAGTGTAAAACTTGACAAAATCTACCCACATTTCTAAAGAAAGAGTGTTTCCCTTTGGACAAAGATTAAAGCTTGGCCAAAGAAATTCTGAGGGTTAAGTTGTATTATCTATCCCTGTGTTCTCCAAGCTGGTATGTCTTTTTTTTTTTTTTTTTTTTTTTGAGAGTGAGTCTCACTCTATTTCCCAGGATGGAGTGCAGTGGCATGATCTCAGCTCACTGCAACCTCCACCTCCAGGGTTCAAGTGATTCTCATGTCTCTGCCTCCATAGTAGCTTGTCCCCATTGTTGGTGTCACTACCCTAGCTAATTTTTTAAATTTTTAGTAGAGATGAGGGTTTTCCATGTTGGCCAGGCTGGTTGTGAACTCTTGGCCTCAAGTGATCCACCTGCCTTGGTCTCCCAAAGTGCTGATATTACAGTCATGAGTCTGTACCCAGCCCAAGTTGGTGTGTCTTAAAAAACCAAGCTGAACTAGCAAACCCAGAATCCCAGGTACAGAGATAGATGCACCAGGTTATTAGTTTCTGAAGCTATTGAATATTTACTCAGTTAACCCATTTCTTTTATTCTGATGCTCTACTAATTGTTTCATTCTTGAAATAATTCGACTTCTATGTAGCCTTCACATTGGAATGACTTTGACAAAACAGTATGAATATCTTACCCATTTAACAGTTACATATTTCATTTGAGTGAACTGACTAGTTCCAAATTTCTGTTCATTATTTGAAGGGGGTCACATGTCAACTTTCTTCATCCCACTCAATTCTGAATTCTGTAAGGTCAAACTTTTGCTGTATAGACCAGAGAACTAGACCCTTACTCATTGTGCACTACAGGCTGGGTGGCCTTTGGGGGCTGGTCAAATGATATTTCTCTGGTAATGGCCCACTTTAATCAGGCCTTTTTTTCAAATGTACACAAATTCCTAGGCCACTGATTGGTCCAGAGGAGTCTGATTCTGTGTAAGTGTTTCTGAGTAAATTTAGAAAGATCCTAAACTAGAGGAAACATCAAGAATTTAGTGAATGTTTTAGAGGGGCAGATCTCCACTGTATATTTTTAAACAACCAGAGCTTTTCAACAGGAGAATGTGTTCCATTGTAAAGCAGTGGGCTGCTGGTGGCATTGAAAGGAGCTGTGTTGCCGTTTCTAAGGGATGCTATAGACTGTTAATGTATATCAATTAGATTATTTCAGAATTATAAGTTCATTGAATTCTGAAAGAAACATTGATTTCTATTGCTAATATTTACTTATGATAAATTAATAATATTTACTAACATTTATTATAAAATATCATTTTTGATATGCTAGGAGAAAGATGTAGAGAAATAGAGATATTATTTATATACATTAAACAAAATAAATTACTTTTGCTTTAAATTATGGGAGATGTTACCTTTTGAAAGGGTATAAAGTAACTTAAATTTCGACTATGTCTATAATTCAGACATTCTAGCATGGAGGACCTTTACTATGTAGTGTATTGCCTTTCTTTTGTTTAGTGGACCTCAATTCAATTTTAAAAATCATGCTTTAACCTTCCATATGATCTTGACATGCACGTGCATGTGAGTATTACAGTTTGGTTTATCTATCCAACTATCTTTTGCTGTGGGCCCACAAAATGTATGATACTTTTATAGAAAACCAAAATTTTCCATTTTGAATGTGTTTATGTAATCTTGCTATTTTTATATGTAATGACATTAGAGGGAAACTCCAGTATTGAAATATTCATATTCTTGGACAGCTTTTGTAATTACTTAATTTTACCCTTCCCCTACTTACTGCCATATCTCCAAAGCAAAATGAACCTATTTTTATTTAACTGGAAAAGGAAAAACTATTTTGTTCTTATTATATTTACATTGTGCCTGAGACAGAAATAAATTATGAATATAGAAATAAAGTCATGATTGTTCCCACTGTTGGTTAGAGTTGGTTTCAAAGAAGATATTCAATTCTTACGATTTCCTCTCCTTATCTTATCAGGTATACACATACGAGGCAGTAAAACCTCATAGCTAGCTTGAGTTGCAATCGAAGTTTTTTAAAGACTAGAAAAGCATTCCTATTGAATGGGTTCTGAATGTAATGCAGTCTGAGTTTCTGCAACTTAACAGATTCCACAATGGCCTCACCTGCTGTCATAGTTTCTTCAAGGCATAGATGAGTAGATGAGAAGAGTCTCTCTTTTATAAAGCTTCTGGGACATAGACTCAAATAAGAATGCTAGCTAAAAGTGACAGCCTAGCATGAGGGACACAGAGAATGTAAGGAACAATCAATTTTCAAGTTTTATGAAGAGCAGAGACTCAGTCATAACATTCTTATTATTTCATCTCTGTTAAAGACTTGGAAATCAACTCTTCAAAACAGAGACCATGTCTTTCAGCATTCTTGTTACAAATTTAACATTTCTTCTGCAAGTTCAACATTATTCCATTTTTTCAGAAAAATAATTGAAACTACTTGTATCAGAAACTTTGCTAGTAAGGCAGTGGTATGGGTTGGGAACAGGATGGATGCAAATAAACAGAAATTCCTCTTTATCCCATGATTGATAGGTACTCATATATAATGTGAAATGTGATTATCCTTATCACTGCTTGCACATACTATAAATATTCTTTTTGGACACAAAATTAAAAAAGTGGAAGAAAACTAATTTTCATGTTACTGCATTCTCAGGCAAGGCCTTGATGACATGATTCAGGAATTGCTAGAATTTAGATTGGAAAAAGTACCAGTATCTGAAATATACATAGTAATTTGGGGACTGGAGTAATTGAAATGCAACAATAGTGGATGATTATTTGCATGGGCTTTTATTAACTCAGTTTCTACTTGTAATATATTTACATAGATAAATACTGAAAAATTTGTAAAATTTTGGGAGAAAAACTTGTATGCAACATTTTCACTTATGACATCCAAATACAATTATAATTCAGTAATTTGGCATAACAAGGCTCACAGAAATTTAGTTAGAAATACTGGACCTCAGAAAAATTTATCATTAAGAGCAAACAAGTAGCTCCTTAGTTGTTTGCTCTGTTTTTTGACTCAGAAATGGCCCTGCCTGGATTTTGAGGCAGGCCACTGGGAGAAGTTGTGTTCTGTCTTTAATGGTTCTTTTCAAACTTCACCACTCTGTCAAGAGCCTATTAACTCTCAGCAAGTGGGTAAATCCTATCGGTTTAGTAGACTTAGTTGAAGACCTTTTTAAAAAAATACAATATTTTATGGAACTTTAGATATCTTTGACAACATTTCTGTAAATATCAGGCCTTGGGAAGAGGCAGGAATCTACGGTTCATTAGCCTCTTGGGAGTCCAGGGCTGGAGGTGCCTTAAGCTTATCTGGGGCAATTTGCTACAGCTCTCCCCACTGAGTTTTCTCCTCAGCATCTCTTCTTACTTCCAAGCTGCTCTCAGGAGACAAAGTTTGCTATAAACTTTAGAGAAAGGAAAAGCTGTGAGAAGCCATTTTATGCTAAGAATGTACTTATTCTCTTCTTTTTTGTCTTGAACCAAATCTATGCATTTCTGGCCAAAATTATTTGCTTGTGGTTAATCTGGACATCCTTTCTTAGTGAACTTCCTTGGTGACAATGCTGAAAAGGACACTAAGTGACAAAAGAAAGAAGCAACAGGTCAGGTCCCACCTACTTTAGCCTTCTGGGCCATGTGAGCCAAGCGATTTTCTTCTTTGTAGGCTGTGTGCGCAGAAATGGATAAATAGTCAAGACAAAGCTTCTCAGGTGATGTATCTGTTTTTCTCTGTAACCCTGAAATGACTAATCAGCAGGGAGTCAAGAAGATTGAGGTTGGAGCATTTACTGAAATATAGTGAAAGCAAAAGTTTGAATAACAGATACAACCCCAAAACTATCTTTCAGTAATTTATTATATGAATATTTCTTGAGTAGCTATTATGTGTCTGACACTATGCTATGTGTCGTGTATCCATATGCTATAGCTATTGGTTGCCTACCAGTGATTTTGCTTATTGCCTCCTAAAAACAACCAAGAAAACTGATTCTTAAGATAAGACGATAGTAAATGTGTCTTCAATTACTTGAGAATCTTACAACTGGATGATTATTGTGTTAATACTCAACATAATCAAAATGTGACTGGCATTTTAAAGTAGATTTATAAAATTCCTTTTTTTTCATAGATTAGGAAACTTAAGTTAAAGTAGATTAAATTATTTGTCTTAATAATTTACACAACTGGTAAATAGAACTGAGGTAGAAGTCAGGGTTCTTTCCAGTGTAATATGTAAAGTATAATAGGAACTTATTAAAATATAAGACATCTGGCCTTCATATCTTATTTATCATTTGTGTTTTATGACTCCTGATTCTCCCACCTAGATTCTATTGCTACTCTAAAATAACAATTATTTTCTTTCTTTCCTTTTTTTTTTTTTTTTTTTTTGCCTTTTAACCCATGAGTGGCACCTTGTCTAAAGCCAACCTGTCATGAATCTCAATCTCTCCATCATCCTCAAGGGCTCTCCATCAATTATCTCCCTTTTATCCTGCGGCTTCAACTCTCCCTCACTCTTTGCTCCTTTCCATCAGCATTTCAACACATTCGAATGTCTTTGTTCTTAAAATAGAAATGAAAAAAGGCTTTTTAATCCATGTCCCTTGGTAGACATTTTGTTTCCTTTATTCCATTTACAGTGAAACTTACAAGCGTTGTCCCTGCTCCATTTCATCACTTCTGCACTTACTTATCCTCAATCTTTAACTTGAAGCTCTCTGGTCACCCCTTCAGAGAAATTGCTATGACCAATATTACCAACAACATTGTTGTTGTTAAAACTAGTAGTCTCTTCTCAGGCCTCAGCTGTCACTATCTCTTAATAATATTCGCTGCAGATAACCACGTCCTCCTTTTTAAAGCCCTCTCTTCCCTGAATTTACATGATACCACCTACTTTCTGTTCTTTCTGGTTGCTCCTTCATAGGCTATTGTGTAGGCTCCCATTTTCCAAGTGATTCCTTAAATATTGATACTTCCCTAAGGTTCTTCTCTTGTCACACTTGAAGCATTTTCCCCGAGAGAGCTCATCCTCACCCAAGGCTTCTATTTGTCATTTAACTGCCTCTGACTTCCAAATATTAATTAGTCAGCCCAGATTGCCTTTTTATAGGTGACAGGTGATCACACTTTTATGAAGTTTCATATCTATGTATCAACATTCCTAGGGTCTCCCAGGCAACTTAAACTCATCAGATCCTTCTCCAACTTCCTTCCCCTGCTTCTTATCCCACGCATATTTATCTACCCATTGACCAAACCAGAAATCTGGGTTTTACTTTTAAATTCTAACTGAGTAAATCACCAAGTCCTGGGATTTCTACTTCTTAAATATCTTCCAAATTTGTCTATTTCTCCACATTTCTATTGCTACTCACTAAAGTTAGACCATATTTCAGCAAATCACCATGCCTCCAATTTTGCCCTCTCAAAATCAATTTTCCACACTAGAGTCAAAGTGATCTTTCTAGAAGGGAGATGTGAGTACATTATAATAGCCTTTAAAACCTCCCAAAGAAATAATTCTCAAGTTATTCCTCATTATTCCTGTAATGAGTCAAATGCTAACAATACTCAGAAGGCAATTCAGAGTCTAATCCCGGCTTCTTCATTCTCACCTTTTGCAATTCTTTTGCATCTTCCTACACTCATCATATGAAATTTCTCTCTCCCCTCTGGGACTTTCCATATGCTATTCCCTTTGCCTGAAATTCTCACCTTCCTCCCCTTTCATCTACCTGAGTCTGGCTCATCACTCAGGTCTCATCATGGGCATTATTTCTTGTAAGAAGCTTCTGTGATGTTCTCTTCTGTCTCCTCAGTCTGGGCTCACTGCTAAACCACTCTCCTATTCTGGAACCCTCCAAACCAAATTTTCACACTTGTCTGTGTGACACGTTAGTTCAGAAACTCCCTTTTAAAGGCTGATAATATATCTGATTAAAAGAAGGAAAAACTTGTGTGGTCTCTGTATGTAGCACAGAGCAAAACACATAGTTTTGAAAATAAAGGAATGTTTCCCTAGGTTTCTTTACTGATATTGGGAAGCTTCCAGAAAAATATCCAAAAGTTAAAGCAGCAGAAAAGGGATCTTAACTTTGCTTCATGGAATAACTTTTTGTAGATGAGGAAAGCATGTCAGAAACAACCAAGGGGACTGTAAGAACTGCCGTATGAAAGAAGATCTGTCAGTGGGGAGTGGCTGCAGATCCTGGAGAAATGAAGCCAGGGAAGGGGGTGTGGTTTCATCTTTCTGCAGCTTCCAGTGAGGCTAATGGAGAAAGGAACAGATCAAGGAATTTTTAAAATGATATATCTTCTGTTAGCCAGTGATGTGTGTGATTCTGAAAGGCAGAATTTACCACCTTCTTTAAGGATTGAAGTATGGGAATTTTAGTTTTAGGTGGAAAAATTGTCATTTGTATGCATGTCATACCTCAAAAATCACAGTGGAACCATATACGGTCAATTCTGAATTAATAGATTCTAATTTGGCCATTCACACTGTGTGTACAGCATTGTCCAGAAGTGAGATCATTAACATTTTTCAGGGCAGAAGAAAACTTTTATTTAAAAAAACAAAACAAAGCAAAAAATAGGCAAATGAATTTCAAAATAGAAACCAGTATTTTAAATTAATAAAATATTTTCCTTGCTTGTCAGCTTTTGAATATAACTATGCATTTATTCTCATACTTAAAAGTATTTTATGGTGATATATGATAAACACCAAAATTAGAAGCACAGACACACTTGATGATACTGTGATAAATAAAACTAGTGATCAGTTTGGTTTTCTACAAGAGCAGTTGAAAAGAACTGGAGCGGTTTTATAATTTACCAAACTAAGGAAGAGATGTATAGCTTTTACTCTTCAATAGGCTTTTTTTTTTAGCACAGTCTCAAAAGTGCTTGACAAAAGACACCAGAAGTAATGTAAAATTCTGTATGAAAACTGGTTTAAAACTGAACTTCTGATAAAAACAAAAGGAAACTAAAAAGTTCCATGAAATTGGTAGTAAAAGTGCTTCTAATAGCTAGAAATGTTTTATATTATTTAAAAGGAATATTTAAATTTAATATTTAATTCTAAACACTAATAAACTACCCAGTTTAGACATTGTAGATAGTCACAGTTGCCAGGTATTATGCAATCCTAGATACCTGAGCAGCATTTATAGGTACAGCCAGTTAATACTGTATTTGGACATCAAAGAATCTTAGAGAATACTGCTCTGACACAGAAGTATGTATACAGACATACACATTTCTGAGCTTTATATAAACACAATTCTACTATGATCTCTTACAAATAGCAAATTTTAAGGAGAAAGTGTAATGCGAATTGTAATGCACTAAAATTCCCCTTTTAAGGGCAATGCTTCTTCTTCTAGTGCAGACTTGCCTCCTTTCTTTGTGAAAACTAGATTTCCAGGCTTTGGTCTTAATCACCTCAATCAGAATTGCCAGCTGAGGGGCCTGGATCTATCTTTTAAAAAGTACTCTAGGTGATTCTGACATGCAAATAGTGTGGAGCCTGGTAGTTCTGACCGCAAGTCACCATTTTTTTCTTATTTCTCTCATGCTTTGGCTATCTGATGCTAGGTTTTCCTGCACCCTGGATCCCCCTTCCTTCTCCTGATAACTGTCCTACAGTGCCCCACCTGTATGTTCCCAGGTCATCTTGGCTCCTCTCCATAAAGTGCCAGGCTCTGCCGTGGTCTATGAGTGTGTGAGCCATGTTTTTCCCTCCGCTTCTCTTCCCATATCTACTTTTGTATGTCATGGGAAGTCCTCAGGGGACTTCAGCCTGCCAAGCCTTCCTTACCTTTTGTAGTCAGCTTGGAAGACTCACTTTGTTTTAGATTGTCTTTGTCTCTTTTGAGAACACACCACTCCATGAATGGGCTGTGTGCCTGTAACAAGTGCCAACATCTGTGAGGGATTTCTAGATTTTTATCAATTCTCAGGTATTTGGAGACCAACTTTTTCAAATCTCCAGGCTTCTTTAATGACTCTGTCAGATAACTAACAGAATTGACAACAAGAACCCACTGCGTGAAAGCAAATGAAACATCCTCTTGAATACAGGAACTGATAACACAGCTGAGAAAAGGTGCAGATTATGCCAATGTTTATACTTGCTTCAATTTACAGATGGGAGTAAAGGAGCATTGGGCCACTGGTGATATCTATATCAGCTCAGCTAGTCCGTGGAAAAGATGAAGTCATAAGAAAGGTAACAGGGGCAGTTAAGAAGACAAATAGAGGAAAATAATTGGAAGCAAAATTACTATTTGTGGCACTGTGGCAACCAAGATAAATGACACTAAAACAAAGAATGGGTATTGACAGCAGAATGCAAGAGGTAGCAGGTGAGGAATATCTGGTTTCATGGGGCAGGAAAAATGGCCACCTGTGCTTCTAAATTGCAGGCCTTGTGGACATAGGGCATGCTTTTTAGGCCAGATTTTCCTGAGGGGAGCCCTGCTGATGCACGGTTACTTCTATAGCAGACTTCATGGAAAAAGGTGTTCTGTAGGCAAATAAATTTGGGATAGAGTGGATTAAACTAAGTTATATGGGTTTCTTTATTGCTGCTTTTCTCAGAGCCCTTAAAAGGTGAACTTACACGGTGAGATACCAGGAGGGGACAAGCTTTATGTCGTGCTCCTAGGCTAATTTCTCAGTGGAACCTCCTTGCTCTTTGGAGGAACATTTTTGGGACTATTTCATCAGACTTCATTCTGGGAAACACTGCATCGGATCATGGCATCTCCAAATTTTTCACATCACCATACATACAAAAAAAATAGGTTGAGTTTTTGGTAAAAAGAGGACATTATCAGCCTGGGGCTCTAGCCACCCAAGCCACCCAGAAGACTAAGGTGGATCGCTGCACTAACACACCTGTTACCTATTCAGGGTACACAAGAAAGCTTTGCACTAGATCATACCCTCTGTTAGGGCAGAGACTGTGTATTGTTTCCAGGTTTTATATATATTTCCTATGTGTTTCAGTCTCCTTTAGCAAAAGGTAAAAATATGGAGAGCAATAATGTGTTGCTAATCGTAAAAGACAAGAAGGATATCCATGAATGGCGTGAAAGGTCAAGCATATGCAAATGTTGTTGAGTTTGTGTATATTTCCTGCATGATGTCATGGCCCAGAAATGGCAATGAGAGAATTTATTGTGTGTATTTGGATTAATTTATAAATCTGGAATATTGCCATATGGTACCTGACCAAATTAGTGTAAGTGATTCTCAATGAAAGAGCTAGAAGGTATACCATCTCTTTTCATAGTTAAGAATAAGACACAATTATTTTAAGAAACAAATGTAGCTGATTGTGCTATGAGTATTTCTGCAGGTGGTTTTGACATGTTAAATTAGCATTCTAAATAAAATTGGCAATAAAAAAGTCATGGAATCACCCTAAGACAGAATTTTATGGTTTTAGCTAAAAAATAACTTCCAAACCCAGTATAACCCCTGAAGAATTTAATGACTTTTGGTATTTCTCAATTATCTTTTGGTACATGTCAGTGAATCAAGTATCTTTGTGTTTAAGCAGAGTAAAACTGTCACGAACTTGCTAACTAAAATAAAACTTTTAATGATGTGAATATCCATGGTTAGATTTCTGTGTTGTACCCCTATTTAACCTGTTAAAGAGACATAATAATACCAATAAGCAAGTTTTTTCCATGCCTGGAATTACTTTTTTTTTCTATCAGTAAAATATTATGTCTAGTGGACTGTAGATCTGTGTTTCCCCAAATTCATATTCACCTGGAACCTCAGAATGTAATCTGATTCAGAAATAAGCAATTACTTAAAATAAGGTCATACTGGATGAGGGTGGGCTCCACATACATGAGTGAAGTCCTCAAGAGAAGGCCAAGTGAGGACACACAAGTGGAAGATCATGTGAAAATGGCAGCAGGCATTGGAGATGTGCTGCTAAAACCGAAGCGTGCAGGAGCCAGCAAAAGCTGAAAGAGCCTAGGAAGAATTCTGCCTTTGAAACTTTAGAGCAAGTGTGATCTTTCTCATGCCTGATTTCAGTCTTTTACCCTCTAGAAATGGAAGATAATAAATTTATGTAGTTTTAAGTCTCCTTGTTCATGGTAATTTTGTTATGGCAGCCCTAGAAAAACTAAGGTTTGTAAATGGTTGGCAACCGTTTACCAGTAAAACTCATATTGATAAAGTATGTCTTTTAATAGTCCAAATGCAGTCAATGAAAGTGAGCTGAAAGACTGGTATCAGCTAGGATGTGACCAGGAAAGTCTTGGTTTACATCTATTTTCCCAGCATGAATTATTAATGGTGTCCTGTTTTACTCTCAAAAGTTTCCTAGTTTGAATGATAAATTGTATGATCACCTTAGTTTAAGCTTATGTTGAAGTACCTGTGGTTCATTGCATTTGCCACCCCAAAATTATGTTTTTAAGAGCTGATGTGGATGCTAATAATGACAGTAAAGAATAATTACTTTTTTGAGGGGAGGGGAAAACATTTTAGAAAGGGCTGCATTCCTTCCTTCCTTCCGTCCTTCCTTCCTTCCTTCCTTCCTTCCTTCCCTCCCTCCTTCCTTCTTTCTGTTTTTGAGATGGAGTCTCACTCTGTTTTTTCAGGCTGGAATGCCGTGGAATGATCTTGGCTCACTGCATCAGTGCAATATCTGCCTCTCAGGTTCAAGTGATTCTCCTACCTCTGCCTCCCGAGTACAGGTGTGTGTCATTATACCTGACTAATTTTTGTATTTTTAGTAGAGACAGGTTCTCATCATGTTAGCCAGGCTGGTCTTGAACTCCTGACCGCAGGTGATCCACCTGTCTCAGCCTCCCAAAGCGCTGAGATTACAAACATGAGTCACCACACCCAGCTGCATTTCTTTTTGATTTATTAACTCATGACAAAAGCAGTCATCTTACATTATTCACTATGTCATAGAACAAATGATGCTACATTCTACCTATTAGAAAGAAGCAAAGGATCAAGTAGCAAACTGACATCAATGACCTTAGCAAAAAAATTCCAGGTCATGTCTAAAGTATGATATTTCACATTATCTGCATTTTCAGAATCCCTGAATAACTGAGGTTCATATGGAATTCTGACTCATTAAGAAAATGCTAGAATTTATTTTTGGCATCTTTTGTTTAAGAGGGAAGGAATTTTAGAGTACTCCATTAAGGAAAATTGAAAATTAAATGTTCTTGCATTTGAAATGTTATTTTTCAGTTAAGTACAAATCTTTTTGGATCTAGGACAAATCATTTCCCAAGTATTTTAAATTGCTACAGATTCCTTTTTT
Source organism: Sapajus apella (assembly GCF_009761245.1). NCBI lineage: Eukaryota > Metazoa > Chordata > Mammalia > Primates > Cebidae > Sapajus > Sapajus apella. The sequence continues at coordinate 3,521,170 of NW_022436968.1, read as the reverse complement.
TTCTTTCCAGTTTTGAACAACTAACTTGCCTCTGGTACCTCCTTAATTTCTAGTAAGTAATAACTGGAGTTCAAAACAACTACTTTAGAAACAGTTAAGAATCCAGTGTGAGTCTAAACGGTTTACTTTCACTTGGACATCATTTAGGGTTGGAGATTAGTTGTTAACTGAATGGTAGCTTGTGATCTTATTGTATTAGTTTACCCTTTAACAGGCTTAACACACTCTAGGTATATAATTACATTCCTTTCTAAGTACATAAACACTCAAGAAATCAATAGGGGTTATAAAACATGTACAAATTTGAATTTGGAAAGAGTCAAATGTCTACCTTGTTCATAAAAGTAAAACAGCTAACATTTAGAATTGGGCCTGTAGAGAACTATTTATTTTGAAACAGAAAAAACACAAAATAGATATGTCCAGAGTTGGGAGCGAAGAATGACATTGATAAATCAAACAAAGGCCCTCACTTTTGCTTTGATTAATATTGTCAATAGCAACCCACAACTTTTGGTTCTTGATGTGTGACCGTGTAGCTCTTTGGATCCAAGAAGGTAAGAAACATGTTTTCTCTCATGAGGTTTCTGAATTTACTAGAGCTTGATCCTACCCACACCTAATTAATACATCAATATATTCATTAACTTAAAATATTGACTGGTTTCCTTGTATTTGTCAAATACTACAGATATAGTATGTACAGTGGTGAGTTAAATAGGCAGTTTCTCTCTGGGACAGCATGCATATTAGAAAGTGAGATAGGCAATAGACAGAAACAAAAACCAACATCTAAATTAGAAATGTTACAGAGAAAAATAGGGTGCTCAGATACAGAATAGTAGTGTGGGAGACTATTTAGTGGGGTGATGAAAGTCATGTTGAGAAAAGGAAGGCTGAGAAAGAGCTGGTTAGAGATAGCCCAGGAAGAGCTTCTGACTGAGTGAACACAGAGAGAAAGACTAATACAGGAAAAGGTGTTCCAGGAAACAGCATTGTGGCTAGAACAGAGAATGTGCCAGGTATTGTGGAGAGAGGGAT